>NC_140990.1:186380303-186599743 GCF_052327205.1 Somniosus microcephalus
GGTAACAAAGGCATGGATGAGGGTTTCAGCAGCGGATGAGCTGAGGCAAGGGCGGAGACGGGCGATGTTACAGAAGTGGAAATAGGCAGTCTTTGTTATGTTACGGATATGTGGTCGGAAGCTCATTTCAGGGTCAAATATGACACCTGTAGTGTATGTACCTTGAAGAAGGAACTATATTCTGCAGCCCCTGTATACTGCAGTACCAGTAGTGACCACCCCTGTATATAAGCCTGTGCAGTAACTTTGTATAGTAGTTCCAGTTTTGTCCCCATTCAGTAAACACCTGTTATAACCAACTTCTGCAGTCCGTGTCTCAATTACACACGGACATTACATTGGCGACGAACAGATCCGAACATACCTACAGTTCTGCACCACCTCACGGGGATCCATCCCTGAAGCGAAGTTATTAGAGGTCGAAGCCAGAAGGAAGAAATCCAAAAAGAAAAAAAAACAAACAGAAGAAACGGGCGTCGACCGTGGGCAACCGTCCTCTGATTCATCGAATTCGAAGATTTGCAGGAGAGGCTGTCGAGAGCTGGGCTTGGTTATCCAGTCTATGGTGTTCCAGCTAATCGGGCTGGTGGCAGGGAGTACACTGATCCTTCCTGGGCTGCGGTGGGCTAGAGCTCGATCGGGTGGCTTTTCAACGGGGCCGAGCAGCGTTGTCGGGAAGAGGAGAGAGAGGGAGAGGGTGGAGCACACAGGGCGCGGCCGGTGCTACGAAGCCGGGCAGCATACAGGCCTGAGAAGAGGGAGGGAAGTGTCCCATAGGGTCTGCTCTGACGACGGGAACAGTAATTAAAATAAAAGAATAAGAAATTAGAAGCGCAGAAAGCCGCGAGGAGCTGCAGTTTGCCACAGAGGCCGCGGAGAGCGGCATTGGCAGCAGCACGGGGGGAAGCGCGCGAAGACCATAGGGTGTCGCCATCAAGGCATAAAAATGCCAGCAACAGCGCTGGCAGCAGTGGAAAAGGCAGAAAGCACGGGAGGCGCCATCTTAATCCAGCGGGGAAGAAGGCAAAGCGCGGGAGGCACCATTTTGTTCAATCGAGGAAGAAGGCAAAGCGCGGGAGGTGCCATCTTAGATCTCCAAGATGCCGAAGACTGGCAATATCACTGCCTTCGATAATGCAATAGAAGACTGGACCACGTATGTGGAAAGAGTCGAAGTATATTGCAAGGCAAATGAAGTAGCCGTTGAGAAAAAGGCATCGGTACTACTAAACTTAATGGGCGCAAGAACGTACGGCCTATTGCGGAACCTGATCACTCCAGTCAAACCGATGGCGAAGAGTTTTAACGAAATTGTTGATATCCTACAGGAACACCTAAATCCTACACCGCTGCTGATAGCAGAAAGATTTAAATTCCACAAGAGAAATCAGCATAAAGATGAGAGCAATGCTGATTACCTTACAGAACTATGCAAGCTATCAAAGCACTGCCAGTTCGGAGCAGGACTGGCAGATACCCTACGGGACAAATTTGTCTGTGGACTCCTGAGTGAAGGAACCCAGAAGAGGTTACTCTCAGAGAAAGAGCTGACGCTAGATAAGGCTTTCAGCGTGGCAGTATTGTACGAAGCAGCAGCAAGGGGAGCTGCGGAAATACAGCAAAAGCCACAGGAATATGGCACCCATGAAATGACACGGGGATTTGAAAAATGTTATCGCTGCGGCAGAACAACCCATGACCAGAAGGACTGCTGGTCCAAGGACAAAACATGCAGGCAATGCGGAAAGATGGGACACATTGCACGAGTTTGCAGGTCCGGGAAGAAGACTAACGACAACAAAAAGACTACTAAGGAACAGTACAGGAAAGTACAAAAGATGACGGACAGTAGTTCCGAAGACCAGAAGAGAGATAGTGAATCCGGGAACAAGAGACTAAGCTGTCTCAAACTACACAACGTAATCGCAAAAGAGGATCACCAAACCATTTGGGTCACCCTTACGATAGCAGGGTCCCAAGTCAAAAGGAATTGGATACAGGATCAGCCCTGACCATCATGAATCGACGAGACTACAAGCGGCTATTCTCACACATACCCTTGAAAGACACATCCATTGTCTTGAAGACATATACGGGGCAGAAAGTATACCCCAGAGGGAAAATAAGGGTGCCTGTCGAATACAACGGCAAGGAAATACAGAAATTGTATCTGTACATACTGCAAGATGGTGGACCACCGTTATTGGGACGTGAATGGATCAGAAAGATAAGTTTAGACTGGCACTCCATTCAGGCACTGACTGTGGCTGGTAAAAAGGATGACGTCACACCTGGACGATTGTCAAAAATCTTAGCTAACGCTAAAGAGGTATTTCAACAAGGACTGGGAACTCTTAAAGGCGTAACTGCCTCGATAAAAATAGAAGAGAATGCAATTCCCAAGTTTTTCAAAGCAAGACCGGTACCGTATGCAATTCGCCCAGCCGCCGAGGCAGAGCTGGAGAATCTGGAGAATGCAGGCGTGTTATCTAAGGTAGACTGGAGCGAGTGGGCGACACCCATCGTTCCTGTCATGAAGAAAACGTTAAACAATAAGTCTGAGGAGCCAAGGAAGGTTCGCATCTGTGGGGACTTCAAGGTGACTGTGAACCCAGTCCTTCACACAGTACAATATCCTCTTCCGAGGATAGAAGATATTTTCGCCTCACTATCTGGAGGGAAACGTTTTACAAAAATTGACCTAGCGCAAGCATATTTGCAGATGGAGGTTGAAGAATCCTCTAGGAAATATCTCACAATAAACACTCACAAAGGTCTTTACCAGTATAATCGACTGGTATTCGGAGTAGCATCAGCTCCGGCTATAAGGCAAAGAGCGATGGAACAAGTCCTGCAAGGGATTCCGGGGACTCAGTGTTACTTGGACGACATCCTAGTGACAGGTGAAAATGACAGTGAACACCTTGCCAACCTAGAGCAGGTGCTCACTAGACTAAGAGAACATGGGCTACGAGCCAATCGCCCCAAGTGCGAGTTTTTAAAGAAACAAATATCGTGTTGTGGCCACGTGATTGATGAAGAGGGGTTACATAAGTCCCCTGACAAAATTGAAGCGGTAATTAAGGCTCCAGCGCCTGAAAATGTGTCGCAACTGAGGTCATTCCTCGGATTGGTGAATTACTACCATAAGTTTTTGCCGAATTTGTCCACAATTCTGCACCCACTGAACGCCCTGCTACAAACTGGAGTAGCATGGAAATGGAGTGATGAATGTAAGCGGGCCTTTCAGAAGTGTAAAGGCCTGATCACTTCAAGAGAAGTATTGGCTCACTACAACCCATCACTACCGATAAGACTGGCGTGTGATGCGTCTCCCTACGGCGTTGGAGCGGTACTGTCACATAAATCCCTTGATGGTTCAGAGAGGCCGATAGCTTTTGCGTCACACTCGTTAACTGCAGCCGAGCGTAACTACGCGCAGATTGACAGAGACGCCCTCAGCCTGGTGTGGGGGGTGAAGAAGTTCAATCACTACCTGCACGGACAGAAATTTACTCTACTAACTGATCATCAACCTCTTGTCTCCATTTTCAACCCTAAGAAGGGCGTCCCGATAATGACAGCACAACGGCTACAGAGGTGGTCCCTTTTCCTAGGGGCACACCAATATGACATCGAGTACAAAGGAACTAAACAGCATGGGAATGCTGATGGATTGTCGCGCCTACCGTTGCCGACGGTGGAAGAAGCACCTGCAGTGGATCCTGTGGAGATATTCCACTCGACCATGGTCGAATGTCTCCCTGTGACGAATGCAAACATAGAAAAGGAAACACGAAGGGACCCGACACTCTCCAGGGTCTATGATTTAACGGTGAAGGGATGGCCAGCACATGGCGAACCACTGTTGCCAGCATTCTCGCCGAGAAGAGAACAGCTGTCAGTGTGCCGAGGAACCTTGATGTGTGGATCCAGAGTAGTAATTCCACCCAAATTGAAGGATAGAGTGCTCAATGAGCTTCATGAGGGTCATCTGGGAGGGGTAAAAATGAAGAGTAGGTTGCCTTTCAAAAGCTAGGCTTTATTAACCTTAAAAAACCAGCAGTACATATTAAACACCCAGGGCTAAAAATTCGGTATCACCGCGCCAGGTCTTTAGTGCCCGAAATTTTGCGCTCGCCCGGATTCCCGTAGCGCCTGCCTGAAATTCAGTTGCGCCGCCCCAAGACGGAGGCGGGCGCTATTGCAGGGTTTGGCCGCCTCGTTTGGGGCGATGAAAGTCAGTTTCAGGCGTCCAGCTGCCGCTGCGGCACCCGATGCGGTGCGGCAGGCTGGGGTACTGCAGGCCTCCTCCTTCTCTTAAGGAGGAGCTGCCTGCAGCCGTGAGATCGCCGCTGGATTCCCCCAGCAAATGAGCCCGGCAGCACGGAGAAGTGCCGGGCTCGCGGGAGTCAGACACCAATGCCGCGGGGGGGTGGTGCAGGAGTCCGGGGAGGGAGGTGCGGCCAGGCGGCCGCTGGGAAAGCGGCCGGCCGCCCCTCCACCTTTATGCGCCGGCCTCTCGGAGCTGCAAGGCACCGTTTTTCAAATGCTGTTTGCGGCCGCTACGGGCGAGGCGGCCGCAACTGAATTTGGCCATCGGCACGGAATAGCATTGGAACCGGGGCGCTGCGCACACCGATGACGTCATCGGTGCCGGCGCAGCGCTACCGGCTAACGCCGATGTTAGGGACTAACTGAATTTCGGGCGCTAAAAAACTTCCGGCGCAAACCACTCTATAGCCAATCAGTGGGCGCAAACGCGACTGAATTTCTAGGCCCCAGTCTCCACCAAACTGTGGAGAACTGAATTTAAGATGGCCACCACCGGTCACATGACATCAACTAACCAATAAGTTTACAGCATATATCTCAAGGCAGGAAAACAGGCAACCAATTACAATGCTTCTTATAAAACAAGAATAATCACCACAGGGGTAAAAATGAAGAACTTGGCCAGAGCGTTTGTGTGGTGGCCGGGAATCGATAGAGAAATCAAAGAGATGACCAAGAGCTATACAGGATGCCAGAAGGTCCAAAACGCCCCACCACAAGCCCCTCTACATCCATGGGAGTGGCCCTCATCTCCATGGCAAAGGGTACACATTGATTTTGCTGGTCCATTTATGGACTCGATGTTTTTAATTGCGGTGGATGCACATTCAAAGTGGCCAGAGGTAATAAAAATGTCCTCAACCACCACAGAAAAAACTATCACAATCTTACGAACCATATTCGCCAGAAATGGGCTGCCTGAACAGATTTGCTCCGACAATGGACCACAGTTTGTGTCTGAAGAGTTCCGGAGGTTCTTAAAGAACAATGGTGTTAAGCATTACACATCCGCCCCATATCATCCAGCCACCAATGGATTGGCTGAGAGGTTCGCTCAAACATTCAAGAAGGCTATCAAGGCAATGTGTAATGAAGACATACCCCTACAACACAAGGTGGATAACTTCTTGTTTGCCTGCCAGAATGCGACACATGCGGTTACCAACCAAACTCCAGCCATGATGTTCTTCAATCGAAGACTAAGATGCCGCTTGGATTTGGTTAAGCCAAACATCAGAAGAGATGTGGAGAACAGGCAGTTTCAGAATATGAATGAAAGGCCAACCAGGAGTTTCAAGATATGTCAACCAGTTTTGGCCCGGGACTACCACACAGAGAAATGGCAGCCAGGAACGATCTGCACACGGCAAGGACCTCTAATGTATACCGTGGACGTTGGAGAGAGCATTGTAAGACGCCATGCTGACCAGATTCTAGAGTCACTGGAAAACGTCAAATCTACACTACGATCCTATACACCTGGTGATGAAACCGAAGTACCAATTGCATCTACCTCAGAATCGGTGATATTGGAAGCAGACGAACCAAACAACGACGTTGATCCCGAATCAACTTTGCCAGAAGAACCTGATACCCCAAAGAGGCGTTATCCGGACAGAATCAGGAAGCCTCCTCAAAGACTGAATTTATAATTGATTAACTTCAGCTAATGTATATAGCAACTGTAATTGTAAATATGTTATTTAATTATTAATCGAATGTTATGTACTGTTTAGCTAAAAGGGGAGGAATTGTAGTGTATGTACCTTGAAGAAGGAACTATATTCTGCAGCCCCTGTATACTGCAGTACCAGTAGTGACCACCCCTGTCTATAAGCCTGTGTAGTAACTTTGTATAGTAGTTCCAGTTTTGTCTCCATTCAGTAAACACCTGTTATAACCAACTTCTGCAGTCCGTGTCTCAATTACACACGGACATTACAACACCAAGGTTGCGAACAGTGTGGTTCCGCCTCAGACAGATGTTAGGGAGAGGGATGGAGTTGATGACTAGAGAACGGAGTTTGTGGCGGGAACCGAAAACAATGGCTTTGGTCTTCCCAATATTTAATTGGAGAACATTTCTGCTCATCCAGAACTGTTTGTCAGACAAGCAGTCTGACAATTTAGAGACCGTGGAGGGGTTGAGAGAAGTGGTGGTGAGGTAGAGCTGGTTGTCGTCAGCATACATGTGGAAACTGACGCTGTGTTTTCGAATGATGTTGCCAAGGGGCAACATGTAGATGAGAAATAGGAGGGGGCCAAGGAGTGATCCTTGGGGGACACCAGAGGTAATGATGTAGAAGCGGGAAGAGAAGCCGTTGCAGGTGATTCTCTGGCTACGATTAGATAGATAAGATTGAAACCAGGCGAGTGCAGTCCCACCCAGCCGGATGACGGTGGAGGGGCATTGGAGAAGGATGGAGTGGTCAACTGTGTCAAAAGCTGCAGACAGGTCGAGAAGAATGAGGAGGGATAGCTTACCTTTGTCACAGTCACAAAGGATGTAATTTGTGACTTTGATGAAAGCCATTTCGGTGCTGTGGCGGGGGTGGAAACATGATTGAAGGGATTCAAACATGAAATTACGAGAAAGATGGGCACGGATTTGGGAGGCGACAACACATTCAAGGACTATGGAGAGGAAAGGGAGGTTGGAGATGGGGCAGTAGTTTGCAAGGACGGAGGGGTCAAGGGTTGTTTTTTTGGGGAGTGGGGTAATGACAGCAGATTTGAGGGAGAGGGGACAGTACCTGAGGAGAGAGAACCGTTAACAATGTCAGCTAACATGGGAGCCAGAAAAGGAAGTTGCGTGGTCAGCAGTTTGGTGGGAATAGGGTCGAGGGAGCAGGAGGTGGGTCTCATGGACAAGATGAGCGTGGAGAGGTCATGAGGAGAGATTGGCGAGAAACTGGAGAAAGATGCGAGTTCAGAGCTAGGGCAGGGGGGAACCTGAGAGGAAGTTTGGCCCTGTGGGCTCAGGGAAGGAAGGGAAGTGGCAGAGGCAGCTGATCAGATGGTCTCAATTTTAGAAACAAAGAAATCCATGAGCTCCTCACACTTGTTGTCGGAGGTGAGGATGGAGGAGACAGGGGAGAGGGGTTTAAGTGGACGGTTAGCAGTAGAGAAAAGAAGCCGGGGTTTATCTTTGCATTGCAGAATGATTATGGAATGCAATCACACACACATAGAGAGAGAGAGAGACAGACAGAGAGAGAGAGAGACACACACACACACAGAGCGAGAGACAGACATAGAGAGAGACGCACACATAGAGAGAGAGAGACATAGAGAGAGAGGCATAGAGAGAGACACAGAGAGAGAGGCATAGAGAGAGACACAGAGAGAGAGGCACAGAGAGAGAGAGACACCCACACACCCTCACACACATACAGAGAGAGAGAGAGCGAGACACACACACACATAGAGAGAGGGAGACAGAGAGCGAGAAAGATAGATTTGTGCGGGTGTTCCGGGGTTACATTATGTTCCGGGGTTACATTGTGTTCCAGGTTACATTGTGTTCCGGGTTACATTGGGGCAGAAATTCCTCCCCAAACGCGTGAGTACGGAAGGGGTACTCACGCGTCTGGCCGGAGGAAATGCCGGTTTTCAGCATGCACAGCGCATGCGCTGAAAACCGGCATTTCCTCTCCTCTAACCCAAGAGGTGAAGAGGCTAGCACGTGTGCTGTAGGGGGCAGCGCGTGCGTCTTGGATTTCCTCTGTTTTGGGGGATTTGCGCATGTGTAAAGGCCTCCGGTCTTTACGCTTGTAAAAAGCACGCGTAAATATTTATTTTTACAGGTAAGTGGTGTTTTAGTGTAATTTAGAATTTTTTTCCCCACAGGTTTATTATTTTAAAGAATCTACAATAAGGTAAGTTTAGTTTTAGACCCTTTTTATTAAAAATTTATTTTTTTCAAAAAAAAAAGTTATTGTTTAAATTATTTTTTTTAACTTATTTATACTTAATTTAATGATTGGGATGTTTTTTAAATTTTTATTTAAAGTTTAAATAGTGTTTTGGGCCCCCGTAGTTTTCATGAGTTTGACAGTTCTTACTCTCAAACTCATGAATGAACCTTCCCCTCCCCTGATTGGTTGTACAGTGCTCACCTGATCCCAGCCGGCACATCGCACTAACTACGCCGCTGGATCAGGTGAGCACTGCGCGCTGACATCTGAACCGGGCCACTGACAGGAAATGCAAGCAGGCCCGGGCTTCAGATGTCAGCGCGCAGGGTGAGTGCAGATCGGGGGCTTGCACCCGCGGGAAGCCCCCGACCTGAATTTTTGGCCCATTGTGTTCCGGGTTACATTGGGGCAGAAATTCCTCCCCAAGCGCGTGAGTACGGAAGGGGTACTCACGCGTCTGGCCGGAGGAAATGCCGGTTTTCAGCATGCACAGCGCATGCGCTGAAAACCGGCATTTCCTCTCCTCTAACCCAAGAGGTGAAGAGGCTAGCGCGTGTGCGCTGTAGGGGGCAGCGCGTGCGTCTTGGATTTCCTCTGTTTTGGGGGATTTGCGCATGTGTAAAGGCCTCCGGTCTTTACGCTTGTAAAAAGCGCACGTAAGTATTTATTTTTACAGGTAAGTGGTGTTTTAGTGCAATTTAGAATTTTTTTTCCACAGGTTTATTATTTTATAGAATCTACAATAAGGTAAGTTTAGTTTTAGACCCTTTTTATTAAAAATTTATTTTTTTCACAAAAGAAATTATTGTTTAAATTATTTTCTTAAACTTATTTATACTTAATTTAATGATTGGGATGTTTTTAAAAATGTTATTTAAAGTTTAAGTAGTGTTTTGGGGTGCAGTACTTCTCATGAGTTTGACAGTTCTTACTCTCAAACTTATGAATGAAGTTTCCCCTCCCCTGATTGGCTGAACAGTGCTCACCTGATCCCAGCCGGCACATCGCACTAACTACGCCGCTGGGTCAGGTTAGCACAGCGCGCCAACATCAGAACCTGGCCACTGAAAGGAAATCCACTGCGGGCCAGGTTTCAGATGTCGGCGCGCAGGGTGAGCGCACATCGGGGGCTTGCACGCGCGGCAAGCCCCCGACACCAAGTTCTGGGCCATTGTGTTCCGGGTTACATTGTGTCATGAATTTTATCATGACTCATGAAGTAACACTGGGCAGCCAGCTGGTGGCACCGTCCAAGGAGTATAAATACTCGGGCGTGGGCCCAGCTTGCTCAGGATGTTTCTGTAACCAGGAACTAGTGATTATAACTAGAAATCTCATGGTTTTGCAACAGTTGATTAAAGCCTTGTTTTACACTCAAACCAAGCACTCAGTAGTCTTTTTACATCACATTGTGTTCCGGTTTCCATTGTGTTCCGGGTTACATTGTGTTCCGGGGTTACATGGTGTTTCATTGTGTTCTGGGGTTACATGGTGTTTCATTATGTTCCGGGGGTACCTTGTGTTTCATTGTGTTCTGGGGTTACATTGTGTTCCGAGGTTACATTTTGTTTCATTGTGTTCCGGGGTTACATTGTCTTTCACTGTGTTCCGGGGTTACATTGTGTTCCGGGGTTACATTGTATTTTGGGGTTACATTGTGTTCCGAAGTTACATTGTGTTCCGGGATTACATTGTGTTCTGGGGTTACATTGTGTTTCATTGTTTTCTGGGGTTATATTGTGTTCCGGGGGTACATAGTGTTTCATTCTGTTTGGGTTTACATTGTGTTTCATTGTGTTCCGGGGTTACAGTGTGTTTCATTGTGTTCCGGGGTTACATTGTGTTTCATTGTGTTCTGGGGTTACATTGGCCTAGAAATTCAGTTGCTTGCGCCACCAGTTTGCGCCCAAAGAGGCCACTCAGAGGCTTTAGCGCCACTGGCCACAACCACCGCGATATTTAGCGGGGCACTAATGGCGGCGTTAGCCTGTAGCGCTGCGCCGCCACCGATGATGTCATCAGTGTGCGCAGCGCCCCGCTACCGCCCCGAGTGCCATATTAGGTCGCAGCCGCCTCTTCCGCGCCGGCCGCAAATAGCGACCGGTACACAGGGGCCTACCTGTGGCGGTAGTGGGGCGAGTTAAGGTGGAGGTGCGGCCGGCCGGTTTTTCGGTGGCCGCCTGCCCGCACCTCCATCCCCGGCCTCCTACACCCCACCCCCCCCCCGCGGCATTGCCGGCTGTTTCCCGAGAGCCCGGCACTTCTCCTTGGTGCCGGGCTCATTTGCCGGCACTCGCGAGCGGGGATCGCGCTGTTGCAGGCACCTCCCCCTTAACAGTGGGAGGAAGGCCTGCAGTACCGCAGCCTGCCGTGCCGCAGCGGGTGGCGCTGCGGCACTTTGCACGACGAAATTCAGTTTCAGCGCCCCAAGCGGGGCGCCTAAAGCCTTGTTTAGCGGCCGGCTTCCATTTGGGGCGCTGAAACTGAATATCCCGATGGCGCAAGTGGCTCCGCGCGCAGTGGTAATTCCGGTGCCCAGGCGAGCTTGGCGCCCCAAACTGAATTTTTTAGCCCATTGTGTTTCAGTATGTTCCAAGGTTACATTGTGTTTCATTGTGTTCCGGGGTTACATTGTGATTCATTGTGTTCCGGGGTTATATTGTGCTTCATTGTGTTCCAGGGTTACATTGTGTTTCATTGTGTTTCGGGTTACATTGTGTTGCGGGGTTACATTGTGTTCCGAGGTTACATTTTGTTCTGGGTTTGCATTGTTTTCTGGGGTTAGATTGTGTTCCGGGGTTACATTATGTTCCGGGGTTACATTGTGTTCCGAGGTTACATTTTGTTTCATTGTGTTCCGGGGTTACATTGTGTTTCATTGTGTTCTGGTATAACTTTGTGTTCAGTCGTTACATTGTGTTCCGGGGTTACATTGTGTTTCATTGTGTTCCGGAGTTAAATTGTGTTTCATTGTGTTCCGGGGTTACATTGTGTTCTGGGGTTACATTGTGTTCAGGTGTTAAATTGTGTTTCATTGTGTTCTGGGTTTACTTTTTGTTCTGAGGTTACATTTTGTTTCATTGTGTTCCGAGGTTACATTTTGTTCCATGTTACATTGTATTCCGGGGTTACATTGTGTTTCATGTGTTCTGGGGTTACATTGTGCTTCATTGTGTTCCGAGGTTACATTTTGTTCCCTGTTACATTGTATTCCGGGGTTACATTGTGTTCCGGGGTTATATTGTGTTCCGGGGTTACAATGTGATTCATTGTGATCCGGGGTTATATTGTGCTCCATTGTGTTCCGTGTTTACATTGTGTTCCGGGGTTACATTGTGTTTAATTATGTTCCGAGGTTACATTGTGTTTCATTGTGTTCTGGGGTTACATTGTGATTCATTGTGTTCCGGGGTTACATTGTGCTTCATTGTGTTCCAGGGTTACATTGTGTTTCATTGTGTTCCGGGGTTACATTGTTTTCCGGGTTACATTGTGTTCCGAGGTTACACTTTGTTCCGAGGTTACATTTTGTTCTGGGATTGCATTGTTTTCCGGGGTTAGATTGTGTTCCGGGGTTACATTGTGTTCCGGGGTTACATTGTGATCTGGGGTTACATTGTGTTCCAGGGTTACATTGTGTTCTGGGGTTGCATTGTGTTCCGGGGTTACATTGTGTTCCGAGGTTACATTGTGTTCCGGTATAACTTTGTGTTCAGTCGTTACATTGTGTTCCGGGGTTACATTGTGTTTCATTGTTTTCCGGAGTTACATTTTGTTTCATTGTGTTCCGGGGTTACATTGTGTTTCATTGTGTTCCGGAGTTAAATTGTGTTTCATTGTGTTCCGGGGTTACATCGTGTTCTGGGGTTACATTGTGTTTCATTGTGTTCAGGTGTTAAATTGTGTTTCATTGTGTTCTGGGTTTACTTTGTGTTCTGAGGTTACATTTTGTTTCATTGTGTTCCGGGGTTACATTGTGTTTCATGTGTTCTGGGGTTACATTGTGCTTCATTGTGTTCCGTGATTACATTGTGTTCCGGGTTACATCGTGTTCCAGGTTGCATCGGGTTCCAGGTTACATTGTGTTCCGAGGTTACATTTTGTTCCGTGTTACATTGTATTCCGGGGTTACATTGTGTTCCGGGGTTATATTGTGTTCCGGGGTTACATTGTGCTCCATTGTGTTCCGTGTTTACATTGTGTTCCGGGGTTACATTATGTTCCGAGGTTACATTGTGTTTCATTGTGTTCCGGGGTTACATTGTGATTCATTGTGTTCCGGGGTTACATTGTGCTTCATTGTGTTCCAGGGTTACATTGTGTTTCATTGTGTTCCGGGGTTACATTGTGTTTCAGGTTACATTGTGTTCTGGGGTTACATTGTGTTCCGGGGTTAGATTGTGTTCTGGGGTTACATTGTGTTTCAGGTTACATTGTGTTCTGTGGTTACATTGTGTTCTGGGGTTACATTGTGTTCCGGGGTTTCATTGTGTTCCGGGGTTACATTGTGTTTCATTGTGTTCCGGGATAACTTTGTGTTCCAGGTTACATCGTGTTCCGAGGTTACATTTTGTTTCATTGTGTTCCGGAGTTAAATTGTGTTTCATTGTGTTCCAGGGTTACATTGTGTTCTGGGGTTACGTTATGTTCCGGGTTACATTCTGTTCCAGGGTAACATTGTGTTCTGAGGTTACATTGTGTTCTGGGTTATATTGTGTTCCAGGGTAACATCCTGTTCCGGGGTTACATTGTGTTCTGGGGTTACATTGTGTTCCGGGGTTACTTTGTGTTCTGGGGTAACATTGTGTTCCGGGTTATATTGTGTTCTGGGGTTACATTGTGTTCCGGGGTTACTTTGTGTTCTGGGGTAACATTGTGTTCCGGGTTATATTGTGTTCTGGGGTTCATTGTGTTCCGGGGTAATATTGTGTTCCCTGTTACATTGTTTTCCGGGGTTACATTGTGTTCCAGGGTTACATTGTGTTCCGAGGTTACATTGTGTTCCAGGGTTACATTTTGTTCTGGGGTTACATTGTGTGTCATTGTGTTCCAGGGTTACATTGAGTTTGGGGTTACATTGTGATTCATTGTGTTCCGGGGTTACTTTGTGTTCTGGGGTAACATTGTGTTCCTGGTTATATTGTGTTCTGGGGTTACATTGGCCTAGAAATTCAGTTGGGCGCGCCAGCCGTTAGCGCCTTAGGAGGAGTAGATCTCAAGCGCTAGGCGCTTAGCGCCCGGGCGCAGCGCGATCTGCGCCTCGCCCCAACTTCAGTACACATTTAGCGCTGGCGCAAAGTCTTAGCGCGCGCCCTGCTGCACGCGCAGATCATGACGTCATTTCCTAGTGCAACGCCCTTTGTGCGCCCCGAACCGGAACTTCACTCGCGCCGGCCCATTGTGCGCCGGGCGGCCCTAACGACTGTGAAGTGGAACGGTACACAGCCGAGGCGGGCCGCGGGGAGCGCTAATTAAAGGGCACTTACCCTGCACTATAAAGGCCAGCCATTTTGCAGCATTCACTCTTGTGCAACGGTTTTTTGGAGAGAGACCAAGGAGGAGAGCTTACTGGTTTGGACCAACACTAGGACAGGTATTTTTGGCTCAGGCCAGAGCTTAGCAATTATCTTTGCCTTCATTGAGAGCTCAGTGTTTGCCAGCATATAATGGGGGCTGCATTGGGTGCCAACGCTGACTTTCAGCCTTATGCCAGAAGGGCTTACAGACGCCGTGAGAGAGTGGCAGCCCTGGCTAGACGCAGAGGGGGCAACAGGCGTCGGCAACTGAGGCCTTACCCACCCAGCAGTCCTCCTATCTGACCATGTCTGCCGCGAAGTGTGTTAGGAGGCTGCGACTCAGAAGGGGGGTGGTTGCAGACATCTGCCAGCTGCTTCACAGAGATCTGCAGCCACAGCTGATGCGCAGGACGTCTCTGTCGGTGGCAGTGAAGGTGACGGTGGCTCTCAACTTCTATGCCACCGGCTCCTTCCAATCCGCTGCTGGGGACATCGCTAACATCTCCCAGTTCGCCGTGCATTGCTGCATCCGCCAGGTGACCGATGCCCTTTTCAGAAGGAGACATCAATTCATCTCCTTCCCCATGACCCTGGACAAGCAGCAGCAGCGTGCAGTGGGATTTGCAAGAATAGCGGGCTTCCCCATGGTGCAGGGCGCCATTGACTGCACGCATGTGGCTTTGCGGGCACCTCTGGAGCATGCCGAGGATTACCGCAACCGGAAGGGCTACCATTCCCTCAATGTACAGCTGGTGTGTGACCACAGGCAGCGCATCCTAGCTGTCAATGCCCGCTTTCCAGGCAGCAGCCACGATGCCTTTATCCTGCGACAGACAACTGTGGCTGACATGTTCCAGGCACAGCCTCACCCAAGAGGATGGCTTATCGGAGACAAAGGCTATCCTTTGTGTACCTGGCTCATGACCCCGCTCCGCGCACCCACGGCCCCTGCTGAAGAGGCATACAACGAGAGCCATCAAGCGACTAGGAACATCATAGAACAAACAATCGGTGTCCTCAAGTAACGGTTCCGCTGTCTCGATCGCTCCGGGGGAGCCCTCCAGTATTCGCAGGAGCGAGTCTCCCAATTCGTCGTCGTTTGCTGCATGCTGCACAACCTGGCTATCCGCAGGACTCAGGCACTGCCACCTCACGTTGGACCACCACCTCAGGAGGAGGAGCAGGAGGAGCATGAGGAGGAGGAGGACGAGGAGTACCAGCCCAGGAGGGAGGCAGAAGGTCCAAGGGCCGCCCGTCGGCGGCTTATTGAACGTCACTTCTAGGCCCCCTGTCAGGGAATGGCTTGTGCCAATGAAAGAACATGATTGCAGCCGCTCCGCAAGCCCTCAGCCGGTTAAGGCAACAAACACTTCAAAGATCAAACATGGACAATGTTAATAAATAAAATGCTTTATTGTACAAACTCAGGGCCCTTCCCACATGAAAACCAAAAACAGACGAAACCCCCAAAAAACACTCAAACACATTACTCGCTCCCACAACCTGGAGAGGATTAACAAAACAGTGCAACTAAAATGACCGTCATCCTCAGCCTTCGTAAAAAACAAACATCACATCCTCGGCCTTCAAAAAACAAACATCCAATTCTCGGCCTTCAAAAAACAAACATCCAATTCTTGGCCTCAAAAAACAAACATCCAATTCTCGGCCTCAAAAAACAAACACAACTGGCCACACATTCGACTTTTTGGCCCGCTAGGGCGATGCCTTGGCCATCTTTGTGTGGCCCCTGCCCGCCCTGCTGCTCCTCCTCAAAGTAAGGCCATTGGCTGCTGCAAGGCTGGGGGCAGGCTCCTGAGGGGCACATGTCGTGATGGCAGATGCCCTTGGGGGTCGGCCTAGTCGAGGTCTGGCCGTCGAGCGGGCGGCTGTTGAATGCTGCAGTTGTGGCTGGCCAGCATCAGTCGCTGCAGCAGCTCCTGGCAGCTCCACTGGGGGAGTGGCAGTGGCGGCTGGAGGAATGGGGGCAAGCTGGCGGATGGCAGGCGCTCGCTGGTCGCCTGAGACACTGGCACTCGCCCAGGCCAGCACTGCAGCATGCGCACCAATCTGCCGAGGGACAGACCGCTGTGCTGCTGCAGCGCGCCGGGTGCCCTGGCGATGCCTGGCTGACACAGCGAGTGTGGCAGCAGTGAGTGCCCGTGTTGCCCTGTTCACTGACTGCATCAGAGCAGCCAGTGACTGGACGGCACCACTGATCACCTGGCCAGTCGCTGCCAGAGCTGCCCCGAATTCCGCCCGACTCGCTGCCTGCTCTGCCCCGAATTCCGCCAAACTGATGGCCTGTGAGGCCCCGACGTCGGTCACACTCCGAGAGAGGGACTCGATGGCCTCAGGCAACCGTGCCACTACCCCCATGAGCTCCATGTGCCGACGCTCCGAGTCCGCGGACAAGTCCTCGAGGCGTTCCATCTCCTCGGCGAAGGCCATCTCCGGACTGGAGGCCGGACTCTCCCTCTGGGGAGAAGGCCGCCGAGCTGGCCGACCCTTCCTGCGTTGCTGGACGCCGCTGGGCCCAGCAATTGGACTCCCCTCCGAACCTTCCCCCCTCTGGGGAGAAGGCCGCTGAGCTGGCCGACCCTTCCTGCGTTGCTGGACGCCGCTGGGCCCAGCAATTGGACTCCCCTCCGACCCTACCCCCCTCTGGGGAGAAGGCCGCTGAGCTTCCACCCCCCTCCCGCGTTTCTGCAGGCCGCAGGTCCCATGAGCTCCCCTCCCCTCCGACACTTCCGCCACGCTCCCCTCCAGGGAAGACGTGTCCCCTACATTCGCATGGGTTGCCGCGGCTGAGGGTTCCCCTGATGGGCCGCCTTCCTCTTGCTCCTCCTCCTCCTCCTCTTCTGAGGGGCTGTCACTGGCAAGTTCAGGGACCTCCTCCTCACCATCTGAAAGCAGGAAGGCACAAGAGTAGCTTTAGAGTGAGGAGAGGGCATCAGCGAGGGATGCATGAGTGGTGGCATTCAGCGCATTGGCCGGACAGTGGCAAAGGATGTAGATCTGATGCGCAAGTGGGACGAGAGAGGTCCAAAAGGTGATGTCCTTACCATTGGTGCCCAGAACAGGGTCGGCATCTCCACATGCAACGGGGCCAATCACCCGGCCACCCATGATGCGCTCCACGCGATGTTGCAGCTCAGTGAGCGGCTGGATCTGGGGTCGGCCTCCCCCGGTCGCAGTCCGGCTCTTCTTATTATTGGCCAGCTTGGCCTGCAAGAGAAAGGACGGCCTCTAAGTACAGTGTGTAGCCCTGATCTTGTGTGCACTGCCTCCCATGGTGGAATAGCCTGGCCAGTGTGTCGCCCTGATCTTGTGTGCACTGCCTCCCATGGTGGAATAGCCTGGCCAGTGTGTCACCCTGATCTTGTGTGCACTGCCTCCCATGGTGGAATAGCCTGGCCAGTGTGTAGCCCTGATCTTGTGTGCACTGCCTCCCATGGTGGAATAGCTTGGCCAGTGTGTTAAGTGCAGAATGTGCAATTGATGTTCATGCCTGTCCCATAGCTGCTGCATGAGCGCTGGCCATTAGGGCTTTCAGGTCCCTTTGCCCATAATGTGAGGTGCACATGCAAGGATGAGGAGGACACTGGAAAGGGTACTCACCCTGACAATCCGAGTGAGGTCATTAAACTTTTTGCGGAATTGGACACCGCTCCTGGGGACCTCGCTGTTGGCTGACACCTTGCTGGCGACATGCCTCCAGGCTCTCCGGTAGACGCGGCCCGGCGCCTTCCTGCCATTGTCCGGGTACAAAATATGGCGCCTCTTCTCCACAGCACCAACCAGCACACTCAGATCAAGCTCTGAGAAGCACTGCACTCATTCACGGGCCTTCTGCATGGCTTCAGGCGCTATTTGGGTCCAGCAGCAGTGTTCAGGCCTAGCTGGAGGGCTCCACTATCCAGGGCGTGGCAGCAGACCAAGTCGACCCTTCCCCCTTAAGAGCTGGCCGGCGCCAGGGTGTCTGCTGTCAATCACGAGATGGCTGCACCTGCACTGCGCCCAGCCTCGGCGCTCTCGCTCAGCACCTCCGGCTTAGCGCCTAAAGAGAGGCGTGCAGCGCCAGTTTTAGCGCTCGAGCAAACTCTTAGGGCGAAGCTAATGAATATCGGAGAAGTGGCCTCGATTTTGCGCCGGGCGCAAACTTTAGCGGCAGCCCGACTTTACCGCCCCAAAAGTGGCTACAATGAATTTCTAGGCCATTGTGTTCTGGGGTAACATTGAGTTCCTGGTTATATTGTGTTCCGGGGTAACATTGTGTTCCGGGTTACATTGTGTTCCAGGATTACATTGTGTTTTGGGTTACATTGTGTTCTGGGGTTACATTGTGTTCCATGTTATATTGTGTTTGAGGGTAACATTCTGTTCCAGGGTTACATTGTGTACGGGTTACATTGTGTTCCGGGGTAACATTGTGTTCCGGGTTACATTGTGTTCCAGAGTTACATTTGTAGTGTCCGTGTGTAGATAAAGACACTGAAGACAGGAGTTGGTTCATAGGTATTTACTAAGCAAGTCTGGGGGGGGGTTTCTAAAGGATATACACAATACACAGGCTTATATAGCCCAAGTGGCAATTACCGGCATTACGCACACCTGGGGCTCTTAAAGGCACATACACCATAATTGCTCTTAAAGGCACATACACCACAATTCCTCCCCTTCTAGCTAACAATACATCATATTTTAAGTAATTATTAATTACATGTTATATGCAAAATAATATACATTGCTGTATTAATTAATTATAAGTTAGTCTCTCAGGAGGCTTCCTGACTCGGTCCGGATAACGCCTCGGGGGTGTAGTAGTTTCTGGTGGTGTAGTAGGTTCTTCTGGCAAGGCTGATTTGGCTTGAAGGCCAGTGTCGGGTTCATCGGGCTCCAGTATCACCGGATCGGAGGTAGATATGGGTATCTCTACTCCATCGTTAGATGTATAGAGTGGTGGTGTAGGTTGTCCCTTTTCGGATGACTTGATGATTTGGTCAGCATGGCGCCTTATTATGCTGTCTCCGATGTCCACGGTATACATCAGTGGTCCTAATCGTGTGCAGATAGTTCCAGGCTGCCATTTCTCGGTACGGTAGTCCCGGGCCAAAACCGGTTGGCCTATCTGGAAGGCCCTAGTTGGCCTTTCATTCATGCCCTGAAACTGCCGGTTCTCCACGTCCCTTCGGATGTTGGGCTTGACCAAATCCAGCCGGCATCTTAGGTTTCTATTGTAGAACATCATGGCGGGAGTTTGGTTAGTAACCATATGCGTTGCATTCCTATATGCAAATAAGAAGTTATCCACCTTGTGCTGAAGTTTTATGTCTTCATTACCCATGGCCTTGATGGCCTTCTTGAAGGTCTGGACAAACCTTTCAGCCAATCCATTGGTGGCGGGATGGTATGGGGCGGACGTGTAGTGCTTTACCCCATTGTTCTTTAAGAACTTTCTGAATTCTTCGGACACAAATTGCGGTCCATTATCAGAACATATCTGCTCCGGCAGCCCATTCCTGGCAAATATGGTCCTTAATACTGTGATGGTTTTTTCCGTGGTGGTGGAGGACATCTTTATTACCTCCGGCCACTTGGAGTGTGCATCAACTGCGATTAAGAACATTGAGTCCATAAATGGACCAGCAAAGTCGATGTGCACCCTTTGCCAGGGAGATGAGGGCCACTCCCATGGATGTAGAGGGGCCTGTGGCGGAGCATTTTGGACCTTCTGGCATCCTAGGCAGCTCTTGGTCATGTCTTCGATGTCTCCATCGATACCTGGCCGCCATACAAACGCCCTAGCTAGGTTCTTCATTTTCACTCCACCCAGATGCCCCTCGTGAAGCTCCTTTAGCACTTTATCCTGGAGTTTGGGTGGAATCACCACTCTGGATCCACACATCAAGGTTCCTCGGCACACTGACAGCTGTTCTCTTCTTTGCGAGAATGCTGGCAACAGTGGTTCGCCATGTGCTGGCCATCCCTTCACTGTTAAATCGTAGACCCGTGAGAGAGTAGGGTCATTTCTTGTCTCCCTTTCAATGGCAGAATTTGTCACCGGTAGACATTCCACTATGGTAGAGTGGAATATCTCTACTGGGTCTACTGTAGGTGCCTCTTCTATCGTTGACAATGGTAGGCGTGATAAACCGTCAGCATTCCCATGCTGTTTTGACCCTTTGTATTCAATGTTGTATTGGCGTGCCCCTAGAAAAAGGGACCACCTCTGTAGTCTTTGTGCCGTCATAATGGGGACACCTTTTTTAGGGTTGAATATGGAGATGAGGGGTTGATGGTCAGTCAGCAAGGTAAATTTTTGTCCGTGTAGGTAATGGTTGAATTTCTTCACTCCCCATACCAGGCTGAGTGCTTCCCTGTCTATCTGGGCATAGTTACGCTCAGCTGAGTTCAATGAGCGTGACGCAAAAGCTATCGGCCGTTCCGAGCCATCGGGGAATCTATGGGACAATACCGCTCCTATGCCGTAAGGGGATGCATCGCACGCCAGTCTGATTGGTAGTGATGGGTTGTAATGAGCCAAAATTTTCTCGGATGTGATTAAGTCTTTACATTTATGGAAGGCACGTTTACAGTCTTCGTTCCATTTCCAAATCACTCCTGTCTGTAGAAGATCATTAAGAGGGTGTAGAATAGTTGATAAGTTCGGTAAAAATTTATGATAGTAATTTATTAATCCCAGGAATGACCTTAATTGTGAAACATTTTCAGGTGCTGGGGCTTTTATAACTGCTTCAATTTTTTTTTCAGGTGACTTATGCAACCCTTCCTTATTAATTATGTGGCCACAATATGATATCTGATTTTGGAAAAATTCGCACTTGGGGCGATTTGCTCGTAGGCCTCGTTCTTTCAGCCTAGTGAGCACCTGCTCCAAATTGGCAAGGTGCTCGTTGTCGTTTTCTCCTGTTAAAAGGATGTCGTCTAGGTAGCATTGAGTCCCCGGAATCCCTTGCAGGACTTGCTCCATAGCTCTTTGCCAGATAGCTGGAGCTGATGCTATTCCAAAAACCAGTCGATTGTACTGGTACAGGCCTTTGTGTGTGTTTATTGTGAGATACTTTTTAGAGGTCTCCTCAACCTCCATCTGTAGATATGCCTGTGCCAAGTCAATTTTTGTGAAACGTTTCCCTCCGGATAGTGAGGCGAAAATATCTTCTATCCTTGGAAGAGGATACTGTACTGTGTGAAGGACCGGGTTTACAGTCACCTTAAAGTCCCCACAGATGCGAATTTTTTTCTGTTCCTCAGAGTTATTTTTCAATGTTTTTTTCATGACTGGAACGATGGGTGTTGCCCATTCGCTCCAATCTATTTTGGATAATACGCCTGCCTTTTCAAAATTCTTCAGCTCTGCCTCGACTGCCGGACGTATTGCGTATGGCACCGGTCTTGCCTTAAAAAATGTTGGAATTGCTGTATCTTCCACTTTTATTGAGGCGGTGATGCCTTTCAAGGTTCCTAGTTTCTCTTGAAACGCTTCTTTGGCGTTGGCCAAGATGTCTTTTAATCGTTCAGGTATGATGTCATCATTGTTTTTTTCCTTACTGGTCACCGTCAGTGCCTGAACTGAGTGCCAGTCTAAACGTATCTTCCTTATCCATTCACGTCCCAACAACGGTGGACCACCATCTTGTAGAATGTATAAATACAACTTTTGTATTTCTTTGCCGTTGTATACCACAGGCACCCTTTTTTTTTCTTTGGGGTAGACTTTCTGCCCCGTATATGTTTTTAAGATAATGGATGTGTCTTTTAGAGGTATATGCGAAAATAGCCTCTCGTAATCTCGTCGATTTATTACGGTTAGAGCTGATCCTGTATCCAGCTCCATTTTAACTGGGGACCCTGCTATTGTGAGGGTAACCCAAATGGTTTGGTAATCCTCTTTGGCAAGTACATTATGTAATTTGAGACAGCTTAGTCTCTTGTTCCCGGAGTCGCTATCGCTATTCTGGTCTTCGGAGCTATTGTCCGTCATCATTTGTACCTTCCTGTACTTTTCTTTATTGATTTTTTGTTTTCTGTCAGTGGATTTATTTTGTCCAGATTGGCATACCCGTGCAATGTGTCCAATCTTACCACATTGCCTGCATGCTTTGCCCTTGAACCAGCAGTCCCTCTGGTTATGGGTGGATCTGCCGCAGCGATAACATCTTCCGAACTCCTGTGTCATTTTATGGGTGCCGAAGTCCTGTGTCTCTTGTTGTATCTCTGCAGCTCCTTTTGCTGCTGCTTCGTATGATACAGCCATACTGAAAGCTTTGTCCAATGTTAAATCTTTTTCAGAAAGCAGTCTTTTTTGTGTTCCTTCACTTAAGAGACCGCAAACAAATTTGTCTCAAAGATAATCCGATAGTCCTGCTCCAAATTGGCAGTACTTCGATAGCTTTCTTAATTCGGTTAGGTAATCAGCGTTACTTTCATTCTTGTGTTGATTTCTCTTGAAGAACTTGAATCGTTCCGCTATCAGCAGCAGTGTTGGGTTTAAATGCTCCTGCAGGGTATCAACAATTTCTTTAAAAGTCTTGTCCTTTGGTTTGGCTGGAGTGATTAAATTTCATAACAGCCCATATGTCTTCGCGCCCATTAAGTTCAGAAGTACTGAAGCTTTTTTTTCATCTGTTATTCCATTTGCAGTGCAATAAACCTCTACTCTTTCCACGTATGTGGTCCATTCTTCTATTTCGCCATCAAAAGCCTCAATATTACCAGATTTAGGCATTTCAGAAAAGATATGGCGCTTCCCGCGCTTCTTTTTTTTTTCTCTCTGTAGCAAAGATATGGCGCTTCCCGCGCTTTCCCGCCGCTGCTACCGATAACAACGCTGTTTTACTGTGGTTTCCGTTTATTCACTGTTGGAGACTCGTTCCCGATGGAGGTCTAAACGCTGACCTGTTTGCCGCGCCGGCCGTCTCTCGAGTGCACCCTCCCAGTCCGTTATTGCTTGCCTCCGATTTCGCTGCCTGTCTCAGCTGTAGAGCCCGCCGCTGGAGCTCCAGCCTGATGCCCAGGAAGGATTAGCGCAGTACCTGTCACCAGCTTGGCCAGCTGGTGAAACCACAGTTTCTCTTACTTCCTTGAGTCTTCTGGACGCTGGAGGAATCGATGTCCTTGAGGTGCTGCCGAATTGCAGGTAAGTCCGTTTCCACTTCATCGCCACTGTAGTGTCCGTGTATAGATAAAGACACTGAAGACAGGAGTTGGTTCATAGGTGTTTACTAAGCAAGTCTGGGGGGGGTTTCTAAAGGATATACACAATACACAGGCTTATATAGCCCAAGTGGCAATTACCGGCATTACGCACACCTGGGGCTCTTAAAGGCACATACACCATAATTGCTCTTAAAGGCACATACACCACAACATTGTGTTCCGGGGTTACATTGTGTTCCGGGGTAACATTGTGTTCCGGGTTATATTGTGTTCTGGGGTACATTGTGTTCCAGGGTAATATTGTGTTCCGTGTTACATTGTTTTCCGGGGTTACATTGTGTTTCAAGGTTACGTTGTGTTCCGGGGTTACGTTTTGTTCTGGGGTTACATTGTGTGTCATTGTGTTCCGGGGTTACATTGTGCTCCGGGGTTACATTGTGTTCGTGTTTACATTGTGTTTCATTGTGTTCCAGGTTTACATTGAGTTTGGGGTTACATTGTGATTAATTATGTTCCGAGGTTACATTGTGTTTCATTGTGTTCCGGGGTTACATTGTGTTTCGGGTTACATTGTGTTCTGGGGTTACATTGTGTTCTGGGGCTAGATTGTGTTCTGTGGTTACACTGTTTTACGGGTTACATTGTGTTCCAAGGTTACATTGTGTTACGGGGTTACATTTTGTTCTGGGTTTGCATTGTTTTCCGGGGTTAGATTGTGTTCCGGGGTTACATTATGTTCTGGGGTTACATTGTGTTCCAGGGTTACATTGTATTCTGGGGTTGCATTGTGTTCTGGGGTTACATTGTGTTCCGGGGTTACATTGTGTTCCAGGGTTACATTGTGTTCTGGGGTTACATTGTGTTCCGGGGTTACATTGTGTTCCGAGGTTACATTTTGTTTCATTGTGTTCCGGTATAACTTTGTGTTCAGTCGTTACATTGTGTTCCGGGGTTATATTGTGTTTCATTGTTTTCTGGAGTTACATTTTGTTTCATTGTGTTCCGGGGGTACATTGTGTTTCATTGTGTTTCGGAGTTAAATTGTGTTTCATTGTGTTCCGGGGTTACATTGTGTTCTGGGGTTACATTGTGTTACATGTTATATTGTGTTTGAGGGTAACATTCTGTTCCAGTGTTACATTGTGTTCCGGGTTACATTGTGTTCCAGTGTTACATTGTGTTCCGGGTTACATTGTGTTCCGGGGTAACATTGTGTTCTGGGTTACATTGTGTTCCGGGGTTACATTGTGCTCCGGGATAACATTGTGTTCCGGGTTATATTGTGTTCTGGGGTTCATTGTGTTCCGGGGTAATATTGTGTTCCCTGTTACATTGTTTTCCGGGGTTACATTGTGTTCCGAGGTTACGTTGTGTTCCGGGGTTACAATGTGTTCCGGGGTTGCATTGTGTTACGGGGTTACATTGTGTTCCGGGGTTACATTGTGTTCGTGTTTACAATGTGCTACATTGTGTTCTAGGGTTACATTGAGTTTGGGGTTTCATTGTGTTTCATTGTGTTCTGGGGTTACATTGTGTTTAATTATGTTCCGAGGTTACATTGTGTTTCATTGTGTTCCGGGGTTACATTGTGATTCATTGTGTTCTGGGGTTACATTGTGCTTCATTGTGTTCCAGGGTTACATTGTGTTTCATTGTGTTCCGGGGTTACATTGTGTTTCGGGTTACATTGTGTTCTGGGGTTACATTGTGTTCTGGGGCTAGATTGTGTTCTATGGTTACACTGTTTTACGGGTTACATTGTGTTCCGGGGTTACATTGTGTTTCGGGTTACATTGTGTTCTGGGGTTACATTGTGTTCTGGGGCTAGATTGTGTTCTATGGTTACACTGTTTTACGGGTTACATTGTGTTACGGGGTTACATTTTGTTCCGAGGTTACATTGTGTTGCGGGGTTACATTTTGTTCCGAGGTTACATTTTGTTCTGGGTTTGCATTTTTTTCCGGGTTAGATTGTGTTCCGGGGTTACATTATGTTCTGGGGTTACATTGTGTTCCAGGGTTACATTGTGTTCTGGGGTTGCATTGTGTTCCGGGGTTACATTGTGTTCCGAGGTTACATTGTGTTCCGGTATAACTTTGTGTTCAGTCGTTACATTGTGTTCCGGGGTTACATTGTGTTTCATTGTTTTCCGGAGTTACATTTTGTTTCATTGTGTTCCGGGGTTACATTGTGTTTCATTGTGTTCCGGAGTTAAATTGTGTTTCATTGTGTTCCGGGGTTACATCGTGTTCTGGGGTTACATTGTGTTTCATTGTGTTCAGGTGTTAAATTGTGTTTCATTGTGTTCTGGGTTTACTTTGTGTTCTGAGGTTACATTTTGTTTCATTGTGTTCCGGGGTTACATTGTGTTTCATGTGTTCTGGGGTTACATTGTGCTTCATTGTGTTCCGTGATTACATTGTGTTCCGGGTTACATCGTGTTCCAGGTTGCATCGGGTTCCAGGTTACATTGTGTTCCGAGGTTACATTTTGTTCCGTGTTACATTGTATTCCGGGGTTACATTGTGTTCCGGGGTTATATTGTGTTCCGGGGTTACATTGTGCTCCATTGTGTTCCATGTTTACATTGTGTTCCGGGGTTACATTGTGCTCCATTGTGTTCCGTGTTTACATTGTGTTCCGGGGTTACATTATGTTCCGAGGTTACATTGTGTTTCATTGTGTTCCGGGGTTACATTGTGATTCATTGTGTTCCGGGGTTACATTGTGCTTCATTGTGTTCCAGGGTTACATTGTGTTTCATTGTGTTCCGGGGTTACATTGTGTTTCAGGTTACATTGTGTTCTGGGGTTACATTGTGTTCCGGGGTTAGATTGTGTTCTGGGGTTACATTGTGTTTCAGGTTACATTGTGTTCTGTGGTTACATTGTGTTCTGGGGTTACATTGTGTTCCGGGGTTTCATTGTGTTCCGGGGTTACATTGTGTTTCATTGTGTTCCGGGATAACTTTGTGTTCCAGGTTACATCGTGTTCCGAGGTTATATTTTGTTTCATTGTTTTCTGGAGTTACATTTTGTTTCATTGTGTTCCGGGGTTACATTGTGTTTCATTGTGTTCCAGAGTTAAATTGTGTTTCATTGTGTTCCGGGATTACATTGTGTTCTGGGGTTACGTTATGTTCTGGGTTACATTGTGTTCCAGGGTAACATTGTGTTCTGAGGTTACATTGTGTTCTGGGTTATATTGTGTTCCAGGGTAACATTCTGTTCCGGGGTTACTTTGTGTTCCGCGGTTACATTGTATTCCGGGGTTACTTTGTGTTCTGGGGTAACATTGTGTTCCTGGTTATATTGTGTTCCGGGGTAACATTGTGTTCCGGGTTACATTGTGTTCCAGGATTACATTGTGTTTTGGGTTACATTGTGTTCTGGGGTTACATTGTGTTCTGGGGTTGCATTGTGTTCCGGGGTTACATTGTGTTCCGAGGTTACATTTTGTTTCGTTGTGTTCCGGGGTTACATTGTGTTTCATTGTGTTCCGGTATAACTTTGTGTTCAGTCGTTACATTGTGTTCCGGGGTTACATTGTGTTTCATTGTTTTCCGGAGTTACATTTTGTTTCATTGTGTTCCGGGGTTACATTGTGTTTCATTGTGTTCCGGAGTTAAATTGTGTTTCATTGTGTTCCGGGGTTACATCGTGTTCTGGGGTTACATTGTGTTTCATTGTGTTCAGGTGTTAAATTGTGTTTCATTGTGTTCTGGGTTTACTTTGTGTTCTGAGGTTACATTGTGTTTCATGTGTTCTGGGGTTACATTGTGCTTCATTGTGTTCCGTGATTACATTGTGTTCCGGGTTACATCGTGTTCCAGGTTGCATCGGGTTCCAGGTTACATTGTGTTCCGAGGTTACATTTTGTTCCGTGTTACATTGTATTCCGGGGTTACATTGTGTTCCGGGGTTATATTGTGTTCCGGGGTTACAATGTGATTCATTGTGATCCGGGGTTACATTGTGCTCCATTGTGTTCCGTGTTTACATTGTGTTCCGGGGTTACATTGTGCTCCATTGTGTTCCGTATTTTCATTGTGTTCCGGGGTTACATCGTGTTCTGGGGTTACATTGTGTTTCATTGTGTTCAGGTGTTAAATTGTGTTTCATTGTGTTCTGGGTTTACTTTGTGTTCCGGGGTTACATTGTGCTCCATTGTGTTCCGTGTTTACATTGTGTTCCGGGGTTACATTATGTTCCGAGGTTACATTGTGTTTCATTGTGTTCCGGGGTTACATTGCGATTCATTGTGTTCCGGGGTTACATTGTGCTTCATTGTGTTACAGGGTTACATTGTGTTTCATTGTGTTCCGGGGTTACATTGTGTTTCGGGTTACATTGTGTTCCGGGGTTAGATTGTGTTCTGTGGTTACATTGTTTTCTGGGTTACATTGTGTTCCGAGGTTACATTTTGTTCCGCGGTTACATTTTGTTCTGGGTTTGCATTGTTTTCCGAGGTTAGATGGTGTTCCGGGGTTACATTGTGTTCTGGGGTTACATTGTGTTCCGGGGTTACATTGTGTTTCATTGTGTTCCGGGATAACTTTGTGTTCCAGGTTACATCGTGTTCCGAGGTTATATTTTGTTTCATTGTTTTCTGGAGTTACATTTTGTTTCATTGTGTTCCGGGGTTACATTGTGTTTCATTGTGTTCTGGAGTTAAATTGTGTTTCATTGTGTTCCGGGATTACATTGTGTTCTGGGGTTACGTTATGTTCTGGGTTACATTGTGTTCCAGGGTAACATTGTGTTCTGAGGTTACATTGTGTTCTGGGTTATATTGTGTTCCAGGGTAACATTCTGTTCCGGGGTTACTTTGTGTTCCGCGGTTACATTGTATTCCGGGGTTACTTTGTGTTCCAGGGTAACATTGTGTTCTGAGGTTACATTGTGTTCTGGGTTATATTGTGTTCCAGGGTAACATTCTGTTCCGGGGTTACATTGTGTTCCGCGGTTACATTGTATTCCGGGGTTACTTTGTGTTCTGGGGTAACATTGTGTTCCTGGTTATATTGTGTTCCGGGGTAACATTGTGTTCCGGGTTACATTGTGTTCCAGGATTACATTGTGTTTTGGGTTACATTGTGTTCTGGGGTTACATTGTGTTCTGGGGTTGCATTGTGTTCCGGGGTAACATTGCGTTCCGGGTTACATTGTGTTCCAGGATTACATTGTGTTTTGGGTTACATTGTGTTCTGGGGTTACATTGTGTTCCATGTTATATTGTGTTTGAGGGTAACATTCTGTTCCAGGGTTACATTGTGTACGGGTTACATTGTGTTCTGAGGTAACATTGTGTTCTGGGTTACATTGTGTTCCGGAGTTACATTGTGTTCCGGGGTAACATTGTGTTCCGGGTTATATCGTGTTCTGGGGTACATTGTGTTCCGGGGTAATATTGTGTTCCGTGTTACATTGTTTTCCGAGGTTACATTGTGTTCCGGGGTTACATTGTGTTCTGGGGTTACATTGTGTGTCAATGTAACCCCGGAGAGCAGCGAGGCCTGAGAGCAGTCGGAGCACGGAGCCTGGGAGGTGAGGAGCCGGTATAAAAACCGGAGAGCAGCGAGGCCTGAGAGCAGTCGGAGCACGGAGCCTGGGAGGTGAGGAGCCGGTATAAAAACCGGAGAGCAGCGAGGCCTGAGAGCAGTCGGAGCACGGAGCCTGGGAGGTGAGGAGCCGGTATAAAAACCGGAGAGCAGCGAGGCCTGAGAGCAGTCGGAGCACGGAGCCTGGGAGGTGAGGAGCCGGTATAAAAACCGGAGAGCAGCGAGGCCTGAGAGCAGTCGGAGCACGGAGCCTGGGAGGTGAGGAGCCGGTATAAAAACCGGAGAGCAGCGAGGCCTGAGAGCAATCGGAGCACGGAGCCTGGGAGGTGAGGAGCCGGTATAAAAACCGGAGAGCAGCGAGGCCTGAGAGCAGTCGGAGCACGGAGCCTGGGAGGTGTTCGGGAGAGAGCAGCAGCGGAGGAGGAGCCCGGCTTAAAAACCGGCGCGAAGGCAGAGGCCCGACCAGTTCGGGAGAGCGGAGCGGAGAGGCAGCAGTCGGCGAGACTCGGGGCCATTTAAAAAACAGCTGAGGCGGAAGTCCAGCTCTTGAGCTTTTTTTCAGAAGCGGACCTGGTGGGAAGCACCCAGGTGAAAGGTATTTAAGGAGGGTGGTGGCTTAAACCCGAGTTCCTACAGAGTAGGAACCCCCACCGCCCCCCTCCTCTAACCTAGTAGTCTTTTAGCAGCTGTCTAAAAACAGAGGTCACAAATTTTTTGGTCTCAGTTTCTTTTCAGCAGGGCAGGAACCGGGAGGAGCGGGAAGTCGGCGTAGGACCAAGGGGACACAAGACCGGGAAGTCAGCGAAAGACCAGGGAGGTAAGACTAACTGGTAAGTACTTTCCTCAAACCTTCCTAGAAAGTAAAACCAAAACTAGTGGGATTTGGTTAGTTTAAAAAGGAATAAGAGGAGTACAGTATACATTGGTCTAAGTAAGCTTCGGGAAAACAAAAGTCGATAAATAAACTAAAACTAGAAAATTAAAAGTAACATAAGGGTTAAGTCATGGCAGTAGAGCTCGGACCTGTGTCATGCTCCTCCTGTAACATGTGGGAAATCAGGGACGCTTCCTGTGTCCCTGACGACTATGTGTGCAGGAAGTGTGTCCAGCTGCAGCTCATGTGGGACCGCATGACGGCCCTTGAGCTGCAGGTGGACTCACTTTGGAGCATCCACGATTCTGAGAGGGGTGTGGATAGCACATTTAGTGAGTTGGTCACACCGCAGGTTAAGGCCAGCGTAGACAGTACATGGGTGACCAAAAGGCAGAGCAAGGGCAGGAAGGTAGTGCAGAAATCCCCTGGGGTTGTCTCCCTTAGCAACAGGTTCACCGCCTTAGGTACTGTTGTCGGGGGGGGTGACACATCGGGGGAAGGCACCAGCAGCCAGGCTCATGGCACCATGACTGGCTCTGTTGCAAAGAAGGGAGGGAAAAAGAGTGGCAGGGCTATAGTAATAGGGGATTCGATTGTAAGGGGAATAGATAGGGGTTTCTGTGGTCGCGACCGAGACTCCAGGATGGTATGTTGCCTCCCTGGTGCAAGGGTCAAGGATGTCTCGGCGCGGGTGCAGAACATTCTGGAGGGGGAGGGGGAACAGCCAGTTGTCGTGATACATGTTGGTACCAACGACGTAGCTAAAAAAAGGGAAGAGGTCCTACAAGTAGAATTTAGGGAGTTAGGAGCCAAACTAAAAAGTAGGACCTCGAAGGTAGTAATCTCTGGATTACTACCAGTGCCACGTGCTAGTAAGAGTACAGAGAACAGGATAGTTAGGCTAAATACGTGGCTTGAGCAGTGGTGTAAGAGGGAGGGTTTTAAATTTTTGAGGCATTGGAACCAGTTTTGTGGTAGGTGTGACCTATACAAAAGGGACGGTCTACACCTGTGCAGAGATGGAACTGATGTTCTCGGGGTAATTTTTGATAAAGCAGTTCGGGAGCATTTAAACTAGTATGGCAGGGGGCTAGAAACCTATGTAGTGAAATAGAGGAAAGTGAAAGGCAGACAGAAATAAATGATAAAAGGGTGAGGAACAAAAAACAAAGGGCCAAACTAATTCATAAAAAATGTGAGCATAAAAAAAGCCTGAGGGTTTTATACCTTAATGCGAGAAGCATCAGGAACAAGGTAGATGAATTAGCTGTGGAAATAGAGGTTAATAATTATGATCTAATTGGGATTACGGAAACATGGTTGCAGGGTGAGCAGGGCTGGGAGCTTAACATACAGGGGTATTCAGTATTTAGGAAGGATCGACAAAAAAGAAAGGGAGGAGGGGTAGCATTGCTAGTAAAAGAGGGGATAAATGCAATTGAAAGGAAGGATATTAACTCAGTTAATACAGAATCTATATGGGTGGAGCTAAGAAATAGCGAGGGGCGAAAAACATTAATAGGAGTGGTATATAGGCCTCCAAATAGTAAAATAGAGGTTAGGGAGGGCATCACGAGGGAAATTAGAGAAGCGTGCAATAAGAGCACAGCTGTCATCATAGGTGACTTTAACTTACATATAGATTGGACTAGCCTAATCAGTAAAAATAATGAGGAGGAGGAATTCCTTGAGTGTTTAAGGGATGGTTATCTGGATCAATATGTCGAGGAACCAACTCGGGAACAGGCTATATTGGACTGGGTACTGTGCAATGAGAAGGGACTAATCAGTAATCTTGTTGTACGGGGACCCTTGGGTCAGAGCGATCATAACATGATCGATTTCTCACTCGAAATGGAGAGCGAAGAAATTGACTCAGAGACTAAGGTCCTGAATTTAAACAAGGGGAATTATGATGCCATGAGACGGGAACTGAGTAGGTCTGAGTGGACAACGTTCCTGGGAGGACTGGAGGTAGATAAACAATGGCAAACATTTAAAGATAGAATGACAAAATTGCAAAAATTGTTTATACCAATCTGGCATAAAAGGAAATCTAAAAAGGTGACTCAACTGTGGATAACAGGGGAAATTAGAGACAGCATAAAATCCAAAGATAGGGCGTATAAAATAGCCAAAAAAAGCGCCAGAGCGGAAGATTGGGAACAGTTTAAGATAGAGCAAAGGAGGGCAAAGGGCATAATCAAGAGGGGCAAAATAGCTTACGAAAACAAGCTGGCGGAAAATATAAAAACTAACTCCAAAAGCTTTTATAAGTATATCAAAAGGAAAAGACTGGTGAAAACCAAAGTTGGTCCATTGCAGTCAGATACGGGGGAATATATAATGGGAAATAAGGAAATGGCAGATCAACTAAATGCATACTTTGGGTCAGTCTTTACGAAGGAAGACACAAAAAACCTCCCTGGGATATCGGGAAAAATAGGGACATTGGCAAAGGAGGAACTGACGCAAATCAATATCTCTAAGGATATGGTGTTAAGGAAGCTAAAGGGATTGAAGGTGGACAAATCCCCAGGGCCTGATAACATGCATCCTAGGGTACTGAAGGAGGTGGCCCTAGAGATAGCGGATGCACTAAGGATGATTTTTCAGAATTCATTAGACTCGGGAACAGTACCGATGGATTGGAGGGTAGCTAACGTTACCCCACTATTCAAAAAGGGGGGTAGGGAAAAAGCAGGTAATTACAGACCTGTAAGCCTTACATCAGTTGTGGGCAAAATGCTGGAGTCCATCATTAAGGATGAAATAGCGGAGCACTTAGCAAATGGGGACAGGATAGGACAGAGTCAACATGGATTTACAAAAGGTAAATCGTGCTTGACTAATCTATTGGAATTTTTTGAGGGAGTAACTGGTAGAATAGATGGGGGAGAGCCAGTAGATGTGGTGTACCTGGACTTCCAAAAGGCCTTCGATAAGGTCCCACATAAAAGATTAGCATGGAAAATTGAGGCTCATGGGATAAAGGGGAAAGTTTTGGCGTGGATAGGGAACTGGCTGTCAGATAGAAAACAGAGAGTTGGAATAAACGGCTCATTTTCTGAATGGCAGGCAGTAACAAGTGGGGTACCACAGGGATCTGTCCTGGGCCCCCAGCTGTTCACAATTTACATTAATGACCTGGATCAGGGAGTCGGATGCAGCATTTCCAAATTTGCAGACGACACTAAACTAGGAGGGGGGGTGGGCTCAGAGGAAGAGACCAGGAAGCTCCAGAGCGATTTGGACAGACTGGGCGATTGGGCGGATAAATGGCAGATGCACTATAATGTGGACAAGTGCGAAGTTATCCACCTTGGGTGCAGGAACGGGAGGGCAAATTATTATTTAAATGGCAATAGATTGGGAGAGGGGGAAGTACAGAGAGACCTGGGTGTTCTTGTACACCAGTCACTGAAGGCGAGCATGCAGGTGCAACAGGCGGTCAAGAAGGCAAACGGTATGCTGGCCTTCATAGCAAAAGGGTTAGAATACAGGAACAGGGATACCTTGCTGCAGCTGTACAGGGCACTGGTGAGACCACACCTCGAGTACTGTGTACAGTTTTGGTCGCCTCATCTGAGGAAGGATGTTCTTGCCATGGAGGGGGTGCAGCGGCGATTCACCAGGCTGATACCAGGAATGGCGGGAATGACCTATGAGGAGAGACTATGTAGTTTAGGGATGTACACACTGGAGTTTAGAAGATTGAGAGGGGACCTCATAGAAGTGTATAAAATTCTGACAGGTCTAGACAGACTGGATGCAGAAGGAATGTTTCCCTTGGCGGGTGAGAACAGAACTAGAGGACATAATTTAAGGATAAGGGCTAAACCATTTAGGACAGAGATGAGGGGGAATTTCTTCACTCAGAGAGTGGTGAACCTGTGGAACTCATTGCCACAGAGGGCAGTGTACGCCAGCTCATTAAATATATTTAAGAGGGAATTAGATATATTTCTACGGGCAAAAGGGGTTAAGGGTTACGGAGAGAAGGCGGGGACGGGATACTGAATTAAAGGATCAGCCATGATCTCATCGAATGGCGGAGCAGGCACGAAGGGCCGAATGGCCTACTCCTGCTCCTATCTTCTATGTATCTATGTATTGTGTTCCGGGGTTACATTGTGTTCCGGGGTAATATTGTGTTCCGTGTTACATTGTTTTCCGAGGTTACATTTTGTTCTGGGGTTACATTGTGTGTCATTGTGTTCCGGGGTTACATTGTGTTCCGGTGTTACATTGTGTTTGTGTTTACATTGTGTTTCATTGTGTTCCAGGGTTACATTGAGTTTGGGGTTACATTGTGATTCATTGTGTTCCGGGGTTACATTGTGTTCCGGGGTTACATTGTGTTCCGGGGTTACATTGTGTTCGTGGTTACATTGTGTTTCATTTTGTTCCAGGGTTACATTGTGTTCGGGGTTGCATTGTGTTACATTCTCTTCCGGGGTTACATTGTGTTCGGGTTTACATTGTGTTACATTCTCTTCCGTGGTTACATTGTGCTCGGGGTTATATTGTGTTACATTCTGTTCCAGGGTTACATTGTGTTCGGGGTTACATTGTGTTACATTCTGTTCCCGTGTTACATTGTGTTCGGGGTTACATTGTGTTACTATCTGTTCCGGGGTTACATTGTGTTCCGGGTTTACATCGGCCCAGAAATTCAGGTCGGGGGCTTCCCGCAGGTGCAAGCCCCCAACCTGCACTTACCTAGCGCGCCGGCCATTGAGCTGTGGGACCCCGTGGAATTGCGATCCTGGGCCTGCTCCAACTGCCGGCGCGCAGTGCTTGCGTATCCCAGGGGCGCAGTTAGTTTGATGCGTCCCCTGGGATCAAGTGGGCCATGGGGAGCCAGACGGAGCAGGGAATGGCCATTCATAAGTTTGACAACTTATAAATACTACGGGCCCCAAAACATCATTAAATCTTCAAATAATTTTTTTTTAAACATCACATTTTAAAATAAACTATAAATTACATGAAATAACTATTTTAAACAATAATTTAAATTTTTGAAAAAAGTAATTTTATTTTCTAACGGGGCTAAAAATAAATTTACCTTGCTTTAAAGTATTTAAAAATAATAAACCTGTGGAAAAAATGTTTTAATTTTAATGAATTCACCATTTACCTTGTAAAAAGCAAGCCTTACGCCTGCTTTTTATATGTGTAACTTTTGGAGACTTACCCTCCTGGAAAAACCTACAAAAAAAACGTAAGTTCGATGCGAACGCGCAGCCTCTCCTGCACACGCGTTCGAACTCTGAACCCCTTCTTTCAGGGGAATGGAAGTGCCAGTTTCCCGCGCATGCGCAGTGCATGCAGTAAACCGGCACTTCCATTGGGCCTACGGGTGAGTACCCAGTGCGTACTCACCGTGGAGACCCAAAGTTCTGGGCCATTGTGTTCCGGGGTTGCACTCTGTTCTGGGGTTACATTGTGTTCAGGGTTTACATTGTGTTCCGGGGTTACATTGTGTTCGGGGTTACATTGTGTTCCGGGTTTACATTGTGTTCCGGGTTACATTTTATTCCGGGTTACATTTTATTCCGGGTTTACATTGTGTTCCAGGGTTACATTGTGTTCCGAGGTTACATTTTGTTCCGGGTTTATATTGTGTTCCAGGGTTAGACTGTGTTCCAGGGTTACATTGTGTTCCGGGGTTACATTGTGTTCCGGGGTTACACTGTGTTCTGGGGTTACATGGTGTTTCATTGTGTTCTGGGGTTACTTTGTGTTCTGGCGTTACATTGTGCTTCATTGTGTTCCAGGGTTACATTGTGTTCCAGGGTTACATTGTGTTCCGGGGTTACATTGTGTTTCATTGTGTTCTGCGGTTACATTGTGTTCTGGGTTACATTGTGTTTCATTGTGTTCCAGGGTTACATTGTGTTTCATTGTGTTCCAGTGTTACATTGTGTTTCGTTTTGCTCCGGGGTTACATTGTGTTTGGTGTTACATTGTGTTTCATTGTGTTCCGGGGTTACATTGTGTTTCATTGTGTTCTGGGGTTACTTTGTGTTCCGGGGTTACATTGAGTTCCGGGTTTACATTGTATTTCACTGTGTTCCGGGGTTACATTGTGTTTCATTATGTTCCGGGGTTACATTGTGTTTCATTGTGTTCCGGGGTAACTTTGTGTTCCGGGGTTACATTGAGTTCCGGGTTACATTGTGTTACATTGGGTTCCAGGGTTAAATTGTGTTCCGGGGTTACATTTAAATCCATACTTTGGTTCTGTCTTCACAAAGGAAGACACAAATAACCTCCCAGAGATGTCGGGGAACATAGGGTCTAATGAAAGGGAGGAACTGATAGAAATCAGTATTTGTAGGGAAATGGTGTTAGAGAAATTGACGGGATTGAAGGCCGATAAATCCCCAGGGCCTGATAATCTACATCCTAGGGTACTTAAGGAAGTGGCCCTAGAAATAGTAGATGCATTGCTGGTCATCTTCCAAAATTCGGTAGACTCTGGAACAGTACCCATGGATTGGCGGGTAGCTAATGTTGCCGCACTGTTCAAAAAAGGTGGTAGAGAGAAAACAGGGAATTGCAGACCAATAAGGCTGACATCAGTAGTGGGGAAAATGCTAGAGTCCATTATAAAAGATGTAATAGCAGAGCACTTGGAAAACAGTGACAGGACCGGACAAAGTCAACATGGATTTACAAAAGGTAAATCATGCTTGACTAATCTACTGGAATTTTTTGAGGATGTAACTGGTAAAATAGATAAGGGAGAACCAGTGGATGTGGTGTGTTTGGCCTTTCAAAAGGCTTTCGATAAGGTCCCGCATAAGAGATTAGCGTGTAAAGTTAAGACACATGGGATTAGGGGCAAGGTATTGACTTGGATAGAGAACTGGTTGGCAGACAGAAAGCAAAGAGTTGGAATAAATGGCTCTTTTTCCGAGTGGCAGGCAGTGACTAGTGGGGTACCGCGGGGATCGGTCCTTGGACCCCAGCTATTCACAATATATGTATTAATGATCTGGACGAGGGAACTAGATGTAATATCTCCAAGTTTGCAGACGACACAAAGCTGGGTGGGCGTGTGTGCTGTGAGGAGGATGCCGAGAAACTCCAGGATGATTTGGACAGGTTGGGTGATTGGGCAGAAGCATGGCAGATGCAATATAACGTGGATAAATGTGAGGTTATCCACTTTGGTGTCAAAAACAAGAAGGCAGATTATTATCTGAATGGCAATAGATTGGGAGAAGGGGAAGTGCAACGAGACCTGGGCGTCCTTGTGCACCAGTCGCTGAAGGTAAGCATGCAGGTGCAGCAGGCGGTTAAGAAGACAAATGGTATGTTGGCCTTCGTGGCAAGAGGGTTTGAGTACAGGAGCAAGGATGTCTTGCTGCAGTTGTACAGGGCCTTGGTGGGACCACATCTTGAGTATTGTGTGCAGTTTTGGTCGCCTTACCTGAGGAAGAATGTCCTTGCCATGGAAGGAGTGCAGCGAAGATTCACCAGGCTGATACCTGGGATGGCAGGAATGACGTATGAGGAGAGATTGGGCAATTGGGCTTGTACTCGCTGGAGTTTAGAAGAATGAGAGGGGATCTCATTGAAACTTATAAAATTCTAACAAGACTAGACAGATTAGATGCAGGAATGATGATCACGATGGTCAGGGAGTCCAGAATCAGGGGCCACAGTCTAAGGGGTAAGCCATTTAGGACAGAGATGAGGAGGAATTTCTTCACCCAGAGAGTGGTGAACCTGTGGAATTCTCTACCACAGAAGGCAGTAGAGGCCAATTCATTAAATACATTCAAGAAGGAGTTGGATATATTTCTTAAGGCTAAAGGGATCAAGGGATATGGGGAGAAGGCAGGGACAGGGAACTGAGTTTGGATGATCAGCCATGATCTCATTGAATGGCGGAGCAGGCTCGAGGGGCCGAATGGCCTACTCCTGCTCCTATCTTCTATGTTTCTATGTTTGTTCCAGGGTTACATTGTATTCCGGGGTTACACTGTGTTCCGAAGTTACATTGAGGTCCGGTGTTACATTGTGTTCCAGGTTACATTGTGTTCCTCGGCTATATTGTGTTCCTGGTTACATTGTCTTCTGGGTTTACATTGGCCCAGTAATTTGGGTCCCAACGCGTGAGCAAGCACCGTGTACTCACGCGTGGGCCCGATGGAATTGCCGGTTTTCAGCATGCACAGCGCATGCGTGGAAAACTGGCATTTCCTTTCCTCTGAGCCAAGGGGTTCAGAGGTCGAACGCGTGCGCGCAGGAGTCTGCGCGTGCGCGCTGAAATTCCTTTTTTTTTACAGGGTTGCCCGTGCGATAAGGCCTCCAGTTTTTACGCGAGAAAAAAGCAGACGTAAGTACTTAGTTTTTAAAGGTAAGTGGTCTATTAATTAAAGGTAGAATTTTTTTCCCACAGGTTTATTATTTTTAAAGAGTTTACAGTAAGGTAAGTGTATTTTTAGACCCGATTTGTTAAAAAATTATTTTTTCAAAAATTTGAATAATTGTTTCAATTAGTTTTTTACAGTTATTAATAGTTCATTTAATTAGTGGGATTTTTTTAACTTTTATTTGAAGTTTAAGTACTGTTTTGGGCGCCCGGAGTTTTCATGAGTTTGACAGTTCTTACTATCAAACTCATGAATGAACTTTTGCAACCTCCGATTGGTTGCCCAGTGCTCACGTGATCCCAGCCGGCTCATCGAACTAACTACGCCGCTGGATCACGCAAGCACAGTGTGCCAGGAGCTGAACCGGGCCACTGACAAGAAATCCACGCAGGGCCAGGCTTCAACTGTTGGTGCGCTATTTAAGTGTAGGTCGGGGGCTTGCACCCGCGGGAAGTACCCGACACGAATTTCAGGGCCATTGTGTTCCGGGGTTACATTGTGTTCCGGGTTACATTGTGTTCCGGGTTACATTTTGTTCCGAGGTTACATTATGTTCCGGGTTACATTGTGTTCCAGGGTTACATTGTGTTTCATTTTATTCTGGGGTTACTTTCTGTTTCATTGTGTTCCGGGGTTACATTGTGTTTCACTGTGTTCCGGGGTTACATTGTGTTCCAGGGTTACATTGTGTTTCATTTTATTCTGGGGTTACTTTCTGTTTCATTGTGTTCCGGGGTTACATTGTGTTTCATTGTGTTCCGGGGTTACATTGTGTTCCGGGGTTACATTGTGTTCCGAGGTTACATTGTGTTCTGGGGTTACATTATGTTCCGGGTTACATTTGTGTTCCAGGGTAACATTGTGTATCATTGTGTTCTGGGTTACATTGTGTTTCATTGTGTTCTGGGGTTACATTGTGTTTCATTGTGTTCCGGGGTTACATTGTGTTCCGGGGTTACATTATGTTTCATTGTGTTCCGGGGTTACATTGTGTTCCGGGGTTACATTGTGTTCCGGGGTTACATTGTGCTTCATTGTGTTCCGGGGTTACATTGTGTTCCAATGTGTTCCGGGGTTACATTGTGTTCCAATGTGTTCCGGGGTTACATTGTGTTTCATTGTGTTCCAGGGTTACATTGTGTTTCTTTGTGTTCTGGGGTTACATTGTGTTTCGGGGTTACATTGTGTTTCGGGGTTACATTGTGTTCTGGGTTACATTGTGTTCCGAGGTTACATTTTGTTCCGCGTTACATTGTGTTCCGGGGTTACATTGTGTTCCGGGGTTACACTGTGTTCCGGGGTTACATTGTGTTCCGGGGTTACACTGTGTTCTGGGTTACACTGTGTTCTGGGTTACACTTTGTTCCACTTTACATTGTATTCCGGGATTACACTTTGTTTCGCGTTACATTGTGTTCCGAGGTTACATTTTGTTCCGGCTTACATCATGTTCTGGGTTTACATTGTGCTCCGGGGTTACATTGTGTTCGGGGGTTACATTGTGTTCCAGGTTACATTGTGTTCCGAAGTTACATTGTTTTCTGGGCTTACATTATGTTCCGGGTTACATTGTGTTCCAGGGTAACATTGTGTTCCGGGGTTACATTGTGTTCCAGGTTACATTGTGTTCTGGGTTTACATTGTGTTCCAGTGTTAGATTGTGTTCCGGGGGTTACATTGTGTTCCGGGGTTACATTGTGTTTCATTGTGTTCCGGGGTTACATTGTGTTTCATTGTGTTCTGGGGTTACATTGTGTTCTGGGTTACATTGTGTTCCGGGGTTACATTATGTTCCGGGTTACATTGTGTTCCAGGGTAACATTGTGTTCTGGGGTTACATTGTGCTCCGGGTTACATCGTGTTCTGGATTTACATTGAGTTCCGGGGTTACATTGTGTTCCGGGGTTACTTTGTGCTCCTGGTTACATTGTGTTCCGGGTTTACATTGTGTTCCGGGGTTACATTGTGTTCCGGGGTTACATTGTGTTCCGGGGTTACTTTATGTTCCAGGTTTACATTGTGTTCTGGGGTTACATTGTGTTCCGAGGTTACATTGTGTTCCGGGGTTACATTGTGTTCCAGGTTACATTGTGTTCCGGGGTTACATTGTGTTCCGGGGTTACATTATGTTCCAGGTTACATTGTGTTCCAGGGTAACATTGTGTTCCGGGGTTACATTGTGCTCCGGGTTACATTGTGTTCTGGGTTTACATTGAGTTCCAGTGTTAGATTGTGTTCCGGGGGTTACATTGTGTTCCAGGGTTACATTGTGTTTCATTGTGTTCCGGGTTTACATTGTGTTCCGGGGTTACATTGTGTTCCGGGGTTACTTTGTGTTCCGGGTTTACATTGTGTTCCGGGGTTACATTGTGTTTCGAGGTTACATTGTGTTCCGAGGTTACATTGTGTTCCGGGGTTACATTGTGTTCCGAGGTTACATTGTGTTCTGGGGTTACATTGTGTTCCGAGGTTACATTGTGTTCCGGGGTTACTTTGTGTTTCATTGTGTTCCGGGTTTACATTGTGTTCCGGGGTTACATTGTGTTCCGAGGTTACATTGTGTTCTGGGGTTACATTGTGTTCTGGGGTTACATTGTGTTCCGAGGTTACATTGTGTTCCGAGGTTACATTGTGTTCTGGGGTTACATTGTGTTCCGAGGTTACATTGTGTTCCGAGGTTACATTGTGTTCTGGGGTTACATTGTGTTCCGAGGTTACATTGTGTTCCGAGGTTACATTGTGTTCTGGGGTTACATTGTGTTCCGAGGTTACATTGTGTTCCGGGGTGATGCGCTATCAATTCTAATAAAAGGCTGGGCAGAGTTCAGAACAACAGGCTTTTATTAACTACTGAATTGCACGTCAGACAGATCAGGACTATGCCTCTAGTGGACGACCGAATGCCAGGAGCTGCCATGCGGCCGCTCTTATACTCGGTAGCCCAGGGGCGGAGTCAGCTGAGGCATAGTCAGGCACAACAGTGAAACAAGAGTGAACGACAACAACAACAACAACAACAGTGAACACAGTGAACTACAGTGGTTTACCACATTCACCCCTCGTTTAAAATTAAGTCCGGCGGGGTGAAGTGTATCAAAGGTTCGAGTATGCGAGTCTGTCGGGCGGCCTCGTTTGCCGTCGAGATCTTCGTGGCGACGGTTGCGATGGTACAGCTTCCCACGATGCGTCTTGAGCGGGGTCCAGCACCGGCGTATCGTCCCCTTTGGTGTTGGGTGGGCGAGTGGGCTCCGGCTGGTCCTGGGGGCGCGGCATGCCGTCTACTGGGGTGGAATGGACAGGGGTGAGAATTGGGTCTACTGAATTTTGGGCCGTGTCGGAGGGGGTCGTGGTGGGGGGCAATGGTGGCGGGTCAGTGGACCCCGAGGGTGCCAGATCTCTAATGGAGACTGTATCCTCCCGCCCGTCCGGGTATGCCACGTAGGCGTACTGGGGGTTGGCATGGAGGAGGTGAACCTTCTCTACCAGGGGAGCCGTTTTGTGGGACCTTACATGCTTCCTCAGCAGGACGGGCCCTGGGGACGTCAGCCAGTGTGGTAGTGAGTTACCGGATGTGGACCTCCGGGGAAAAACAAACATTCGCTCATGGGGGGTTGCGTTGGTGGCTGTACACAGCAGTGACCGGATGGAGTGGAGCGCATCGGGTAGGACATCCTGCCAACGGGAGGTCGGAAGGCCCCTAGATTTTAAGGCTAGGAGGGCCGCCTTCCAGACCGTCGCGTTCTCTCTTTCAACCTGTCCGTTCCCCCGGGGGTTGTAGCTGGTGGTCCGGCTTGAGGCAATACCTCTCATGAGCAGGTACTGACGGAGTTCGTCGCTCATGAAGGACGAGCCCCGGTCGCTATGAATATAGCTGGGAAAACCGAACAGAGCAAAGAGGTTGTGCAGGCATTTAATGACCGTAGCGGTGGTCATGTCCGGGCAGGGGATGGCAAAAGGGAAACGGGAGTACTCATCAACTATGTTGAGGAAGTACACATTGCGGTCAGAGGAGGGGAGGGGCCCTTTAAAGTCGATACTCAGGCACTCAAAAGGGCGGGTGGCCTTGATCAGGTTTGCTCTGTCAGGCCTATAGAAGCGCGGCTTGCACTCTGCACAGACTGGGCAGCTCCTGGTCATGGTCCTGACCTCCTCGATGGAGTAAGGCAGGTTGCGGCCCTTAATGAAATGGAAGAACCTGGTGAACCCCGGGTGGCAGAGGTCGTTGTGGAGGCCCCGTAGTCTATCGATCTGCGCGGTGGCGCATGTGCCTCGCGATAGAGCGTCTGAGGGTTCGTTGAGTTTCCCTGGCCGGTACAAGATGTCGTAATTGTAGGTGGAAAGTTCGATTCTCCACCTCAAAATCTTGTCATTTTTGATTTTACCCCTCTGCTTGTTGTTGAACATGAAAGCAACTGAACGCTGGTCAGTAAGCAGGGTAAATCGTTTTCCAGCCAGGTAGTGCCGCCAGTGGCGCACCGCCTCCACAATGGCCTGGGCCTCTTTTTCCACAGAGGAGTGTTTGAGTTCGGAGCCCTGGAGGGTTCGTGAAAAGAAGGCCACGGGTCTTCCCGCCTGGTTAAGGGTAGCGGCCAGGGCAAAGTCGGATGCATCGCTCTCCACCTGGAAGGGGATGGACTCGTCTACCGAGTGCATGGTGGCCTTGGCAATGTCATCTTTTATACGGTGAAAGCCTAAGCGGGCCTCCGCCGTCAGGGGGAAGGAAGTGGACTTGATAAGTGGACGGGCTTTGTCCGCATAATGAGGGACCCACTGGGCGTAATAGGAAAAGAAGCCCAGGCACCTTTTGAGGGCTTTGAGACAGTGGGGCAGGGGAAGTTCCATCAACGGGCGCATCCGGTCAGGGTCAGGACTGATGACTCCGTGTTTCACCACGCAACCAAGGATAGCGAGGCGGGCTGTGCGGAATATGCACTTTTCCTTGTTGTACGTGAGGTTTAGGAGTTGGGCCGTGCGGAGGAACTTATCAAGATTGGCGTCATGGTCCTGCAGGTCATGGCCGCAGATGGTCACGTTGTCCAGGTAGGGAAACGTGGCCTGTAACGCATTCTTGTCGACCATCCGGTCCATCTCCCTCTGGAAGACGGAGACACCGTTGGTGACGCCAAAAGGAACCCTGAGGAAGTGAAAAAGGCGGCCGTTTGCCTCGAAAGCTGTGTACTGGCGGTCCTCAGGGCGGATAGGGATTTGGTGGTATGCTGCCTTGAGGTCAGTGGTCGAGAAAACGCGGTATTGCGCTATCTTATTAACCATGTCGGCTATGCGGGGGAGGGGGTATGCGTCCAACTGGGTGTACTTGTTGATAGTCTGGCTGTAGTCGATGACTAGGCGCTGCTTGTTGCCAGTCTTAACGACTACCACCTGGGCTCGCCAGGGGCTGGTACTATCCTCAATAATCCCCTCTTTCAGGAGCCGCGTCACCTCAGATCTTATGAAGGATCTGTCCCCGGTGCTGTATCGCCTGCTCTTTGTGGCGATAGGCTTGCAGTCACGGGTGAGGTTGGCGAACAGGGGGGGGGGTGTGATTTTGAGGGTGGAGAGACTACAGGTGGGGCGCGGCAGGCAATTTAAAAACTGCTGGTTGCAGACAGTGAGCGGGGGAAGAGGTCCACCATATGTCAAGGTGACACTCTTAAAGTGACAATGAAAGTCCAACCCCAGTAGAACGGCAGCGCAGAGATGTGGCAGGACGAATAGCTTTACATTTTTATATACGGAGCCCTTCACCGAGAGGGTCACTACGCAGTAGCCGCCGACGTCTGCTGAGTGGGATTTCGAGGCCATGGAGATCCGATGGCGCGTTGGCCGGACCGAGAGGGAATAGCGCCGTACTGTATCAGGGTGTATGAAGCTCTCCGTGCTCCCGGAATCAAAAAGGCAAGTTGTGGCGCGGCCATTTACCTGGATGTCCATCGTGGACCTGGCTAGCTGATGGGGTCTGGATTGATCCAGCGTGATGGAGGCCGCTGTGGAGTCGGTAGCGTCGCTGTAGAACCCCGGTGAGGCGGCGGTGGGTGAGTCGGGGGCCCGTTGGCAGAATGGCGGACAAGATGGCGGCGTTGGAGAGGAAGGACAAAATGGCGGCGCCCATGACGATCCCGATCCCCACGAGGCTGGAGGGAGGCAAGATGGCCGCTCCCACGAATCGCACGCGGCGCTGCTGGAGGTAGGGGTCTTCTGACTTCTGCAGACGCCAGCGTAGTGTCCCTTCTTACCGCAGGCAGAGCAGACCGCGTTTTTCGCCGGGCAGCGCGCCCTGGGGTGTTTGGTTTGGCCACAGAAATAACATTTCTGGCTCGGGCGGGACATCGCTGCAGCAGTTGAGGCCAGGGCCCGTGGCGGCGCCGCGTCCCAAGGTGGCGGTGGCTGCGGCATCCATGAGGTGGCCGCGCGGTCCGGGGAGTAGGCCTCCATGTTCCGGTGGGCTACGTCCAACGAGAGGGTGAGTGAAATCGCCTTCTTCAGGTCGAGCTCGCTACTTTCCAGCAGTCGCTGCCGTGTGTGAGTGGACCTGAGGCCCGCCACGAGGGCGTCCCGGATGAGCTCCTCCGTATGTTCCGTGGCTGTTACTTGCTTGCATTCGCAGGCTCGGCCGAGTTCCTTCAGCGCCCGTATGTATGTTTCTGTGGGTTCCCCGGGCTGTTGTTTGCGAGACCCCAGGAGATGTCTTGCGTAAACATAGTTGACCGGGCGTGCGTATTGCTCCTTCAAGATGTCGATAGCCCCCTGGTAGCTCGTAGCGTCCCGGATAAGGGCAAAAGCTCGGTGGTTTACTTTAGAGTTCAGCACCCTGAGCTTGTCGGCATCGGCGGCGACGGTCTCGCCGGATGCAGTCAGAAAGGACTCAAAACAGTGCAGCCAGTGCGAGAACTTAGCAGTTGAGTCCGGTTCTTGCGGGTCGAGTTCCAGGCACTTGATCTTAAGAATCTGCAGCATCGTTTTTTTTTTTTTTTCAGTAGTTAATAAAATTGATGCGCTATCAATTCTAATAAAAGGCTGGGCAGAGTTCAGAACAACAGGCTTTTATTAACTACTGAATTGCACTTCAGACAGATCAGGACTATGCCTCTAGTGGACGACCAAATGCCAGGAGCTGCCATGCGGCCGCTCTTATACTCGGTAGCCCAGGGGCGGAGTCAGCTGAGGCATAGTCAGGCACAACAGTGAAACAAGAGTGAACGACAACAACAACAACAACAACAGTGAACACAGTGAACTACAGTGGTTTACCACACGGGGTTACATTGTGTTCCAGGTTACATTGTGTTCTGGGGTTACATTGTGTTCCCGGTTACATTGTGTTCTGGGTTTACATTGTGTTCCAGTGTTAGATTGTGTTGCGGGGGTTACATTGTGTTCTGGGGTTACATTCTGTTTCATTGTGCTCCGGGGTTACATTGTGTTCCGGGTTTATATTGTGTTCCGGGGTTACATTGTGTTCCGGGGTTACTTTGTGTTCCAGGTTTACATTGTGTTCTGGGGTTACATTGTGTTCCGAGGTTACATTGTGTTCCGGGTTTACATTGTGTTCCGGGGTTACATTGTGTTCCAAGGTTACATTGTGTTCCGGGTTTACATTGTGTTAGAATCATAGAATCATAGAAAGTTACAGCACAGGAGGAGGCCATATCGGCCCATCATGTCCGCGCCGGCCAGCAAAGAGCTTTCCAGCCTAATCCCACTTCCCAGCTCTTGGTCCGTAGCCCTGCAGGTTAGAGCATCCCAAGTGCACATCCAAGTACTTTTTGAATGTGGTTAGGGTTCCTGCCTCTACCACCCCTTCAGGCAGCGAGTTCCAGACCCCCACAACCCTCTGGGTGAAGAAATTTCGCCTCAAATCCCCTCTAAACCTTCCATGAATTACTTTAAATCTGTGCCCCCTGGTTTTTGACCCCTCTGCTAAGGGAAATAGCCCCTTTCTATCCACTTTATCTAGGCCCCTCATAATTTTATACACCTCAATAAGGTCTCCCCTCTGCCTCCTTTGTTCCAAGGAAAATAGACCCAGCCTATCAAGTCTTTCCTTATAGCTAAGGTTCTCTACTCCCGGGAACATCCTTGTAAATCTCCTCTGTACCCTCTCTAATGCAATCACATCTTTCCTGTAATTTAGTGACCAGAATTGCACGTAGTACTGTAGCTGAGTTCCGAGGTTACATTGTGTTCCGGGTTACATTGTGTTCTGGGTTACATTGTGTTCCGGGGTTATATTGTGTTCCGGGGTTACATTATGTTCCGGGTTACATTGTGTTCTGGGTTACATTGTGTTCCGGGCTTATATTGTGTTCCGGGGTTACATTATGTTCCGGGTTACATTGTGTTCCAGGGTAACATTGTGTTCTGGGGTTACATTGTGTTCCGGGGTTACATTGTGTTCCGGGTTATATTGTGTTCTGGGGTTACATTGTGTTCTGGGGTAACATTGTGTTCCGGGGTTACATTGTGTTCTGGGATCACATTGTGTTCTGGGGTTACATTGTGTTCCGGGGTTACATTGTGTTCTGGGGTTACATTGTATTCTGGGGTTACATAGTGTTCTGGGGTTACATTGTGCTCCCAGCCAGGGGAAACATTTTCCCAGCATCAATCCTGTCAAGCCCCTTAAGAATTTTACATGTTTCAATTAGATCAGCTCTCATTCTTCTAAACTCTAGGGAATATAGGCATAGTCTACTCAATCTCTTCCCATAGGGCAATTCCCTCATCACAGAAACCAGTCTAGTGAACCTTCGCTGCATTCCCTCTAAGGCAAGTATGTCTTTCCTTAGGTAAGGAGACCAGAACTGTACACAGTACTCCGTGTGTAGCCTCTCCAATGCCCTGTATAATTGTAGTAAGACTTCTTTACTCTTATACTCTAATCCCTTTGTAACAAATGCTAGCATACCATTTGCTTTCCTAATTGCTTGCTGTACCTGCACGTTAACTTTCTGTGATTCATGTACAAGGACGCCCAGGTCCCTTTGAGTGAAAACATTTCCCAGTCTTTCACCATTCAAAAAATATGCTGCTTTTTTGTTTTTTCTACCAAAATGGACAACTTCACACTTCCCCACATTGTATTCCATTTGCCATGTTCTTGCCCACTCAGTCAACCTGTCCATATCTCTCTGCAGCCTCTTTGCATCCTCCTCACAGTTTACTTTCCCACCTAATTTTGTATCATCAGCAAACTTGGATACATTACATTCAGTCCCTTTATCTAAGTCATTAATATAGATTGTAAATAGCTGAGGCCCAAGCACTGACCCTATCGGTACCCTGCTAGTTACAGCCTGCCAACCTGAAAAAGTCCCATTTATTCTTACTCTCTGTTTTCTGTCCATTAACCAATCCTCAATCCATGTTAATATATTACCCCAATACCATGAGTCCTAATTTTGTGTAACAACCTCTTGTGTGGCACCTTATCGAATGCTTTTTGAAAATCCAAATACATTACATCCACTGGTTCCCCCTTATCCATTCTACTAGTTACATCTTCAAAAAAACAGATTTGTCAAACACGATTTCCCTTTCATAAAACCATGTTGACTCTGCCTAATCATATTATGATTTTCTAAGTGAAAGTCTTCTATAGGAGTATATAAATAGTAAATGGGTAGTAAAAGGAGGGGTGGAGCCAATTAGGAACCAAAAAAGAGATCTACGCATGGAGGCAGAGGGCATCGCTGAGGTACTAACTGAGTGGGAACGGTAGTGTAGTGGCACTGTCACTGGGCTAGTAATCCAGAGGCCTGGGCTAATGATCCAGAGACACAAGTTCAAATTTCACCTACGGCAGCTGGGGAATTTAAATTCAGTTAATTAAATAAATCTGGAATAAAAAGCTAGTATCAGTAATAGTAACCATGAAACTATCGGATTGTCGTAAAAACCCATCTGGTTCACTATTGTCCTTCAATTCAATTTTATTGTCATATATGCAGCAGACGCGTGTACTGCACAATGAAATGTTGATTTTTACGAGTCCTCCCAACATTGGAATAATTATGGCATTGTGGCAGAACCACTGAATAACTCTGGCTAACTGTATATAATTCTCTTTAACGATGTTCTAACACCAGCCTAAACCTGTACTATTGTGTTAGGCATTACTGTGTTTTGTATATAGAGTTTGCATGTACAGGGCGTGGCCCCTTTAAGAGCGTGGGTAAACGCGATGACATCACGTCGCAAACCACGGGGCTGCCCAGGCAGTCCTCGTGGCATCTCCGTTGAGTAAAGGACCTGTTTAATTGTTCTCTTGTGTCGATCTCCGTTATTCGTAGGAATTCGTTAATTCCTACATTGGTGACCCCGTTTTTGTGAACGTTTTCACAAAAGAAGAGCACAGCATGGAAGCAAATGTCGTTTCGCTAAAGCTACCGCAGTTCTGGGAGCAGCAAGCGCCCTCGTGGTTTATTCAGGTCGAGGCCCAGTTCTACCTGAGGAACATCGATGCGGATCAGACCAAGTACCTTTATGTGGTCTCCGCACGCGACAGCTCTACCGCCTCTCAGATCGTCAGCCTCCTCAAAAAACCCCCAACGGAGCGCAAGTATGAAACCCTCAAAGCGCGGTTACTGCAGGTTTTCGGGCTCACAAAATCGGAGCGCGCCTGTCGATTACTCGCTATGCCCAGGCTCGGGGACTCCAAGCCTTCAGAGTTGATGAGCCAAATGCTCACACTCCTGGGCTCAGAACGGGAATGTTTCCTATTCCGCGAGATTTTCCTCAGCCAACTGCCTGAACAGGTACAAGCTGCCCTGGCCAGATCTGAAATTGAAGACTGCGCAACACCCGCTGCGGAGGCTGATAAAATTTTCGCTGTACCTCGGCAGTACTGCGCCGCCACGAGGCACCCGTCCCCCGCAGACGCCGCCCAAGCTCGTCAGCCTGCTGGGCTGTGTTTCTACCACGCGCAGTTCGGCGCGAAGGCGAAGCGTTGCCGCCCTCCCTGCAGTTTTCCCCAACAAAACAACCAACAACTGACACTGCGACCACTGAGGAACGGGTCTAACGGGCACCCCGCGACCGCGATGGCGATCAGCAACGCGGGAAAATTGCTGTTCATCACTGATACTCCCTCCGGTCGTCGTTTTCTGTGCAACACCGGAGTGCAGTGCAGCATTTTACCCGCGTCTGCCCTCGATGTGCAGACAGGGAATCACAGCCCCACCCTTGAAGCGGCCAATGGCGGAACAATTCGGACCTTCGGCAGACGGCGAGTGGAGGTGTGCCTCGGGGGGCAACGTTTTCACTGGGAGTTTTTTACGGCCAAAATTTCCCAGCCCCTCCTCGGCGCGGATTTCCTGTGCGCCAACAGCCTCCTGGTCAATGTTAGGAACCAGCGGCTGATCAACGCAGCAACTTTTAATTCTCTTCAGTGTTACCGCAGTAACACTACATCGCGCACCGTCTCCTGTGCATTCCCGACTCCTGATGAGTTTGCTCGCCTGCTCGGTGAATTCCCCGACCTGACAAGACCCACGTTCTTCTCCACAGCCACGAAACATGGTGTGGAACACCACATCACCACCAATGGCCCCCCGGTCTACGCGCGGGCCCGGCACCTGGAACCTGGCAAGCTGGCGGTTGCAAAGGCGGAGTTCACAACCATGGAACAGTTAGGAATTATTCACCGGTCAAATAGTCCCTGGTCTTCACCCCTCCATATCGTCCCGAAGCCTGGCGGCGGATGGCGGCCATGCGGCGACTATCGACACCTAAACGACACCACCACTCCTGATCGGTACCCGATCCCCCACATTCAGGATTTCTCTGCCCATTTGGCAGGGAACACCGTGTTCTCAAAAGTCGACCTCGTCCGGGGCTACCACCAGGTCCCAGTTCATCCACAAGATGTCCAGAAGACCGCAGTCATCACCCCATTCGGCCTCTTCGAGTTTCTACGAATGCTGTTTGGGTTAAGGAATGCCGCCCAGGCTTTCCAACGCCTGATGGACTCCGTGCTGCGGGACCTCAAGTTCCTCTTCATCTACCTAGATGATATTCTAATTGACAGTCCTTCTAAGGAAGAACATACCTGTCACCTACGCACCCTTTTTCCACGCCTCAGCCAATACGGCCTGATTATCAACCCGGCCAAGTGTCAGTTTGCCCTGCACCAAATTGACTTCCTGGGGCATCGCATCACCTCAGAGGGAGGGGTTCCTTTACCTTCGAAAGTAGAGGCGGTGACATCCTTTCCATGCCCGCAGAACGTAAAGGCCCTGCAGGAATTCCTAGGCATGGTAAACTTTTACCACAATTTCGTGCCTAAGGCAGCACTACTCATGCAGCCCCTGTACGAGGCCCTCAAGGGCAAGACTGGCAAGAACCCGATAGACTGGACGGATGACATGGCCCGAGCGTTCGCCGACACCAAAAGCGCCTTAGCCAACGCGATTATGCTGGCGCACCCGCTGCCAGGAGCCACCATCGCCCTCACCACTGACGTGTCGGACTACGCAGTCGGTGCCGTGCAACAGCAGTGGGTGAACGGGACGTGGCAGCCGTTGGCATTCTTCAGCCATCAACTACGGCAGAACGAGAGAGCATACAGCACGTTCGACCGGGAGTTGCTCGCCCTTTTTCTGGCCATCCGCCATTTTCGGTTCCTATTGGAAGGACGTCCTTTCCCCGCCTTTGTGGACCATAAGCCGCTAACCTTTGCAATGGCCAAGAACGCCGAACCGTGGTCAGCCCGACAGCAGCGTCAACTGACCTACATATCCGAATTCACCACGGATATACAGCACGTGGCCAATAAGGACAACCTGGTGGCAGACTGCCTCTCCCGCGCGATCGTCAATACGGTTCATTTGGGCATCGACTACGCCCTCATGGCAGCGAACCAAGCCTCAGGCCCGGAAGTCCAAGCTTACAGAACGGCCATCACTGGCCTCCAGTTGACCGACGTCAAGTTCCATTCGGCAGGTACCACGCTGTTGTGTGACGTCTCCGTACAGGATCCTCGCCCTGTCATGCCGGTCGTCTGGCGCCGCAAAGTGTTCGACGCCATACATGGGTTGTCACACCCAGGAATGAAGGCCTCTCAGAAACTGATGTCAGCGAAATTTGTATGGCATGGCATACATAAAGATGTCCACGACTGGGCCAACACCTGCATGGTCAGCCAAAAGGCCAAGATACAGCGCCACATCAAAGCTCCATTGGCCACCTTCACAGTTCCGGAGCGACGTTTTGACCATGTCAACGTGGACCTGGTAGTACCACTCCCACCCTCCCATGGTTTTTCACACATCCTGACAATGGTTGACCGTACCACCAGATGGCCGGAGGTGGCCAGGGCGTTCATTTCCTCCTGGATCGCCCATTTCGGAGTGCCCGCAGATATCTCATCAGACAGGGGACCGCAGTTTTCCTCCGAACTCTGGAATGCAGTGGCCCAAGGACTCGGTGTCAAATTGCACCACACCACAGCCTACCACCCATAGGCGAATGGCCTCTGCGAACGTTTCCACCGGTCAATGAAAGCCGCCCTGAGGGCCAGCCTCCAGGACGCTGGATGGGCAGACAAGCTACCGTGGGTTCTGTTGGGCCTTCGCACTTCCCCCAAAGAAGACCTTCACTCTTCATCAGCGGAGCTTGTGTATGGTCAGCCGCTGCGAGTCCCGGGGGACTCCCTACCAACATCGACGGAGCCATGGTCTGCGTCTGCCCAGCTTGCTAGTCACCAAGAGGCGGCCAGATGTTTCGCACCGGTGCCCACTTCGCACCACGGGCTGCAGAGGTCACACGTTCCCACGGAGCTTCACAAGGCTGAATACGTTTTTATTCGCCATGACGCACATAGGGATCCGCTCAAGGCCCCATATACTGGTCCCTTCCGCATGTTGGAAGCAGGGGACAAAAGCTTCACATTAGATGTCGGTGGTTAAACCGGACCACATTTCAGTCGACCGCTTAAAGCCAGCACATTTAGACCTCAACCGCCCCATCGAGACAGCACAACCGCCGAGACGGGGTCGGCCACCCATTGTCGTTACGGCAGACTAAGTGCGACCGCCCGCCAGACCGCCAGCCGACCAGCAGCCTCCGCTTCGAAAGTACAGGAGTCGTTCTGACAGGCTCGTCAGACCCCCTCACCGTTTGACTTTGTTCGTTAAAGCGAATTCTGGGGGGGTGCATGTGGCAGAACCACTGAATGACTCTGGCTAACTGTATATAATTCTCTTTAACGATGTTCTAACACCAGCCTAAACCTATACCATTGTGTTAGGCATTACTGTGTTTTGTATATAGAGTTTGCATGTACAGGGCGTGGCCCCTTTAAGAGCGCGGGTAAACGCGGGTAAACGCGATGGCGTCACGTCGCAAACCACGGGGCTGCCCAGGCAGTCCTCGTGGCATCTCCGTTGAGTAAAGACCTGTTTAATTGTTCTCTTGTGTCGATCTCCGTTATTCGTAGGAATTCGTTAATTCCTACAGCATAACAATGATAAAATACTAATAGAAATACAGTAATAATAAATAAAACAACAGTAATAAACAATAATAAATTATACATTCATGAGTCTTATGGCCTAGGGGTAGAAGCTGTTTCGAAACCTGCTGGTACGAGACCGTATGCTTCGGTATCTCTTACCGGATGGGAGCATGGCGAAGGGGTTGTGGCTGGGGTGGCTCGCGTCTTTAATAATTCTCAGGGCCTTCCCCCGGCACCTCTCGGGGTAGATATCCTGGACAGCAGGTAGTTTAATTCCAATAGTATGTTGTGCAGCTTTCACCACCATCTGTAGAGCCTTGCGGTCTGTGGCGGTGCAGCTGCCATACCAGGTAGTGATGCAGCCGGACAGGATACTCTCGATGGTGCACCGGTAGAAGTTGGTGAGAATCTGGGGGGCCATTCCAAATTTCTTCAGTCTCCTGAGGAAGAACAGGCATTGGCATGCCTTCTTCATTACGATGTCGATGTGATGTGACCACGTTAAGTCCTCCGTAATGAATACACCCAGGAATTTGAAGCTGCTGACCCTCTCCACCTCAGCCCCTTCGATGTAGATTGGGGTGTGTCCCTCCCCCTGCCGCTTCCTGTAGTCCACGATCATCTCCTTTGTTTTGCTGATGTTGAGGGAGAGGATGTTGCACTTGCACCATTCTGCTAGAGCTCTTACCTCCTCCCTGTAGCCTGTCTCGTCACCATCTGTGATCAGGCCTATAACGGTAGTGTCACCAGCAAACTTGATGATGGAGTTGGAGTTGTGCGTGGCCACGCAATCGTGAGTAAACAGGGAGTACAGAAGGGGGCTGAGCACACAACCCTGGGGAGCTCCCATGTTCAGGATCAGTGTTGAGGAGGTGTTACTGCCTATTTTCACCACCTGGGGTCTGCCCGTCAGGAAGTCCAGGATCCAGTTGCATAGGGAAGTGTTAAGTCCTAGCTCACTGAGCTTGTTGACAAGCTTGGAGGGGATAATGGTATTGAATGCTGAACTATAATCAATGAACAACATTCTCACATAGGTGTTCCTTTTATCCAGGTGTGATAAGGCAGTGTGCAGTACAGTGGCGATGGCATCATCCGTAGATCTTTTTGGGCGGTAAGCAAATTGGAGTGGGTCCAGTGTGTCAGGTAGTAAGGAGTTGATGTGGGTTTTGACCAGCCTCTCAAAGCACTTCATGATGGCAGAAGTGAGTGCTATGGGGCAGTAGTCGTTTAAACAGGTTACTTTTGTTTTTTTGGGGACTGGAATAACCGATGTCATCTTGAAGCAGGTGGGGACTACAGACTGGTACAGTGAACGGTTGAATATATCCGTAAACACGGCTGCCAGCTGGTCAGCGCATGCTCTAAGGACACGCCCAGGGATTCCATCTGGACCGGGTGCTTTGTGGGTGTTCACTCTCTTAAAGGTCTTGCTCACATCAGCCATGGAGATTGAGAAGACCCGGTCGTCCTGAGCCGCGGGCGCCCTTGTAACAGGCCAGTTGTTGTTGGCCTCAAACCGGGCGTAAAAAGTGTTAAGCTCATCCGGGAGAGAGGCATTGCTGGGCATGACACAGCTGGGTTTCCCTTTGTAGTCCGCAATAGATTGTAGTCTACTCCACATCCTTCGCGAATCTGTGCTATGATAGTGTGACTCCACTTTGTCCGTGTATTGTTTTTTTGCATTTTTTATGTTTTTTCTTAGCTCGTACTTTGATTTCTTGTACTCATCTATGTCCCCAGAGTTGAATGCGATGGACCGTGCTTTTAGCATAGCACGGATATTGTCATTTACCCATGGTTTCTGGTTGGGAAATGTTCGTACAACAATCCTCGGAACAACGTCGTCTATGCACTTGTTTATGAAACTAATGACTGAATCTGTATATGTGTTGATGTCATTGTCCGAGGCATTCCGAAACATATCCCAGTCAGTGGAATCAAAACAGTCTTGTAACATAGCGTCTGATTGATCCGACCAGCGTTGTAGAGATCTCATCACAGGCTTTTCCTGTTTCAGTTTCTGCCTATAGGTGGGTAGCAGCAGGATGGAGTCGTGATCTGATTTGCCGAAGGGAGGGTGGGGGAGGGCCTTGTATCCATCCCGGAACAGAGTGTAAACGTGATCTAGTGTGTTCTTGGCTCGCGTTGGGCAGGTGATATGCTGATGGTATTTAGGCAGTACTTTCTTCAGATTGGCTTTGTTGAAATCGCCAGCCACGATGAATGCAGCCTCTGGATGGGAAGTTTCAAGCCTGCTAATGGTCCCATACAGCTCGTTTAGTGCCCTATTTGCGTCGGCCTGTGGTGGAATATACACCGCTGTAATGATCACGGATGAGAACTCTCTCAGGAGGTAGAAGGGTCAGCATTTGATCATCAGGTGTTCAAGATCGGGTGAACAAGTAGATGTAAGTAGTTCCACGTCGGAACACCAAGAATTGTTGATCATAAAGCATACTCCACCCCTCTATTCTTCCCCGAGTCCTTTGTCCGGTCTAGCCGGTGAATGTTGAATCCCTCTGGTTGAATGGCCGAAGCCGGTATCATAGAGTCATAGAGTTTTACAGCACAGAAAGAGGCCCTTCGGCCCATCGTGTCCACACCGGCTATCAAGCCCTGTCAAATCTAATCCCATTTTCCAGCATTTGGTCCGTAGCCTTATATGCTATGGCATTTCAAATGCTCATCCAAATGCTTCTTGAATGTTGTGAGGGTTCCTGCCTCTACCATCCTTTCAGGCAGTGAGTTCCAGATTCCAACCACCCTCTGGGTGAAAAAGTTTTTCCTCAAATCCCCTCTAAACCTCCTGCCCCTTACCTTGAATCGATGCCCCCTTGTTATTGACCCCTCTACTAAGGGGAAAGGTTCTTTTCTATCTACCCTATCTAAGCCCCTCATAATTTTGTACACCTCAATCAGGTCCCCCCTCAGCCTTCTCTGCTCCAAGGAAAACAACCCCAGCCTGTCCAGTCTTTCTTCATAGCTGAAGTGCTCCAGCTCAGGTAACATCCTGGTAAATCTCCTCTGCACCCTCTCCAAAGCAATCACATCCTTCCTATAGTGCGGCGACCAGAACTGCACACAGTACTCCAGTTGTGGCCTTACCAGCGTTTTGTACAGCTCCATCATAACCTCCCTGCTCTTATATTCTATGCCTCGGCTAATGAAGGCAAGTATCCCATATGCCTTTTTAACCACCTTATCCACCTGTTCTGCTGCCTTCAGGGATCTATGTACATGCACACCAAGGTCCCTCTGATCCTTTGTCTTTCCTAGGGTCTTACCATTCATTGTGTATTCCCTTGCCTTGTTAGTCCCTCCAAAATGCATCACCTCACACTTTTCAGGGTTAAATTCCATTTGCCACTGTTCCGCCCATCTGACCAACCCATCTATATCGTCCTGCAGACTGAGGCTACCCTCCTCGCTATTTACCACCCCACCAATTTTCGTGTCATCTGCGAACTTACTGATCATACCTTTTACATTCACATCCAAATCATTAATGTAGACCACAAACAGCAAGGGACGCAGCACCGATCCCTGCGGTATCCCACTGGACACAGGCTTCCAGTCACAAAAACAACCTTCCACCATCACCCTCTGCCTTCTGCCACGAAGCCAGTTTTGTATCCAATGTGCCAAGACACCCTGGATCCCATGGGCTCTTACCTTCCTGACCAGTCTCCTATGCGGGACTTTATTAAAAGCCTTACTGAAATCCATGTAAACCACATCCACTGCACTACCCTCATCCACACACCTAGTCACCCCCTCAAAAAATTCAATCAAATTGGTCAGACATGATCTTCCCTTGACAAAGCCATGCTGGCTATCCCTAATTAATCCTTGCCTCTCCAAGTGGAGACTAATTCTGTCCCTCAGAATTTTTTCCAATAATTTCCCTACCACTGATGTTAGGCTCACTGGCCTGTAATTCCCTGATTTATCCCTACTACCCTTCTTGAATAATGGTACTACATTAGCTGTTCTCCAGTCCTCTGGCACATCCCCTGTGGCCAGAGAGGTTCTGAAAATTTGTGTCAGAGCCCCTGCAATCTCCTCCTTTGCCTCACATAGTAGCCTGGGATACATCTCGTCCGGGCCTGGGGATTTATCCACTTTTAAGCCCGCTAAAACCGCTAGTACCTCCTCCCTCTCGATGCTAATATGTTCAAGCATATCACAGTCCCCCTGCCTGATATCTATGTCCACATCGTCCTTCTCCATAGTGAACACAGATGCAAGAAATTCATTTAAAACCCCACCTACATCTTCTGGCTCTACACACAGCTTGCCACTTTGGTCCCTAATGGGCCCTACTCTTTCCCTAGTTATCCTCTTGCCCTTAATATACTTATAAAACACCTTAGGATTTTCCTTTATTTTGCTCGCCAGTGTTATTTCATGGCCTCTCCTCGCTCTCCTAATTTATTTTTTAAGTATCCCCTGCACTTTTTATACTCCTCTAGGGCTTCCTCTGTCTTTAGTCCTTTGTATCTGCCAAAAGCCCCCCTTTTTTTCCTAATCCATTCTCGTATATCCCTTGACATCCAAGGTTCCCTGGGCTTGTTGGTCCCACCCTTGACCTTTACGGGAACATGTTGCCATTGTACTCTCTCAATTTCCTTTCTGAGAGACTACCATTGCTCTGATGTGGATTTTCCTTCAAGTAGCTGATCCCAGTCCACATTGGCCAGATCCTGCCTTATCATATTAAAATCGGCCTTCCCCCAATTTAGAACCTTTATTTCCGGTCCATCCTTGTCCTTTTCCATGACTACCTTAAATCTCACCGAATTATGGTCACTGTCACCAAAGTGCTCACCTGCTAACACTTCTACCACTTGCCTGGCCACATTCCCTAGAATTAGGTCCAGTACTGCCCCCTCTCTTGTAGGTCTTTCTACATGCTGGCTCAAAAAGCTCTCCTGGATGCACTTTAAGAATTCTGCACCCTCTAAGCCTTTCACACTCTGACTATCCCAGTTAATATTGGGGAAGTTGAAATCCCCCACTATAATTATCCTATTATTTGCACACTTCTCCGAGATTTGCTTACACATCTGTTCCTCTATCTCCCCCTGGCTGTTTGGGGGCCTATAGTACACTCCCAGCAAAGTGCTAGCCCCCTTTTTGTTTTTAAGTTCAACCCATATGGTCTCATTAGAGGAACCTGTTAATATATCATCCCTCCTTTCAGCAGTAATTGACTCCTTAATTAATATTGCGACACCCCCTCCTCTTTTACCGCCCCCCCCGTCTCGCCTGAAGATTCTATACCCCAGAATATTGAGCTGCCAGTCTTGCCCCTCCCTCAACCATGTCTCCGTGATAGCAACAATATCATACTCCCATGTGTTCATCAACAACTTCAGTTCATCCACCTTATTCGTAAGACTCCTTGCAGTAAAATAAATGCCATTTAGCCTTGCCCTACTCCCTTGTGCCATTACATATTTGCTCTGCCTTCCAGTCTGACTTATTTTTCCTCAATATTTGGCTGTACATCACCCCCTATTATAGCTCCACTCTGTATCCCATCCCCCTGCCAAGTTAGTTTAACCCCCCCCGAACAGTGCTAGCAAACCTCCCTGCAAGGATATTTGTCCCGTTCTGGTTCAGGTGCAACCCGTCCGACTTGTACAAGTCCCGCCTTCCCCAGAAGCAGGCCCATTGATCCAGGAAACTAAAGCCCTCCCTCCTGCACCAACTCTTTAGCCACGCATTCATCTGCTCTATCCTCCTATTCCTATACTCACTAGCACGTGGCACCGGGAGTAATCCAGAGATTACAACCTTTGAGGTCCTGCTCTTTAATCTGCTACCGAGCTCCCTAAATTCTTGCTGCAGGACCTCATCCCTCTTCCTACCCATGTCATTGGTCCCAATGTGAACCACGACCTCTGACTGTTCACCCTCCCCCTTCAGAATGCCCTGCAGCCGTTCAGTGACATCCTTGACCCTGGCACCAGGGAGGCAATAAACCATCCTGGAGTCACGTCTACGGCCACAGAAATGCCTATCTGTTCCCCTTACGATAGAATCCCCTACCACTATTGCTCTCCCACTCTTTTTCCTCCCTTCCTGAGCAGCAGAAGCACCCCTGGTGCCAGGAAGTTGGCTGCTGCTGCCTTCCTCTGGTAAGTCACCCCCCTCAACAGTATCCAAATTGGTATACCTGTTTGAGAGGGGGATGGCCACAGGGGTCCCCTGCACTACCTGCCTGCCTCTGCTGCTCTGCCTGATGTTCACCCATTTCCCTTCTGCCTGTGCAGCTCTTACCTGCGGTGTGACCAACTCACTAAACGTGTTATCCACGACACTCTCAGCATCGCGAATGCTCCAAAACTCATCCATCCGCAGCTCCAGCGCCGCAATGCGGTCTGCTAGTAGCTGCAGCTGGATACACTTCTGGCACACATGGTCATCAGGGACACAGGCAGCGTCCCTGAATTCCCACATAGAGCAAGAGGAGCATAACACGGGGCTTTAATTAATTTAAATTAATTCAATACCACCAATTAAAGATATACACTAGGGCACTTGTATGGTTTACCAACAGTCCCCGCTACACCAGAAAGACCTTAGCAACTATAAACCACAGAGTTAAAGTTTAAAAAATAGAGAAATACTCACCAACCAATCACTTACCTGCTCCCTGGTGATGTCACACTCTGATTACTTTTTACCTCTCTCCCCGCTGCTAAATTGGTATGCCTCGCTGCTGCCGCCACTTTTAACTGCCGCCAGTCACTGCTCTCCCCCAGGTCCAGCCGCTGTGGTCGGGCCTCGCTGCTGCCATCGCTTTTAACTGCCGCCGGTCGCTGCTCTCCCCCAGGTCCAGCCGCTGTGGTCAAGCCAAGTCTCAGTGAAAATCAAGGCATTGCAGTTCTTAATGTCTTGCTGGAAGGTGAGCCTCCCCTTGAGTTCGTCCAGCTTATTGTCCAGTGACTGCACATTCGCCAGGAGAATACTCGGAATGGGGGGGGTGGTGTTCACGTCGCCTCAGCTTCACTAATGCACCTGCTCGTCTGCCCCGCTTGCGCCGTCGTCGTTTCTGATCACAGGAATGAAGTCAGGTAAGCAGGTGGGAGGGTAGATGGTAGTAGTAGCAGCAGAATCCCAGTTCGAAAAATCGGGGGTAGGTCCTGATGTAAGAAAAAGGAGACTTACCATCAAGTAACTTTAAAGTAGGCTTTAAGTAACTTATAAACACACTATATACACAAGAGAGGTCTTTACCATGCCTCTGGTAGAAGCCTCTTACAATACTGAACAGACCAGTATTTATACCAGTCCAACAGGAAGTGACATATGACAGGAAGTGAGGTATGTACACAGTTCATAGTTCATAGTTCACAGGAAGTGATGACATAACTTCCCGGAAGTTATCATTTTTATCACATTCTTCCCTCCTGCAGGATGAGGAGGCTGTGGTCTACCTTTTGGTCCGCAGCCGCCGAACAAGGAAGAGTCGCACCCGTTTGGATTCCCGTCGGAGAGGGTCGCTGGTCCGCTTACATGCGGTTGGCCATTGGTCAGAGTCTGTGTGGCCTGGATTGCCCTGTGAAGGGTCGGGGAGATCATGGCTTCGAGTACGAGCCCCAATAGGTTCAAAGTCGGACTGCCTCTGTTCAGAGGGAGGTGCAGAGCTGGTCTGTGGCAGATCAGTACTTTCATGCGCGGTACTGGGAGGGTCGCAACCTTGAGCACGGGGTTCTACCGGCACCAAGCTAGTTGGTGTCCGATCAGGATCCTGGAGAGGGGTACCCGATAGGTCCCAAGAGTTTCCTGGTGAAATGCCATCACCCGATGTCCCACTAGGTCCTGGTGGGCAGGGAGCCAGATCCCGTAATGATACGGTAGATTCTCGGCCGTCGGAATATCGTATGTTTGCATAGGTGGGGTTGGCATCGGTTAGTTCGACCTCGTCTACAAGAGGGTCATTTTTAGACGTCCGAACGTATCTTCGGAGTAATACAGGTCCAGGAGTAGTTAGCCATGACGGGAGTGATGTCCCATGAGATGAGCGACGCTGGAATCCAAAGAACCGCTCATGAGGTGTAGTATTTGTGGCTGTAGAAAGCAGGGACCGTATAGAGTGCAATGCATCCGGAAGCACTGTTTCCCATTGCTGGTCTGGTAGGCCCCGAGATCTTAAAGCGAGACGTACGGAATTCCAGATGATACCGTTATACCTCTCTACCTGCCCATTTCCGATGGGATGGTATGGTGTTGTTTTGCTTGTAGCAATTCCCCGTTCTGAGAGGTAGTCCTTGAGTTCCCTTGACATAAAGGATGGACCCTGATCTGAGTGAATATAAGCCGGCATGCCACAGAGAGAAAATACCTGCTCAAGGCAGCAGATTACTGTGGACGCCAGCATATTGGAGCAGGGGAAGGCAAACGGAAAACGTGAATATTCGTCGATCATGGTGAGCAAATATGTGTTCCGAGTTGAAGAGGGCACTGGGCCCTTAAAATCGATGCTAAGTCGTTGCATCGGTTGGGTTGCATGTATGAATATACCATCTGAGGGGCGGAAGAACTGAGGTTTTAATTCCGCACAAAGCCGGCATCCTGAGCATATTTTCTTTACATCTCCAGTGGAAAAAGGGAGATTCCGTGATCGTACGAAATGTAGCATGCGCGTAACGCCAGGATGACACAAACCATTGTGGACATCCATGAGAGTGGAGGATGACATAGTGGAGCAGAATGCCCGTGTGAGGGTGTCCGGGGCCACATTCTCCTTGCCAGGCCGATAGAGAATGGTATAACCAAAAGAGGCCAGTTCCATCCTCCAAAGTTGTATTTTATTATTCTTAATTTTGGTTCGTTTTCGATTATCGAGCATGAAGGCGACTGATCGTTGGTCCGTGATCAATGTAAAGTGCTGGCGAGCTAGAAAATGGTTCCACTTCCGTACTGCCTCTATGATGGCTGTGGCTTCTTTCTCAACCGGAGGATAATGTAGCTCGGCACCTTGTAAGGTCCTGGACATAAATGCTACAGGACGACCTTCCTGATTCAGAGTAGCCGAGATCGCCACCTCCGAGGCATCACATTCAACCACGAAAGGGAGATTCTCATCAATGGAGTGAAGAGCCGCTTTCTCCAACTGTTTTTTGAGAAGGTTAAAGGCTGCAACAGCCGCTGTTCCCAGTGGAAATGATCTAGCATGCAGCAAGGGTTGGATTTTGTCCGAAAAATGAGGAATCCATTTAGCGTAGTATGCAAACAGACCGAGAGCCCGACGTAAAGAAGACGGATTCTTAGGTGACGGGAGCTCTTGGAGCGGGCGAAGTCTTTCTGGGTCTGGCTTAATGATACCATTGCCTACGCAGTAGCCAAGGATGTTGATGGTCGGTTGCAACTCAACAGATTTGGATTCATTCAGGGTCAAATTATGGCGATGGAGGGCATCCCGAAATTTTTGGAGGTTGGAGTCGTGTTCCTGTTGATCGTGACCTGCAATGGTAATGTTATCAAGATAGGGAAAAGTGTCCCTTAGGTTTTCCTGCTTAACCAGGCCATCCATTGCCCGTTGAAAGACAGCCACTCCATTAGTAACCCCGAATGGGAGGCGACGAAATTGGTACAGCCGTCCATTGGCCTCAAAGGCTGTGTACTGCATATCTGAGACCTTCAAGGGTAACTGATGATCGGCACTTTTTAAATCGTAAGTTGAGAACACTTTGTATTCGGCCAGTTTATTAACCATATCATCAATGCGTGGCAATGGGTAGGCGTCCAAGTCGGTATATTGATTGATGGTTTGCGAATAATCGATGCATAGTCGCTGTTTGTGAGGTTTTAGAGGGTTCTTGACAATGACGACTTGAGCCCGCCAGGGCGACGAACATGGTTCAATGATATCCTCTGCTAGAAGTCGAGAGATTTCAGCCGCAATAAAAGATTGGTCTTCCTGATTAAAGCGCCGCGATTTCGTTATTATCGGTTGGCATTGAGGCGGAATACTGGCAAATAATGAGGGTTCATCAAGTGAAGCTGCTGATAATGCACAAAATGGTAATTTAGACGGTATATTAGAAATAGTAAGTCCGGGTTTGGATCCACCAAACTCAATGGTGAGTTTCTTATGCTGTTTTTGGAAGTCCAGCCCTAAGAGGAGATCACTACATAAGTCCTTGAGCACCGAAAGTCGGGTGGAGGGATACATACGACCATGAAGTGTCATATCAACAACACAAAAGCCGGAGATTCTGGTATTAAGTGATAACTGGGCCATCGCAATTGCCTGGTCCGATGGGAAGACATGTAGTTTCAATTTCGCAACAATCTGTTCCTTAATGAAACTATCAGTACTTCCTGAGTCAATTAAGGCATCTAAGGTATGCCCTTTAATTGAAATTTTTGTGGCTGCATGAGACAGGTTCTGTGGGCAAGCAGCTGTAATTGGTGTCGTTGCACAGAGAGTGGCTAAAACTCTCGGTGTGCTTCTTCAGGAGAGAGCTCGAGAGGAAGCTTGATAGGTCCTAGCTGGAGCATCTTGATAGGCCCTAATTGGGGCAGTTCGGTAGGCCTTAGCTGGATTGGCCCTCGTAGAGGCCCTTGATAGGCAAACTTTAGCAAAGTGTCCTTTTTTCCCACAATAACTGCAGATTGCATTGCGAGCAGGGCAGGTTTTCCTAGGGTGAAAAGCATCTCCACAAAAGAAGCATTCCTTCCTAGATTGCCAAGAGGCTGCTAAAGTGGGGTCGTCCTCCTCTTCTTCATCAGAATTATCAGAATTAGATTCCCCCATGATAGGGTTCACCTGAGACCGCTTGAATTGTCTGGTTGCAGCTACAGCAGCAGATCGAGATCTGGGCAGCTGATAGAGGTCTGCATTTCTCTTTGCCAAATCCAGTGAACAAGCTAGGTCAAAAGCTTTTTGTAGCTCAAGTGTTTTACTTTCTAGTAGACGCTGGCGTATAAATGGAGAGGCAATCCCGCAGATGAAAGAATCACGAATCATTTCTTGGCGGTACAGCTCAGCTGAGGCTGCCTGAAAGTTACAATCTACGCTGAGCCTGCGAAGTTCTTGCAGGAATTCGTCAATTGATTCCCCTGGCCCTTGTTGGGCTGTGGCCAGTAGATGTCTAGCATAGACCTCATTTGGGGTCTTCGCATACAGTTTCTTAAGTGCCCGAATCACCTCTTCGTAATTATCCCAGTAATCAACATATTCGAACACTTTTGGGGTCACATAATTGACAAGTATCTTCAATTTAGCAGGAGCATCTGCTTTACATTCATCCAGAAAATTCTCAAAAGTACGATACCAATGCTTCCATACCCTGCCAGCTGCTGGTGTATTCGGGTCCAAGTCCAGATGAATAGGTCTAAGGATTTTCTCCATGATGGGTGGTTCCCTGGATCCTTAACTTCCGAGTTTGTCTGAAGGTCTAGTATTTGTCAGTGTAAACTTAAGTTACTTAAATTGATGTAAGAAAAAGGAGACTTACCATCAAGTAGCTTTAAAGTAAGCTTTAAGTAACTTATAAACACACTATATACACAAGAGAGGTCTTTACCATGCCTCTGGTAGAAGCCTCTTACAATACTGAACAGACCAGTATTTATACCAGTCCAACAGGAAGTGACATATGACAGGAAGTGAGGTATGTACACAGTTCATAGTTCATAGTTCATAGTTCACAGGAAGTGATGACATAACTTCCCGGAAGTTATCATTTTTATCACAGGTCCTATCTCCGGACGATCTTATGTCCAGAAGTGATTGACGGTCGTAGCGGATAAGCGAAGAAACAGTACTTACAAAATTGTTTAATAATAACAATAAAATAATAAATAAAGTGGAAAGTTGTGGATGAGCTCGTAAAACAGCGGCTACCCTCATGAGCCATATAGGTCGGTTAAACAGTAGAATATTTTTTTAAAAACAACTAAACTACTAATACTAAAACTAGAATGCTAAATACTAAATAGTAGAATACTAAAAAACCTAACTACGATATATTAAAATACAACATTAAATACATTAAATACAACATTAAAGTACCAGTTGGGGAGGAGCTTGTAAAACAGCAGCCATACAGGTCGGCGCTGATGTCACAATCCTTTAGGGAAGGAAATCTGCCGTCCTTACCCTGTTCTGGCCTATATACTCCATACCCACAGCAATATGGTTAACTCTTTTCAGGCCTCTGAAATGGCCTAGCTGTAGTGTATGTACCTTGAAGAAGGAACTATATTCTGCAGCCTCTGTATGCTGCAGTACCAGTAGTGACCACCCCTGTATATAAGCCTGTGTAGTAACTTTGTATAGTAGTTCCAGTTTTGTCTCCATTCAGTAAACACCTGTTATAACCAACTTCTGCAGTCCGTGTCTCAGTTACACACGGACATTACATTGGCGACGAACAGATCCAAACTTACCTACAGTTCTGCACCACCTCACGGGGATCCATCCCTGAAGCGAAGTTATTGGAGGTCGAAGCCAGAAGGAAGAAATCCAAAAAGGAAAAAAAAAAAACAGAAGAAACGGTCGTCGACCGTGGGCAACCGCCCTCTAATTCATCGCATTCGAAGATTTGCAGGAGAGGCTGTCGAGAGCTGGGCTTGGTTATCCAGTCTATGGTGTTCCAGCTAATCGGGCTGGTGGCAGGTTGTACACTGATCCTTCCTGGGCTGCGGCGGGCTACAGCTCGATCGGGTGGCTTTTCAACGGGGCCGAGCAGCGTTGTCGGGAAGAGGAGAGAGAGAGAGAGGGTGGAGCACACAGGGCGCGGCCGGTGCTACGAAGCCAGGCAGCGTACAGACCCGAGAAGAGGGAGGGAAGTGTCCCATAGGGTCTGCTCTGACGACGGGAACAGTAATTAAAATAAAATTAAAATAAATTAGAAGCGCAGAAAGCCGCGAGGAGCTGCAGTTTGCCACGGGGACCACGGAGAGCAGCGTTGGCAGCATCGAAGCGCGCGAAGACCATAGGGCGTCGCCATCAAGGCATAAAAATGCCAGCAACAGCGCTGGCAGCAGCGGAAAAGGCATAAAGCGCGGGAGGTGCCATCTTAATCCAGTGGGGAAGAAGGCAAAGCGCGGGAGGCGCCATTTTGTTCAATCGGGGAAGAAGGCAAAGCACGGGAGGCGCCATCTTAGACCTCCAAGATGCTGAAGACTGGCAATATCACTGCCTTCGATAATGCAATAGAAGACTGGACCACATATGTGGAAAGAGTCGAAGTATATTGCAAGGCAAATGAAGTAGCCGTTGAGAAAAAGGCATCGGTACTACTAAACTTAATGGGCGCAAGAATTGCGGAACCTGATCACTCCAGTCAAACCGATGGTGAAGAGTTTTAACGAAATTGTTGATATCCTACAGGAACACCTAAATCCTACACCGCTGCTGATAGCAGAAAGATTTAAATTCCACAAGAGAAATCAGCATAAAGATGAAAGCAATGCTGATTACCTTACGGAACTACGCAAGCTATCAAAGCACTGCCAGTTCGGAGTAGGACTGGCAGATACCCTACGGGACAAATTTGTCTGTGGACTCCTGAGTGAAGGAACCCAGAAGAGGTTACTCTCAGAGAAAGAGCTGACGCTAGATAAGGCTTTCAGCGTGGCAGTATCGTATGAAGCAGCAGCAAGGGGAGCTGCGGAAATACAGCAAAAGCCACAGGAATACGGCACCCATGAAATGACACGGGGATTTGAAAAATGTTATCGCTGCGGCAGAACAACCCATGACCAGAAGGACTGCTGGTCCAAGGACAAAACATGCAGGCAATGCGGAAAGATGGGACACATTGCACGAGTTTGCAGGTCCGGGAAGAAGACTAACGACAACAAAAAGACTACTAAGGAACAGTACAGGAAAGTACAAAAGATGACGGACAGTAGTTCCGAAGACCAGAAGAGTGATAGTGAATCCGGGAACAAGAGACTAAGCTGTCTCAAACTACACAACGTAATCGCAAAAGAGGATCACCGAACCATTTGGGTCACCCTCACGATAGCAGGGTCCCAAGTCAAAATGGAATTGGATACAGGATCAGCCCTGACCGTCATGAATCGACGAGACTACGAGCGGCTATTCTCACACATACCCTTGAAAGACACATCCATTGTCTTGAAGACATATACGGGGCAGAAAGTATACCCCAGAGGGAAAATAAGGGTGCATGTTGAATACAACGGCAAGGAAATACAGAAATTGTATCTGTACATACTGCAAGATGGTGGACCACCATTATTGGGACGTGAATGGATCAGAAAGATAAGTTTAGACTGGCACTCCATTCAGGCACTGACTGTGGCTGGTAAAAAGGATGACGACGTCACACCTGGACGATTGTCAAAAATCTTAGCTAACGCTAAAGAGGTATTTCAACAAGGACTGGGAACTCTTAAAGGCGTAACCGCCTCGATAAAAATAGAAGAGAATGCAATTCCCAAGTTTTTCAAAGCAAGACTGGTACCGTATGCAATTCGCCCAGCCGTCGAGGCAGAGCTGGAGAATCTGGAGAATGCAGGCATGTTATCTAAGGTAGACTGGAGCGAGTGGGCGACACCCATCGTTCCTGTCATGAAGAAAACGTTAAACAATAAGTCTGAGGAGCCAAGGAAGGTTCGCATCTGTGGGGACTTCAAGGTGACTGTGAACCCAGTCCTTCACACAGTACAGTATCCTCTTCCGAGGAAAGAAGATATTTTCGCCTCACTATCTGGAGGGAAACGTTTTACAAAAATTGACCTAGCGCAAGCATATTTGCAGATGGAGGTTGAAGAATCCTCTAGGAAATATCTCACAATAAACACTCACAAAGGTCTTTACCAGTATAATCGACTGGTATTCGGAGTAGCATCAGCTCCGGCTATATGGCAAAGAGCGATGGAACAAGTCCTGCAAGGGATTCCGGGGACTCAGTGTTACTTGGACGACATCCTAGTGACAGGTGAAAATGACAGTGAACACCTTGCCAACCTAGAGCAGGTGCTCACTAGACTAAGAGAACATGGGCTACGAGCCAATCGCCCCAAGTGCGAGTTTTTAAAGAAACAAATATCGTATTATGGCCACGTGATTGATGAAGAGGGGTTACATAAGTCCCCTGACAAAATTGAAGCGGTAGTTAAGGCTCCAGCGCCTGAAAATGTGTCGCAACTGAGGTCATTCCTCGGATTGGTGAATTACTACCATAAGTTTTTGCCGAATTTGTCCACAATTCTGCACCCACTGAACAGCCTGCTACAAACTGGAGTAGCATGGAAATGGAGCGATGAATGTAAGCGGGCCTTTCAGAAGTGTAAAGGCCTGATCACTTCAAGAGAAGTATTGGCTCACTACAACCCATCACTACCGATAAGACTGGCGTGTGATGCGTCTCCCTACGGCATTGGAGCGGTACTGTCACATAAATCCCTTGATGGTTCAGAGAGGCCGATAGCTTTTGCGTCACGCTCGTTAACTGCAGCCGAGCGTAACTACGCCCAGATTGACAGAGAGGCCCTCAGCCTGGTGTGGGGGGTGAAGAAGTTCAATCACTACCTGCACGGACAGGAATTTACTCTACTAACTGATCATCAACCTCTTGTCTCCATTTTCAACCCTAAGAAGGGCGTCTCGATAATGACAGCACAACGGCTACAGAGGTGGTCCCTTTTCCTAGGGGCACACCAATATGACATCGAGTACAAAGGAACTAAACAGCATGGGAATGCTGATGGATTGTCGCGCCTACCGTTGCCGATGGTGGAAGAAGCACCTGCAGTGGATCCTGTGGAGATATTCCACTCGACCATAGTCGAATGTCTACCTGTGACGAATGCAAACATAGAAAAGGAAACACGAAATGACCCGACACTCTCCAGGGTCTATGATTTAACGGTGAAGGGATGGCCAGCACATGGCGAACCACTGTTGCCAGCATTCTCGCCGAGAAGAGAACAGCTGTCAGTGTGCCGAGGAACCTTGATGTGTGGATCCAGAGTAGTAATTCCACCCAAATTGAAGGATAGAGTGCTCAATGAGCTTCATGAGGGTCATCTGGGAGGGGTAAAAATGAAGAACTTAGCCAGAGCGTTTGTGTGGTGGCTGGGAATCGATAGAGAAATCGAAGAGATGACCAAGAGCTGTACAGGATGCCAGAAGGTCCAAAACGCCCCACCACAAGCCCCTCTACATCCATGGGAGTGGCCCTCATCTCCATGGCAAAGGGTACACATTGATTTTGCTGGTCCATTTATGGACTCGATGTTTTTAATTGCGGTGGATGCACATTCAAAGTGGCCAGAGGTAATAAAAATCTCCTCAAGCACCACAGAAAAAACTATCAGTCTTACGAACCATATTCGCCAGAAATGGGCTGCCTGAACAGATTTGCTCTGACAATGGACCACAGTTTGTGTCTGAAGAGTTCCGGAGGTTCTTAAAGAACAATGGTGTTAAGCATTACACATCCACCCCATATCATCCAGCCACCAATGGATTGGCTGAGAGGTTCGTTTAAACATTCAAGAAGGCTATCAAGGCAATGTGTAATGAAGACATACCCCTACAACACAAGGTGGATAACTTCTTGTTTGCCTACCGGAATGCGACACATGCGGTTACCAACCAAACTCCAGCCATGATGTTCTTCAATCGAAGACTAAGATGCCGCTTGGATTTGGTTAAGCCAAACATCAGAAGAGATGTGGAGAACAGGCAGTTTCAGAATATGAATGAAAGGCCAACCAGGAGTTTCAAGATAGGTCAACCAGTTTTGGCCCGGGACTACCGCACAGAGAAATGGCAGCCAGGAACGATCTGCACACGGCAAGGACCTCTAATGTATACCGTGGACGTTGGCGAGAGCATTGTAAGACGCCATGCTGACCAGATTCTAGAATCACTGGAAAACGTCAAATCTACACCACGATCCTATACACCTGGTGATGAAACCGAAGTACCAATTGCATCTACCTCAGAATCGGTGATATTGGAAGCAGACGAACCAAACAACAACGTTGATCCCGAATCAACATTTGCCAGAAGAACCTAATACCCCAAAGAGGCGTTATCCGGACAGAATCAGGAAGCCTCCTCAAAGACTGAATTTATAATTGATTAATTTCAGCTAATGTATATAGCAACTGTAATTGTAAATATGTTATTTAATTATTAATCGAATGTTATGTACTGTTTAGCTAAAAGGGGAGGAAATGTAGTGTATGTACCTTGAAGAAGGAACAATATTCTGCAGCCCCTGTATACTGCAGTACCAGTAGTGACCACCCCTGTATATAAGCCTGTGTAGTAACTTTGTATAGTAGTTCCAGTTTTGTCTCCATTCAGTAAACACCTGTTATAACCAACTTCTGCAGTCCGTGTCTCAATTACACACGGACATTACACTAGCAAGTAACTCAGTTGTAACAAACCACTACAAAACACAACAATAATAAGAATGAAACCAGACAGACCACCTGGCATTGACCTCGGTACCGGCTACGGACACGGCAACGGCACACCCAGCCCAGACTCTGCAAAGTCCGCCTCACCAACATCTGGGGGCTTGTGCCAAAATTGGGAGAGCTGTCAAGCAACATAGTCATACTCACAGAATCATACCTTTCAGCCAATGTCCCAAACTCCTCCATCACCATCCCTGGGTATGTCTTATCCCACTGGCAGCACAGACCCACCAGGGGTGGCGGCACAGTGGTATACAGTCGGGAAGGTGTGGCCCTGGGAGTCCTGAACATTGACTCCGGACCCCATGAAGTCTCACGGCTTCAGGTCAAGCATGGGCAAGGAAACCTCCAGCTAATTACCACCTACCGCCCTCCCTCAGCTGATGAATCAGTACTCCTCCGTGTTGAACATGACTTGGAAGAAGCACTGAGAGTAGCAAGGGCACAGAATGTACTCTGGGTGGGGGACTTCACTGTCCATCACCAAGAGTGGCTCGGTAGCACCACTACTGACCGAGTCCTGAAGGACATAACTGCGGCAGGTGGTGAGAGAACCAACACGAGGGAAAAACCTACTTGACCTCGTCCTCACCAATCTAAATGTTGCAGATGCATCTGTCCATGACAGTGTTGTAGCAGTGACCACCGCACAGTCATTGTGGAGACGAAGTCCCGTCTTCACACTGAGGACAACCTCCATCGTGTTGTGTGGCACTATCACCGTGCTAAATGGGATAGATTCAGAACAGGTCCAGCAGCTCAAAACTGGACATCCATGAGGCGCTGTGGGCCATCAGCAGCAGCAGAATTGTATTCCACCACAATCTGTAACCTCATGGCCTGGCATATTCCTCATTCTACCATTACCATCAAGCCAGGGGACCAACCCTGGTTCAATAAGGAGTGTAGAAGAGCATGCCAGAAGCAGCAGCAGGCGTACCAAAAATGAGGTGCCAGCCTGGGGAAGCTGCAACACAGGACCACATGCATGCTAAAAAGCAGAAACAGCATGCTATAGACAGGGCTAAGCGATCCCACAATCAATGGATCAGATCAAAGCTCTGCAGTCCTGCCACATCTAGTCGTGAATGGTGGTGGACCATTAAACAACTAACGGGAAGAGGCTCCATGAATACCTCCATCCTCAATGATGGTGGAGCCCAGCACGTGAGTGCAAAAGACAAGGCTGAAACATTTGCAACCATCTTCAGCCAGAAGTACTGAGTGGATGATCCATATCAGTCTACTCCTGAGGTCCCAACCATCACAGAAGCCAGTCTTCAGCCCATTCGATTCACTCCATGTAATATCAAGAAACGTCTGAGCGCACTGGATACAACAAAACTATGGGACCCGACAGTATACCGGCTGTCGTGCTAAAGATTTGTGCTCCAGAACTAGCCACGCCTCTAGCCAAGCTGTTCCAGTTCAGCTACAACACTAGCATCTATCCGACAATGTGGAAAACTGCCCAGGTATGTCCTGTCCACAAAAAGCAAGACAAATCCAACCCAGCATCAGTCTACTCTCAATCATCAGCAAAGTGATGGAAGGGTCATCGACAATGCTATCAAGCGGCACTTACTCACCAATAACTTGCTCACTGATGCCCAGTTTGGGTTCCACCAAGACCACTCGGCTCCTGACCTCATTACAGCCTTGGTCCAAACATGGACAAAGGAGCTGAATTCCAGAGGTGAGGTGAGAGTGACATCAAGGCAGCATTTGACTGAGTGTGGCATCAAGGAGCCCTTGTAAAACTGAAGTCAATGGGAATCGGGGGGAAAATGCTCCACTGGCTGGAGTCATATCTAGCACAAAGGAAGATGGTTGTGGTTGTTGGAGGTCAATCATCTCAGCCCCAGGACATCACTGCAGGAGTTCCTCAGGGCAGTGTCCTTGGCCCAACCATCTTCAGCTGCTTCATCAATGACCTTCCCTCCAACATAAGGTCAGAAATGGGGATGTTCGCCATTCACAACTCCTCAGATAATGAAGCAGTCCATGCCCGCATGCAACAAGACCTGGACGACGTTGAGGCTTGGGCTAATAAGTGACAGATAACATTCGCGCCACAGAAGTGCCAGGCAATGACTATCTCCAATAAACGAGGGTCTAACCACCTCCCCTTGACATTCAATGGCATTACTATCGCCGAATCCCCCACCATCAACATCCTGGGGGTCACCATTGACCAGAAACTTAACTGGACCAGACACACAAATACTGTGGCAACAAGAGCAGGTCAGAGGCTAGGTATTCTGCAGCAAGTGTCTCACCTCCTGACTCCCCAAAGCCTTTCCACCATCTACAAGGCACAAGTAAGGAGTGTGATGGAATACTCTCCACTTGCCTGGATGAGTGCAGCTCCAACAACACTCAAGAAACTCAACACCATCCAGGACAAAGCAGCCCGCTTGATTGGCATCCCATCCACCACCTTAAACATTCACTCCCTCCACCACCGGCGTACCGTGGCTGCAGTATGTACCATCTACAAGATGCACTGCAGCAACTCGCCAAGGCTTCTTCGGTAGCACCTCCCAAACCTGCAACCTCTTCCACCTAGAAGGACAAGATCAGCAGGCGCATGGGAACACCACCACCTACAAGTTCCCCTCCAAGTCACACACCGTCCTGACTTAGAAGTATATCGCTGATCCTTCATCGTCACTGGGTCAAAATCCTGGAACAGCACTGTGGGAGTACCTTCACCACACGGACTGCAGCGGTTCAAGAAGGCGACTCACCACCACCTTCTGAAGGGCAATTAGGGATGGGCAATAAATGCTGGCCTTGCCAGCGATGCCCCCATCCCATAAATTAATACAAAAAGAAGTACTTTGCATCTGTCTTCACCAAGGAAGAAGATGCTGCCAAAGTCATAGTGAAAGAGGAGGTAGTGGAGCTATTGGATGGGATAAAAATTGACTGGATGGGATGCATCCTAGGAAGTTAAGGTGGAAATTGCGGAGGTACTGGCCATAATCTTCCAATCCTCCTTAGATACAGGGGTGGCTCCAGAGGACTGGAGAATTGCAAATGTTACACTCTTGTTCAAAAGAGGGTGTAAGGATAAATGCAGCAACTACAAGCCAGTCAGTTTAAACTCGGTAGTGGGGAAGCTTTTAGAAACGATAATCAGGGACAAAATTAACAGTCACTTGGACAAGTGTGGATTAATTATGGAAAGCCAGCACAGATTTGTTAAAGGCAAATTGTGTTTAACTAACTTGATCGAGTTTTTTGATGAGGTAACAGAGAGGGTTGGTGAGGGCAATGTGGTTGACGTGGTTTACATGAACTTCCAAAAGGCGTTTGATAAAGAGCCACATTATAGGCTTGCCAGCAAAGTTGAAGCCCATGAAATAAAACAGAAAGTGGCAGCATGGATACGAAATTGGCTAAGTGACAGGAAACAGAGGGTTGTGGTGAATGATTGTTTTACAGACTAGAGGAAGGTATACAGTGGTGTTCCCCAGGGGTCAGTACTAGGACCACTGCTTTTCTTCATATATATTAATGACTTGGACTTGGGTGCACAGGGCACAATTTCAAAATTTGCAGATGACACAAAACTTGGAAGTAAGGTGAACAGTGAGGAGGATAGTGATAGACTTCAAGAAGACATAGACAGGCTGGTGAAATGGGCGGACACGTGGCAGATGAAATTTATCGCAGAAAATTGCAAAGTGATACATTTTGGTAGGAACAATGAGGAGAGGCAATCTAAAATAAAGGGTACAATTCTAAAGTGGGTGCATGAACAGGGGGGGTATATGTGCACAAATTGTTCAAGGTGGCAGGGCAGATTGAGAAGCGGGACCCTGGGCTTCATAAATAGAGGCATAGAGTACAAAAGCAAGGAAGTTATAATGAACCTTTATAAAACACTGGTTCAGCCTCAACTGGAGTATTGTGTCCAATTCTGCGCACCGCACTTTAGGAAGGATGTGAAGGCCTCAGAGAGGGTGCAGAAAAGATTTACAAGAATGGTTTCAGGGATGAGGGACTTATTTTTTATATTCGTTCTGGGATGTGGGCGTCGCTGGGAAGGCCAGCTTTTATTGCCCATCCTTAGGTGCCCTTGAGAAGGTGGTGGTGCACTGCCTTTTTGAAATGTTGCAATCCTTGTGGTGAAGGTACTCGCACAGTGCTGTTAGGGAGGGAGTTCCAGGATTTTGACCCAGCAGTGTAAGTTACAGGGTTCTCAAAATTCCCGCACTCCCCAAGTTATGGGTCAAGGGACCCTGTTTTTGGACAAGTTATTAAAAGCAGGGTACCCAAAATGGCTTCTGTAAACCTCGTGACCGATATTGACAGGATTTTTAAAACCAGGGCTCTGCCAGCAAGCAGGCCTGGAGACGAAACATTAAAATGCAGGAATCCGTGAGAACAGGAATCTGTGGAGCCCAGCCAGACAAAGTAAACACAGAATACGCATTTGTTTGAATCAAATCGAATCAAGCTAGATGGGCCTATAATGGTGGCCATTAGCTTCCTGCATGTTTAATCGATAACAGCTCACAGTAGCCATCAAGGTAGGATGAGGACAATCAAGTCTCATCCATGACAATACAACCAGGACATCGGGGCCATCAAGCGCAGAAACGGCCATCTAAAACCAGTTAACATAGATTGCTATAATCATATTAAACGAGCCCACCTAAATTGGACAAAAGAGTGACCTGATTTGGCGCGCAGATAAGGGCCTTCGACGGGAGTATAATTGTAGGCGCATTTGGTAGCCACGTTCTCTTCCTCCTGCGCTTGTTACCTGGCCACTGCCCGTGTCTTCCCCAAATCCATCAGGGATGCCTGGTACAGCACCAGGCAAATGCGGGCAGACCAGGCCAGACGAGACGAGATGAGACGAGATGAGACGAGACGAATTGGAAGAAGATTGAAGAACGCTTCGAATAATCGGGCCTTCAATCCAGCTTACTTGCAAATATCTTCATGCAAAATTCAACTGCCACCCGAAGAAGAACCATCATCCCTGCGAGGCAAAGACTTTAATCTCGGGGTACTTTACCGGGACGACGCCATTGCAGCGCCCTGAGACCATGTGACGACGTCAGGCCCCAGAGAGCACAAAGAGCGAACCCCAAAAAACCGCAACCGGCTTAATCGACAGGTTTTTGAACTGTCAAAGGAACCCCATTGGTGAGCATGAATTCTTAGCTTAATCTAGTTAGGTGTTATAGGTGGGATAAGGGTTAAGGGATTTTATTAATGTGTGTTGTTCCCTCGATGTGCCGTGTGTTTCCCATTCCCATTTAAGTGTATTCCTTTGATAAGCCTGTAACTGCATGGTGATTTTTCAGTATTTGTAATTTTTATTCCTGTTTTAATAAAGTTTACGGTTTCTTGCACCAAACCAATTGTCTACTCGTTTTCTGTATCGCCGCCTGTACCTAAGTCTGGTGTCGAGAACCCAGGGGTGTGGGAGCGATTCGAACCGCTCACAGGCAGTCAGGGGCATAACTGACTGGGCACACGCCACCCCCTACAGCGACAATGAAGGATCGGCGATATACTTCTAAGTCAGGATGGTGTGTGACTTGGAGGGGAACTTGGAGGTGGTGGTGTTCCCATGTGCTTGCTGCCCTTGTCCTTCTAGGTGGAAGAGGTCACGGGTTTGGGCGATGCTGCCGAAGAAGCCTTGACGAGTTGCTGCAGTGCATCTTGTAGATGGTACACACTGCAGCCACGGTACTCCGGTGGTGGAGGGAGCGAATGTTTAAGGTGGTGGATGGGGTGCCAATCAAATGGGCTGCTTTGTCCTGGATGGTGTTGAGCTTCTTGAGTGTTGTTGAAGCTGCACTCATCCAGGCAAGTGGAGAGTATTCCATCACACTCCTTACTTGTGTCTTGTAGATGATGGAAAGGCTTTGGGGAGACAGGAGGTGAGACACTCACCGCAGAATACCCAGCCTCTGACCCGCTCTTGTTGCCAGTATTTATTTGGCTGGTCCAGTTAAGTTTCTGGTCAATGGTGATCCCCAGGATGTTGATGGTGGGGGGTACGGCGATGGTAATACCGTTGAATGTCAAGGGGAGGTGGTTAGACCCTCGCTTGCTGGAGATAGTCATTGCCAGGCACTTGTGTGGTGAGAATGTTACTTGCCACTTATCAGCCCAAGCCTGAATGTCATCCAGGTCTTGCTGCATGCTGGCATGGACTGCTTCATTTTCTGAGGATTTGCAAATGGAACTGAACGCTGTGCAATCATCACCGAACATCCCCACTTCTGACTTTATGATGGAGGGAAGGTCATTGATGAAGCAGCTGAAGATGGTTGGGCCTAGGACACTGCCCTGAGAAACTCCTGCAGTGATGTCCTGGGGCTGAAATGATTGACTTCCAACAACCACAACCATCTTCCTTTGTGCTAGATATGACTCCAGCCAGTGGAGTGTTTTCCCCCCGATTCCCATTGACTTCAGTTTTACTAGGGCTCCTTGATGCCACACTCGGTCAAATGCTGCCTTGATGTCAAGGGCAGTCACTCTCACCTCACCTCTGGAATTCAGCTCCATTGTCCATGTTTGGACCAAAGCTGTAATGAGGTTGGGAGCCGAGTGGTCCTGGTGGAACCCAAACTGGGCATCAGTGAGCAGGTTATTGGTGAGTAAGTGCCGCTTGATGGCACTGTCGACGGGACGCGACTGCTACCAACAAAATAAAGTAGTTGCGCATGCACACTTCCAATGGTTTCTTGGTTGTTCTCGCTGGACTTCAATGGCTGCAGTCACTCTCATGTGGTTTGTTCGTGAAATAAATCATCTTTGTATTTATTAGTAATAAAGATACTCGCGGTTTCAAGTAATTTCTAACGTGTTTCTGGTCGCTGATGTGGTGATTTGATGTTGGGGTCCGGCTCGGCTCCGGGTTCTTCACGTGTCGCTGGTATGCTTCAGAAGCGAAAGCTCCTGGAGTTTGTCAATAGTCAGCATCCACCGAGCTTTAAATTTAATGAATAATCGACATGGATGATGATGGTTTAATGTTAAATATTACCAACAATAGGGAGGGGGTGGGGAAAAGAGATTGCTATTGCCGAACCGAACTGAAAAAAAATAAAAGTTTGAATTGGTGTTTCTATCGGCTTATGTTGAATTGGTGTTTCTTATGTTGAATTGGTGTTTCTATTGGATTTATGAAAATTATGAAAGTTGACATTTCTGCGCAGCTTCTGATAGCTTCTAGTTCATTGGCACAGTCACTCTGCTGTTGACAACATCTTCCATCACTTTGCTGATGATTGAGAGTAGACTGATGTGGCGGTAATTGTCCGGATTGGATTTTTCCTGCTTTTTGTGGACAGGACATTCCTGGGCAGTTTTCCACATTGTCGGGTAGATGGCAATGTTGTAGCTGTACTGGATCAGCTTGGCTGGAGGCACGGCTAGTTCTGGAGCACAAGTCTTTGGCACGACAGCCGGTATATTGTTGGGGCCCATAGCCTTTGTTGTATCCAGTGCGCTCAGACGTTTCTTGATATTACGTGGAGTGAATGGAATTGCCTGAAGACTGGCTTCTGTGATGGTGGGGACCTGAGGAAGAGACCGATATGGCTCATCCACTCGGCACTTCTGGCTGAAGATGGTTACAAATGCTTCAGCTTTGTCTTTTGCACTCACGAGCTGGGCTCCGCCATCATTGAAGATGGGGATATTCATGGCGCCTCCTCCTCCCATTAGTTGTTTAATTGTCCAGCACCATTCACGACTGGATGTGGCAGGACTACAGAGCTTTGATCTGATTCGTTGATTATGGTTCACTTAACTTTGTCTATAGCATGCTGCTTCTGCTGTTTAGCATGTATGTAGTCCTGTGTTGCAGCTTCCCCAGGTTGGCACCTCATTTTTAGGTACGCCTGGTGCTGCTCCTGGCATGCTCTTCAGTTACGTGGATAGACTGGAGAAGCTGGGGTTGTTCTCCTTAGAGCAGAGAAGGTTGAGAGGACATTTGATAGAGGTGTTCAAAATCATGATGGGTCTAGACAGAGTAGATAGGGAGAAACTGTTCCTGTTGGCGGAAGGGTTGAGAACTAGAGGACACAGATTTAAGGTGATTGGCAAAAGAACCAAAGGCGACATGAAGAAAAACTTTTTTACGCAGCGAGTGATTATGATTTGGAATGCACTGCCTGAAAGGGTGGTGGAGGCAGACCCAATCATGGCTTTCAAAAGGGAGTTGGATAAGTACCTGAAGGAAAAAAAATTGCAGTGCTAGAGAAAGCGCGGGGGCGTGGGACTAGCTGAAGTGCTCTTGCAGCGAGCCAGCACGGGCTCAATGGGCCAAATGGCCTCCTTCTGTACTGTAACCATTCTATGATTCTAGGTGGCCCATATCAACCGGCAACCTTCGGCCATGGATGATGGTCCCCCAAGCAACTGACCTCTGACCCCTCCAGGAAGATGCCGCAGAAATCTTGGGGAGCAATGTGGCCAAACTGGTTGGAGATGTAGGAGGGCCAGTGGCAGCTTCAGGTTTGTCTGGACTATCTGCAACTGCTTGTATAGAAAGAAAGACGTGCATTTATTTAGCACCTTTCACAACTTCAGGACATACGAAAGTAAGGTCCCACAAACAGCAATGAGATAAATGGCCAGATAATTTGGTGGTGGTGTTGGTTGAGGCATATATTTTGGCCAGGAAAATGTGCTAACACCCCTGCTCTTCTTCAAATTGTGCCGTGAGATCTTTTACGACCACCTGAGAGGCCAGATGGGGCCTCGGTTTAATGTCTCATCCAAAAGGCGGCACCTCTGACAATGTGGCACTTTTTGGCAGTGTCGATGAGGGTTTTCCACTGGATGAGACAATATAAGAATTCAGAGGTGGAAGTGGGATTTGACACTGGGAAGTGAAGGTTCTTCAGAAGTCAGACCTGGCTCAAGAGTTTGCAGATTCAGATCTCAGGGGACATGCTCTGAAAAAAAAGATTCTAGATGAACAACATACTTTGAGAACTATCTTGAAGGACTGAGACAGATGGCAGGTGTCACAGTGGAGGTCAATTCCATCCTGAGTGTCAGTATCTGAAGCAGATTCGACACATTGCAGCACTACCTGGAGCGAGTGGTGTTACCAAAAACATTTGCATCCAAACCCCCTAACAGAGAGGCTCCAGACCAGTCAGTACATTCCACATGGGTTCTTTGACCACTGCCCTTCAGGTATTGGCAGACAGTTAGGATAGAATAATGGCAATTGGCCTCTAAGAGATTCAGGGCATTATCTCTCATGGTCTGCAGGATCTAACTCACACCATTGGGTCTGTCCTCCTACTGATCAATGGGTTTTCAATTGCAGAATCTAGCCTGAGTGGCGTGACTGGAGTCTGCCTTCATACTTCCACTCGAGTGGTCATTGAGAAGACCACTGGCATCCTGAAGCAGAGGTGACATTACCTGGATCATTCTGGGGCTAATTTGCAATATAATCTGGGGAGGTTATTGAGGATCATAGTGGCCTGTTATGTGCTTTACTACATAGCTATTGACAAGGGCATCCACCTAGAAGAGCTATAAGTGGAGAGGGCAGAGGAGAAGCAGGAAGATTTGGTAGATGAGGAAGACGAGGCTTCAGAAAGGCCATCGGGCAGTTACTGACCTATGCGTCTGGAGAAATCTCATCCTGGAAACTTTCTCCTGACCATGTCATCAGTACCACCATTGCATTCCATCCCTCCCCCTTGATCTTCCTCTGTAATAAAGCAATCCCTGAGAAATCCACACTGAATCCATCCACCGTCCTTGTCACCATTATTCAATCTACTACAAAAATCTCAACTTCTGGTACCATGAAAGGGTTTTGCACAAAGCATAATCTTCAATGAATACATTTGTTACACAGACATCTAACTGTGACTGTCCAACGTAATTCTTTCCACCACAGTGCTTCCCCCTTTATAACAATAGCATGTACAGTCAACTAGTTTGGAGTTTTGGAGTTCCATCTAAGTGGTTTGCACGAGGCAGGAAAGGATAGGAGGATGGCAGCTGTATGTCACTGTGAGGCTCCGGGTTTGAGCAATCTATTTTGTGAATCTATCCATCAAAGAAGCTACAGTGCAACCAAAGGCCTGTATTGCAGCCGACTGAGCATTCACGAGAGAAGCTAAGAACATAAGAAATTGGAGCAGGAGTAGACCATATGGACCCTCAAGCCTGCTCCGCCATTCATTAAGATCATGGCAGAACTTCTACATCAACTCCACTTTCCCACCCTATCTCCATATCTCTTGATTCCCTTTGGGCCCAAAAATCTCTTTAATATACTCAACGACTGAGCATCCACAGCCCTCTGGGGTAGAGAATTCCAAAGCTTCACAATCCTCTGAGTGAAGAAATTTCTCCTCATCTCAGTCTTAAATGGCCGACCCCTTATCCTGAGACTATGACCCCTAGTTCTAGACGCTCCAGCCAAGGGAAACAGCTTCTCAGCATCTACCCCGTCAAGGCGAACAACCAGGCCTCACCTGTGAGGGATTGCAAAGCAGATGGCTCTGGAACTGCTACCCACTCCAAGGATGTGTGATTTCATGTGTTCAATAAGAGACTTGTTAGAAAATAAGAAAATAAGTGTGTTATAGAGGAAATGTAGCAGCATGGATAGCATGTTGGTTGACAGACAGGAAACAAAGAGTTATGGTAAAGAGATTTTGCTTGGACTGAGTAATGATTGGAAGTGATGTACCCTTGGAGTCAGTGCTGGGTTCACTTTTGTTATGAGTTGTATATATGGTTTGGACTTGGGTATAGGGAATAGAAACTTGAAATTTGCTTATAATACAAAAGTAGGAGGTCTGGCAAACTGTGAGGGGAGCATTAAATTACTTCAGGATGGCATAGACAGGTTAGCAGAAGGGACAGGCTGGTGGTATCTGCAGTTTAATATGTGAGGTAATACATTTTGAGAGAAAAAACAAGCAATAGAAGAATACACTAAATGGAAAGAAATTGAAGGGTGTGGTGAACACAGAAACCTAGGGGTTCAAATACATATTTTACTGAAAGGACAAACCATAAAAGAGATCAATAGAATTCTGGATTTTATAAATAGGCACATAGAGTACATGAGTCAAGAGGTAATGATGGATTTATATAAAATGTTGATTAGGCCACAGTTAAATTAGTATGTGCAGTTTTGGTCACCCCATTATAGAAAGGACATGAAAGTCATGGAAAGTATGTAGTGCAGATTCACCAATATAATAACAGGGATGGAATACTGTAGTTATGAGGAGACCTGAGAAACTTTTAAAAATTCATTGTCAGGATATGGACATCACTGGCAAAGATGACATTCATTGCCCATCCAGAGTTGCTTTTGAGAAGGTGATGGTGGGCCACCTTCTTGAACCACTGCAGTCTGAAGGAACTCCCACAATGCTGTTTGGCAGGGAATTCCAGGAGTTTTACCTAGCAACGATGAAGGAACGCTGATATATGTCCAAGTAGCGATGGTGTGCGACTTGGAGGGGAACTTGGAAGTGATGGTGTTCCCATTCATCTGCTGCCCTTGTCCTTGTAGGTGGTAGAGGTCCTGGGTTTGGGAGGTGCTGCTGAAGAAGCCTTGGCAAGTTGCTGCTGTGCATCATAGAAACATAGAAGATAGGAGCAGGAGTAGGCCATTCGGCCCTTCGAACCTGCTCCGCCATTCAATGAGATCATGGCTGATCATCCAAATTCAGTACCCTGTCCCTGCCTTCTCCCCATATCCCTTGATCCCTTTAGCCTTAAGAAATATATCCAACTCCTTCTTGAATATATTTAATGAACTGGCCTCCACCGCCCTCTGTGGCAGAGAATTCCACAGGTTCACCACTCTCTGGGTGAAGAAATTCCTCCTCATTTCAGTCCTAAATGGCTTACCCCTTATCCTTAGACTATGACCCCTGGTTCTGGACTCCCCGGCCATCAGAAACATCCTTCCTGCATCCAGTCTGTCCAGGCCCGACAGAATTTTATAGGTTTCGATGAGATCCCCTCTCAATCTTCTAAACTCCAGTGAGTATAAGCCCAATCGACACAATCTCTCCTCATACGTCATTCCTGCCATCCCAGGTATCAGCCTGGTGAATCTTCGCTGCACTCCTTCCATGGCAAGAACGTCCTTCCTCAGATAAGGCGATCAAAACTGCACACAATACTCAAGGTGTGGTCTCACCAAGGCCCTGTACAACTGCATCAAGACATCCTTGTTCCTGTACTCGAACCCTCTTGCTATGAAGGCCAACATACCATTTGCCTTCTTAACCGCCTGCTGCACCTGCATGCTTACCTTCAGCGACTGGTGCACAAGAACACCCAGGTCTCTTTGCACTTCCCCTTCTCCCAATCTATTGCCATTCAAAAAATAATCTGCCTTCCTGTTTTTGCCACCAAAGTGGATAACCTCACATTTATCCACATTATAGTGCATTTGCCATGTTTCTGCCCAATCACCCAACCTGTCCAAATCGTACTGGAGTTTGACGACATCCTCCTCACAGCATACCCTCCCACCCAGCTTTGTGTCGTCTGCAAATTTGGAGATATTACATCCAATTCCCTCGTCCAGATCATTAATATATATTGTGAACAGCTGGGGTCCTAGGACCGATCCTTGCGGTACCCCACTAGTCACTGCCTGCCGCTCGGAAAACGACCCGTTTATTCCAACTCTTTGCTTTCTGTCCGCCAACCAGTTCTCTATCCAAGTCAATACCTTGCCCCCAATCCCATGTGCCTTAATTTTGCACGCTAATCTCTTATGCGGGACCTTATCGAAAGCCTTCTGAAAGTCCAAATACACCACATCCACTGGTTCTCCCTTATCTATTTTACCAGTTACATCCTCAAAAAATTCCAGTAGATTAGTCAGGCATGATTTACCTTTTGTAAATCCATGTTGACTTTGTCCGATTCTGTCACTGTTTTCTAAGTGCTCTGCTATTACATCTTTTATAATGGACTCTAGCATTTTCCCCACTACTGATGTCAGGCTTACCGGTCTATAATTCCCCACTTTTTCTCTACCACCTTTTTTGAATAGTGGGGTAACATTAGCTACCCTCCAATCCATGGGTACTGTTCCAGAGTCTATCGAGTTCTGGAAGATGACCAGCAATGCATCTACTATTTCTAGGGCCACTTCCTTAAGTACCCTGGGATGTAGATTTATCGGCCTTCAGTCCCTTCAATTTTCCGAACACCATTTCCCTACAAATACTGATTTCTTTCAGTTCCACCCTTTCATCAGATCCTATGTTCCCCGGCATCTCTGGGAGGTTATTTGTGTCCTCCTTTGTGAAGACAGAACCAAAATATGTATTTAGTTGGTATGCCATTTCTTTGTTACCCATTATAAATTCCCCTGATTCTGACTGCAAGGGACCTACGCTTGACTTCACCAATCTTTTTCTCTTCACATATCTATAAAAGCTTTTACAGTCAGTTTTTATGTTCCCTGCAAGCTTACTCTTATAATCTATTTTCCCTTTCTTAATTAATCCCTTTGTCCTCCTTTGTTGAATCCTAAACTGCTCCCAATCCTCAGGATTATTGCTTTTTCTGGCCAATTTATATGTCTTCTCCTTGGATTTTATGCTATCCCTAATTTCCCTTGTTAGCCACGGTTGAGTCACCTTTTTTGTTTTATTTTTATGCCAAACTGGGATGAACAAATTCTGTCGTTCATCCATTCGGTCTTTGAATGTTTGCCATTGCCTATCCACTGTCAACCCTTTGAGTGACATTCCCCAATCAATCCTACCCAACTCGCTCCTCAGACCATCATAGTTTCCTTTATTTAAATTGAGGACCCTAATCTCTGAGTCAACTACTTCATTCTCCATCTTGATGAAGAATTCGATCATATTATGATCGCTCCGACCCAAGGGGTCTCGTACAACAAGATTGCTAATTAATCCTTTCTCGTTACATAATACCCAGTCTAAGATGGCCTGATCTCTGGTTGGTTCCTCGACATATTGGTCCAGGAAACCATCCCGTAAACACTCCAGGAATTCCTCCTCCACAGTATTGTTACTAATTTGGTTAGCCCAATCTATATGTAGATTAAAGTCACCCATGATGACTGCTGTGCCCTTATTGCACGCTTCTTTAATTTCCCTTTTAATGCCATCCCCAACCTCCGCCTTACTGTTTGGAGGTCTATATACCACTCCCACTAACGTTTTCTTCCCCTTGGTATTTCTCAATTCTACCCATACAGATTCCACATCATCAGAGCTAATATCTTTCATTACGATGTGTTAATCCCTTCTTTAACCAGTAATGCTACCCCATCTCCCTTTCCTTTTTGCCTATCTTTCCTGAATATCGAATACCCCTGGATGTTGAGTTCCCAGCCTTGGCCATCCTTGAGCCACGTTTCCGTAATCCCAACCAAATCATATTCGTTTACCTCTATTTGCGCAGCCAATTCATCCACCTTATTATGAATGCTCCTCGTATTAAGACACAAAGCCTTCAGGCTTGTTTTTTTAACGCTCTTAGACCTATTAGAATTATTATTTACTGTTGCCACGTTTGATTTAAACCGTTGATTTCTCTGACTGCCACTTTTGTTTTTCTCCTTCCTATCTTTTGCTTTTATCCTTGTTTCCCTTTCCTCCGTCTCCCTGCTCAGGTTCCCAACCCCCTGCCATTTTAGTTTAAACCCTCCCCAGAGCACTAGCAAACACTCCCCCTAGGACATCGGTTTCAGCCCTGCCCAGGTGCAGACCGTCCGGTTTGAACTGGTCCCACCTCCCCCAGAACCGGTTCCAATGTCCCAGGAACTTGAATCCCTCCCCCCCTTGCACCATTCCTCTAGCCACGTATTCATCTGAAATATCCTTCTATTTCTACTCTGACTAGCACGTGGCACTGGTAGTAATCCTGAGATTACTACCTTTGAGGTCCTATTTTTTAATTTACCTCCTAACTCCCTATATTCCGCTTTTAGGACCTCATCCCGCTTTTTACCTATATCTTGTAGATAGTACACACTGCAGCCACGGTATGCCAGTGGTGGAGGGAGTGGATGTTTAAGTTGGTGAATGGGGTGCCAATCAAGCGGACTGCTTTGTCCTGGATGGTCTTGTGCTTCTTGAGTGTTGTTGGAGCTGCACCCATACTGGCAAGTGGAAAGTATTCCATCACACTCCTGACTTGTGCCTCGTAGGTGGTGGAGAGGCTTTGGGGCATCAGGATGTGAGCCACTTGCCGCAGAATGCTCAACACCTGACCTGCTCTAGTAGCTACGGCATTTATGTGGCTGGTCTAGCTGAGTTTCTGGACAATAGTGACCCCCAGATTGTTGATGGTGGGGGATTCGGTGATGTTAATCGCATTGAATCATAAAATCATAGAATAGTACAGCACAGAAGGCCATTCAGCCCATCGAGTCTGCGCCGGCTTTCGAAGAGCAATCCAGTTAGTCCCACTCCCCTGCTCTCTCCCCATATCCCTGCAATTTTTTCTCCTTCAAGTATTTATCCAATTCCCTTTTGAAAACTACTATTGAATATGTATCCACCATCCTATCAAGCAGAATGTCAAGGGGAGGTGGTTAGACATTTCTCTTGTAGGAGATGGTCATTGTCCTGCACTTGTGTGGCGCGAATGTTACTTGCCACTTATCAGCCCAAGGCTGGATGTTGTCCAGGTCTTGCTGCATGTGAGCATGGACTGCTTCATTATCTGAGGAATTACAGAGAAGACCATTTCCATTGGAACTTAGGAGATACAATATTTTTTTTAATTATATCGGGTTTTGAAACGCTGAATAGGGAAAGACTATTTCCTCTGGTTAGGGAAATCAGTGAGGAGGGGTCACTAATTTAAAATTGTCACTCGGGGAGAGGTTGGGAAAAATGTTTTATGCAAAGAGTTGTTAAATCATGGAGTGCTTAGCCACAGGGAGTGGTGGAGGCAGAGACCATTTATATTTTAAGGGAAAGTTGAATAAATACTTGTAGCAGGGAAAGAGCACAGGCACAACGTGCTGTAAACATCTGTGGTTCTATTGTACAAATGCGGCATTAAAGACTGATGCCAGGAAGTTCTGTGTCATACAGTGATTAACATCTGAAGTGAACATCTAGATGGAGTAGTGGAAGCAAAAAGCTGCACAGTTGAATGTTATGCTGGGCGGCAGTTTCTGGATGGATATGCTCAGATGGCTTTACTCATGCGATGCTATTCAGTACACTATCAGTGTACAGACTCTGCCTTGCTACTACAACACATTGTTCAATCACACTCTCCCTCTGACTCGAACGATAGCAAAATACTGCAGATGTTGGAAATCCGAAATAACAACAGAAAATGCTGGAAAAACTCACTCATCCGGGCCGGGAGATTTTTTTACGTTTTATACGTCAACAGTCAAACTGCGCAGAGCGACGTCAGCTACGTAAGGGCGGTGTCAAACGTCTGAACCAGAAAGGGTAGAAAGCAAAGGGCAGGCCAGAACAAAAACAACTTTTAACATTAAGGGGGGGGGAATCGTTTTAGTTAAATATTATATATTTAAAACAACTAATGTCGGTAGTTTTGTTTGGAATGTGTTTAAACCGCAGTGCTGTTGAATGTTCCGAATGACATCTTTCTTCCTCCCCCCACCATGAGAATTATCCATGATCCAGTTGGGTTGTCCCATAAACAGCAGGAGCCTCCCCGGTATGCTGGGACGAGTGGAATAGTCTCAGCGCTACAGAGACTGTGCATGCGCAGTCAAGTCAGCCTCTTACTGTCCGACACCATTTGTACGTTAGACAAGTCCTTTTGCGTGTCACTGACTTTTACATCAGTATTTATCTCGGTAAGTGTGGTGGGTTTTTAAAAAAAATCCGGCTTTTCGCTTCCACGTTGATAAACCATTCGCCGCTTTTGAGTACTTAATAATGTAGTGGGAGTTATAACTTCTCTTCCGGGGGAGTAGAAGCAAGAGTTGGGGGCGGGTAGTAAGCCCGGCGTTACGTGGGCCGAGGGAGTGCGAGAGCCTTGTTTTCAACCCTTTTCTTTGCCCGCCCTGTGTCGGTTGGAAGCCGCTCGTGTGTTTGAAAAGAGACCGGTCTTTTCCTGTTTGAACCGGTATCTGAGGCGGGGAGGGGGAGTGCGCGCGCGCGACGTGGCCTTGGAGGAGGGGAGAGAAAGACTTTCTAGGGTCTGGGCCTGCGGCAAGGCCGGGATATTCGGGATCCGGTGTGATTCTTTCTTAGTGTCTTCAGGCTCAGTTAATACAATAGCTGAAGGCGTTTTCACTATTTTCCTCCACCCCCGCCCCTTCCCGCTTGGAGCTTTCTTTTATATTCACGGCCATGTGCTCCTCTGACGGACGGATAGGCCCACTCTGGGCGCCTGTGTCCTTTCAGATACTGCTGGCTATTTGTGAAAGTCGATAGTGTGGAGATGCCGGTGTTGGACTGGGGTGGACAAATGTAAGAAGTCACACAACACCAGGTTATAGTCCAACAGCTTTATCTGAAATCACAAGCTTTCGGAGCGCTGCTTCTTCGTCAGGTGACGAAGGAGCAGCGCTCCGAAAACTTGTGATTTCAAATAAAGCTGTTGGACTATAACCTGGTGTTTGACTTATATTTGTGAAAGGGTTGGGGAGGATGCTGCCTTTTGTCATGAAAGGATTTATGGCGCTGAGGTCGGGTGGGTAAAGTCGCTCAAGGCCCTGTTTATTTCTCCAGTTCTCATGTGCCATCCGCCTCCGCCATTACTGGTACTGTTAATTCAAGTCGTTGGCTTTCACCGCCGTGTTGGGGTTTGGCATAGAAAGAACAGAAGTTCTGTTTCCGAAATAGAAAACGTGGACCTGGAATTTTAGTCCAGTTCGTCCGGGTGTGCCCAAGACAAGCCTGTAGTGAACACTGCGCTTATGCAACTTGTTTTAAATGATTCCCTTGTTCCTGGTTAATTTCCTGTTAAACAAATGGGTGATGGGGTGAAGAAGCAGATGTTGTGCAGCAAATGGTTGAGAAGGGAGGGTGAATAATCCTAAAACACTCCCATTCAGTCTTCCAAAAACTTAAAGCATTTATATAGCACCATTTTAAATAAAGGAAAACATCCCAAGGTGCCCAGCAAGGTATTCAGACAAAAAATGACACACACTAGGAGGGGGTGACTCAAAGGATGAGAGGTGTGGAAGTTTAGGGAGGGAATTCCAGAACGTGGGGTCTAGACGGTTGAGGCACAATCGCCAATGGTGGAGCAGAGTGAGTGGGAGATGTGAATGGCCCATTCCCCTAGCACATTAAATCTATTTGTATTAGATTGCACTCTTCTACTGTCTTAATCCTTGCACAGATTTTATCTGCAAACCTGCTGACCATACACTCAGCACCACAGTCCATGCCATTAATAAAAACTGAACAGTCGTGGGCCTAGGACTGATCCCTAGGGGTCATTATTAGTAACATCTTCAGGCTGATCAACACCTGTTGACTACAACTTTTGGCTGTGGGATTGGGGCCAATTCCTACTGATACATTAGATTACTTCACAAGATAAAATCTTGTAAGGTATCTTATCAAAGGCTTGCTGGAATTCCCTCATCCACTAACCTAGTGACTTAATCAAAAAAGCTCATCAAGTTTGTAAGACACAACCTCCTTTTCTGGAAGCCGTGCTGAATGTGTCTAACGGCACCTTCTCTTTTGAAGTGATCATAAAGGACATCTCTTAGGATGCCTTCAAGCATCATATGGATATCATGGTGATGAGCCTGTGGTTCCCTGGCTCTGATTTGTTCCTTTAAAAAAAAACTGAGCACCTTCCAGTCTAAGGGGGGGTTGTCTATTCCTGAATCTGTTGAGCGGTTGAAGATATGGGCAAGGGGCTCACTGTCCCCTCTTTCATCACCCTTGGGTGGATATCATCTGGACCTTGTGAACTACTGTTTTGAGATTTCCCATTCTATCCAAGTTTACATTATTTTAATATCTATAATGGTATTCAGTACAGTGCATCCACAGCTGCAACATGAGCATCATTCTTGGGAGTATAAACTGATGTGAAATAGTCATTTAGCAGTTCTGCCATAACCTGAGAATCAGTTTGAATCTGTCCTAAAATCATCTTCACAAAGACTGCCTACTTTCACTTTCCTAACATGTCCCACCTCTGCTCCTACCATAGCCCATCTGATGCTGAAATGCTCATCAATGCCTTTGCCACCTCCAGTCTTGTGTTCCTGTGCTCTCCTGGCCTACTCTCCATCCTGCATAAGCTTCAGCTCATGCAAAACTCTGTTGTCTTTATCTTGTCCTGCACCAAGACCTGCTCGCCCATTACCCCTCTCCTCGCTGACCTACATTTGGCTCCTGGACCCCCAATGTCTCAAATATAAAATTATTATTTATGAATCTTTTATGGCCTCGCTCCTCCCTGTATAAGCTCTTTCAGCCCCAAAAATCTCTTTCTCTTCCCCCCCCCCCCCCCCCACCACCAAAAAAAAACCCATCCCTTTCCTCTGACTCTAGCCTCCTGAGTATTTTCTCTCTGCTCCACCATTTGCGGCCGTGTCTTCAGCCACCTAACCGATTTGCCCTGGGATTTTTTTCTTTAAACCCATCTGCCTCTCCACCAGTTTCCCTCCTTCAAACCCCTCCTTAAAATCTGCCTCTTTAACAAGCTTTTGGTCACCCCATCCAATTTCTTTTGACATGGGATCCACTTTTTTGATTATGCCTCTGAAGTTCCTTGGGGCATTTTTATGTTAAAGGTGCAATATAACCAATTAGTATATAAAGTAACTCAAGTCTCCATATGAAAAAAGGAGGCAAGTGAAGGAACTGAATTATGTCACTGGCATCTTGGAATGCCCCCTTGCTGTTGTCGCCAGAATGCTCTAGCAGCAAGCAGATCAGATATTGTGGGCCTTTGTGAGAGGTGACTTCTTAAGTCAGGAAGTTGATCAATTTATAAATTATAAAAGTACTCCCCTTGACTTTAGCTTAGAGGTGAATAAATGGTTGATCTTTCTATACAAGGTTGGGAATTTTCAGTTTTTTTTTTCCACCTCCCAACTGTTGATTCAGAGGTTAGAATGGAGTCAGGAAAATAATTGGAGAAAACAAGTTTTTTTTTAAACAGAAGGCTAGTAGACCCAACAAGCTTGCCTGTTTTTTGGATCAAGCCACCTAATCACCTTCTCACATTCTTCAATCTGTTCTCTCCAGAAAGGTGTTTACCTAATGGTATTTCAGAAAATAATTGTGAAGTGCTTGGACAACATTTTGATAGAAGACATTGTATAAATGCTCTTCAGAACATCCTGTATCCTCTTGGAATGCAGAAGACATTGTATAAATGCTCTTCAGAACATCCTGTATCCTCTTGGAACGCAGCTGTACTGTTTTCTGCAGTAGCCTTACCTGGTAACTCCGTTCCAGTCTATTGCTTTTCTGCGTGACTCCTATTTAACTTTAACTTCCGAGTTTTTAACTTGGATACCCTACTATTTGAAGACTTTGCCAAATGGCACTCAACTTTCAGTTTCCTTTATCTTGACCTTCAATTAAATAAGCTTTTTTATTTATGAAGAAAATGAGCCCAACTTCCTTAACCTTCCCTCATGTTTTGTTTCCTTCCCTGGCATCCCTCTTTCTATATTTTAGGTAATCAGAACTACACAAAACATGCCAGCATTTGCAATGCTGTAATGTTTGCCAACAAAAGTCACTGCCGTTCAGGTTCATTGTTGGAGTATTTGAGATGTGAGCAAGTACTATTGATAATCAAGTTCTTTTTAATATATAGATACAGTTTATTCATATAATAGCATGCTCTGTACACCAACAGTACAACAGCCCTGATTTTTGTATCCTCTGCTTACACAATCCAGTACCTCATTTTGAATTAGATTTTATTTTTAAGGAAGTAACTAAAGTAGTAGTCGGGGGTATGTCTATGGATGTAATTTATATGGACTTCCAGAAGGCATTTGATGAGGTTCCAGGTAAGAGAGGCAGTTAAAATTAAAGCTCATGTAACTGAAGGCAAATTATTGACATGGTTAGGAGATTGGTTAGGCGGTAGAAGACGAGAGTAGGGGTAATGGGTTTGTACTCAGATTGGAAGGTAGTGACTTTGAGGTGTTCCAGAAGGATCTGTGCTGCGGCCTCAACTATTCACTATATTAATGACTTGGATAACACAATAGAGAACCATATATCCAAGTTTGCCAATGACAGAGATTGGTGGCATAGTAAGTAAGTGTAGACGAGAGCATAAAGTTACAAAGAGACATTGATAGATTGTGAATGGGCAAAACTATGGCACAGATTTCAACACTGCTAAATGTGAGGTCATCTGTTTTGGGCCAAATAGATCTGAGTATTTTTTAAATGGTGACAAGCCAGGAACAGTGAAGGTCCAGGTATACAGATCACTAAAATGATGTAGTTGGGTGCAATAAAAATCCGAAAGGCTAATGGAATGTTGGCATTTCTAACTAGAGGGCTAGAATATAAAAAGGAGGATGTTTTGCTACAGCTATACAAAGCCCTGGTTATACCACATCTGGAGTACTGCATACAGTCTTGGCACCACATCTTAGGATATATTGGGTTTGGAAGGAGTGCAGCACAGATGCACCAGAATGTTATCAGGGCTCCATGGTTAAATTATGATGAAAGATTATATAAATTAGGTTTGTATTCCCTGAAACATAGGAGGTGATTTGATTGAGATTTTTAGGATTTTGAAAGGAATTGATGGGGTAGATAGAGAAACTTTTTTTCCACTGGTGAGTGAGTTGAGGACAAGGGGACATAACCTTAAAATCAGAGCCAGGCCATTCGGGAGAGAAGTTAGGAAACACTACTTCACACAATTCCTACTGCTTCCACAAAAAGCAGTGGACGCTTGCTCAATTAATAATTTTAAAACTGAGATTGATCAATTTTTGCTAGCCAAGACTATTAAGGAATATGGAGTTAGGCTACAGATCAGCCATGATCTGAGTGGCAGAATAGACTCGAGGGGCTGAATGGCCGACTCCTGTTCCTATTTGATTTTAGCTTGGTTGGTATTGTAGATTTATCCGCCATTACTTATAGACCTCTTTACTGATCAGTCAAATGTTTGTGTTTCACTTAATGCATCCCTCTTGATTTCTTCCATATTAATTGGCAGAACCTCTAGAAGCAACACCTCAAGGCCAATTTCTGTGACCGCATCTACCAGATTTTGCAGCAAGAAAATAGTTTCTCTGACTGGTCCATCTATTTATAAAAGTATAATGGAAATTTTTATGGGGGAAAAATAATGAACTATAATTAGTTGAACCATTGCAATCAAATATTAATGCTTTTTTAAGAGTCAGTTAATTTAAAAACAAGTCACTTACAAAGAAAAAAACTTAAAACACACATCTGTTGCATTAGAAAACAATTCTGTGGCTTAAATAAATCCTTAAATGTAGTATTTAACTATTTACTAAATTAAACAACACGAAGCCACTAAACTACAAATAAAACACCGGAAAAATCTTAACATGTCCCAACAAAGTGTTCTTGCAGGTTATCGATAGCTGTCACTGAAATCCTCAAATAGGGGAGCTATATCTAGAGGAGTACAGCTGTTACGGGATTGTACCTTTTTCCTTGTCCATCTGTTAAATTCCTGCCAATCCACCTGATCTGGCTAGTTTTAATTCTGCACAGGAAAGAGAAGCAATTCTCTGTAGCGTGTTTTTTTTTTAACCTGCAACTTTTTTTCACAGGTAGGGAGCATTGGTGGGGTCCATGGTTGTGTGATTCTGCAGCTACAGAATAGTTGAAAAATGGGGTCCTTTTTTGATATTAATCTGTATTGAGCTGCATCTGCCACCAATGACCCAACAACCTGAAATGGCTATATATTCTGAATTGGGTTATTTTTTTGCCCACCTGCCTTGGTACCTATAAATTTGGAGATTTTGCTCTGTACAACAGAATGTGACAATTTTAAGTAGAAATCAGCTTTTCGCAAGGTGCCCTAGGGATTAGTCTTGGTTCCCTTTTTATTATTCATTCTCATGATATGGGTGTCGTTAGTAAGGCCAGCATTTATTGCCCATTTCTCATTGCCGTTGAGATGATGGTGGTAAGCTGCCGCCTTGAACCTCCTGCAGTCCAGGATTTTGACCCAATGATGATGGATGAATGGTTCGTTTCAATAGCGATATGTACAGTTTGTTTAGGCCAGTTAAGTGGTCTATTTTAACATTTTTTAGAACTACTTGGTGTTAAACTGCTCCTCTGCTGTTTCTGGAAATTAATCTTGCACTCCAAATAGATTTTCACCTGTGCTGAAAACTCAAAAGGATTGCTGTATCCCCTGTTTATTATTGGTAGCATCTAGACAAGATTTTTGTAAACCTCTTGGATGACGAAAGAGTTGAGAGTAGGATGAAGCAGAAAAAGGGGGCCTATGACAGATGTCAGCTTGATAATACAAGGGAGAATCAGGCTCAACATAAACTGCAGAGGATAAGTGGAAAAAGGAAATGAGGGGCAAAGACAGTGAGAATAGATTGGTGGCTAACGTAAAAGGGAATCCAAAGGTCTTCTATAGGCATATTAACAGTAAAAGGATTGTCAGAGGAGCAGTGGGGCCGATCAGGGACCAAAGTGGAGAACTGTTGGAGGCAGAAGGCATGGCTGACGTACTAAATGAATACTTTGCATCGGTGTTTACTAAGGAAGCGGACTTTGTCAAAACTACGGTAAGCAAGGACGTTGTTGGGATACTGGATAAGCTTAAAAATAAAGAGGAGGTACTAGAAAGACTGACCGTACTAAAAGTGGATAAGTCACCCAGTCCGGATTGGATAAATCCTAGGTTGCTGAGGGACGTAAAGTGCTGGCCACAATCTTCCAATCCTCCTTGGATATAGGGTTGGTGCCAGAGGACTGGAGGATTGCAAATGTTATACCCTTGTTCAAAAAGGGGAGAAGGATAAACCTGGCAATTACAGGCCAGTCAGTTTAATGTCTGTGGTGGGGAAGCTTTTAGAAAAATAATCTGGAAAAAAATTAAGTCACTTGGACAAGCATGAACTAATAAAGGAGAGCCAGCACTGATTTGTTAAGGGCAAATTGTGTTTGACTAACTTTGATTGAATTTTTTGATGAGGTAACAGAGGATGGATGAGCTCAGTGCAGTTGATGTGTATATGGACTTTCAAAAGGTGTTTGATTTAAGTATTAGGCTTGTTAGCAAAATTGAAGCCCATGGGATAAAAGCATGGATACAGAATGGCTAAGGGATAGAAAACAGAGTTGTGGTGACTGGCTGTTTTTCGGACTGGAGGGAGGTATGTAGTAGTCGTCTCTAGGGTTCAGTAGTAGGACCACTACTGTTTTTGAGGTACATTAATGACTTTGGGGGGGGGTGGTGGTTAGTACAGAGCATAATTTCAAAATTTGAAGATGACACAAAATTTGGAAGCGTAATAAACAGTGAGGGAAATAGAAATAGATTTCAAGAGGACATAGACAGGCTGGCGGAATGGGCGGACACATGGCAGATGAAATTTAACACAGAAAAGGTACAAGTTTAAAAGGAGTGCAGGAAGAGAGACCTGGGGTGTTTGTGCACAAATCTTTGAAGGTGGCAGGAGAGGTTAACAAAGCAGTTAATAAAGCTTATGGGATCCTGGGCTTTATAAATAGTGGCATAGAATACAGAAGTCAGTCCGTAAGGGTGGCCCCAAGCTTCCGGTCACATCACTTTAATTCTCCGCTCCACCTCTGACCTCGGCCTCTTTACACTGTTCCAACGAAGCTCAGCGTAAGCTTGAAGAACAGCACCTCGTCTTTCTATTAGGCACTTTTACAGCCTTCTTGACTCGGCATTGAGTTCAACAATTTCAGTCCATAACCTCTGCCCCTATTTTTTCAGATGGTGGCTGTTGATGACTCTGCCATCCCCATTTGCAACATTTAATCACTCCTGCATTCCACCCATTTTTAAAATGTATTCATGGGATGTGGACGTCGCTGGCAAAGCCAGCATTTATTGCCCTTGAGAAGTGAGCCGCATACACAACTGAGTGGCTATTTCAGGGGCAGTTAAGAGTGAACCACATTGCTGTGGGTCTGGAGTCACACATGGGCCAGACCAGGTAAGGACGGCAGATTTCTTCCCTAAAGGAGATTAGGGAACCAGATGGGTTTTTATGACAATCCAGTAGTTTCATCGTCACCATTACTGATGCTAGCTTTTTATTCCAGATTTATTTAATTAACTGAATTTAAATTCCCCAGCTGCTGTGGTGGGATTTGAACTCATGTTGCCAGATCATTAGTCCAGACCTCTGGATTACTAGACCAGTAACATAACCACTATGCTACTGTACCCCCAATCTATCACAGACCATCCCTTTTGTTCTTTTCTTCCCCCTCCCCTTTCCCTGCCTCTGCACCTGCTTAAAATCTGTTGCATCTCTAATTTTTCCAGTTCTGACGAAGGGTCACAGACCTGAAATGTTAACTCTGTTTCTCTATCCACGGATCCTGCCTGACCTGCTGAGTGTTTCCAGCATTTTCTGTTGTTATTTCAGATTTCCACCATCCACAGTATTTTGCTATTGTTACAGAAGCTAGGAAGTTGTGCTAATTCTATATATTAAAAAAAAAGTTTGGCCCCAGCTGGAGTATTGTGTCCAATTCTGGGCATCTCACTTTTTAGGAAGGACGTGAATGTTTTGGAGAGGGTACAGAAGAGATTTACTAGAATGGTTTCAGGGATGAGGGATTACAGTTATGTGAATAGACTGGAGAAGATGGGGTTGTTTCATTAGAGCAGAGAAGGCTAAGATTGGCAAAGGAACCAGAGGCGACATGAGGACAAACTTTTTTACGCAATGAGTGGTTAGGATTTGGATTTCACAGCTTGATCGGGTGGTGGATACAGATTCAATAGTAGCCTTCAAAAGGGAATTGGATGAATACTTGAGGGAGAAGGTATTGCAGAGATATGAAGAAAGTGTCTGAGAGTGGGACGAACTGGATTGCTCTTTGAAAGAGCCGGCGCAGACTGGATGGGCTGAATAGCCTCTTTCTGTGCTGTACTATTCTATGGCTATGTACTGTGCTTGTGATCTAAATCAGTGCTTTAGTAAAAGACAGTTGTCTTAATGGGCCAGAAATTGTTGGGAAGTCACGTCATTAGAATGACTCATTAATGATCATCGTAATTAATTAGTTAAAAATGCAGGTATTTGCAGAGTGAAAGATGCATCATGAGTTATGATTCTCCACAAATTGCCGGAAGATTTGCATCGCTCCACTGTGAGGCTCCTGTTCAACTTAATGTCGATTGTGAAGTTGCTGGATTTAAATTATTACAAATTATTCCTGCCGCAGCCATTTAGCGCTGGTAAATGTCAGAGGACCCTGTTATACCAGGGTGATTTATGGTCCAGACAAGACGCTCAACCTTTGGTTCCCTTATGGACCTCCATGGAGCTGTGGATTCTCACTCCAGCGAGTACTGAATTGTTCTGAGAGGTTTGTTATATTCTTGGCTGCCTTGGCAGTATTTTTGTGCCAATCTTGCCATCTACACTCCTGTTGGTGTCCGAAGGCATTAATTTTCAGAATGCAAAGCTCTTTCGACACTCTGTTGATCATTCAAATTAGATAGATGTCTTTCAGAAAATAACATTTTGGGATGAAGTATGAGTAATTTGGGACATGACATGGTAAGTGTAGCATGCTGGAGAATAAAAAGGTGACTCTGGACCTGTGGTTCCCAAAGTTCTGCATCACTGGGGTTTTCCTCGTGTTTGGGTCTGGTGGACTGATTGCTGTGATTAGCCAACAGCTCCATTATCATTGTATCGTGCGACTACCGGGATGGTAGAAGGCGAACTAGATGGACCTTGGTCTTTTTTTCGTCTAGCAATTCTTATATTCTTATGAAAGCAGTGCAATGGTGTACCACTGGATGTTCCACTGTTCCTGATGGACTAGGTTGCTGGTTCTATACTTTATAGGTCAAGAGTGCTTGTACATTTCGCACATCTACCCTGCCATTTACTCATTAACTTCCCAAGGACCAATACAGCAATTCCCAAACACAACTGGGTTACAATGTCCCCTTGTTTTTAATTTTTTTTTCTTTTTCTTTTTTTTAATATATTGCAATCCACTTGCTCTCCCTTTCTTTATTCCTCTTTCTGTCTATTTCATTTGAATGTAATTCACCCTATTTCCCTTTTTCACTCGTTCTTTATCCTTTTCATTTATTGGTTAAGGAGACAAACCATTGAACACGACGTTCATGAGAACCCAGATGTGACATTGCTGCGCTGTTACTGGATCGTATTTGCAGCAATTTACGGTGCAAATAGGTGTTAATGGTGAGATAAAAGTCCAATTAACTTTGTCTCCAAACCTGCCATTGCAGCAATTTCTAGGCCAGTGTTTTGGAATTACTGGTTACCTTCAGTTTTCATTAAATAAAAAAATGCCAGTTGTGAATGTGAAATTTTACACCAAAGTAAATTATATAGATGGATCCCATGTTGGCCTCTAATTTTTATTTTGGGTGTGCGGTACCTTTTTAAATTTGCTGCGCGGCCTCGCATACGCCGTGTCTTTTCCAGCGTTACAGCTGGTGAGTGGCCTGCGCTGGACCTCCTGATCACTGTGCAGCCGCACAGCTTAGAGGGAACGTTGGCCTTTATGTCCAGAACAAGTTTGTTTTTCCATTGTGGAACTAATTTGTTTGCTTGGCTCAGTTGGTAGAACTTTCCTGAGTCAAGATTTTGGGTTGAAGACCGATTTAAACTTAATGCATAATGTAGGCTGATAGGCCAATGCAGTACTGCAGTAGCACAGCATTGCAAGAGATGCTCTTTCAGATGATGGATTCAACTTGAGTTTTCCTGGCCCCCACCTGCTCGGGTTGATGTAAAAGATCCCATCGGACTATTCTGAGAGCGGCCTGGAGTTCCACCGGTGGTCTGGCCAACTCTTTTCAACGAACACTGCTGAAGAATGTCTATTTGAAGTTGCTTAATTCGAATTAATTGTTTGAAATTAAATTGTGTACCCAAAAGAGCCTCCCATTGAAAATTTGTTGCTTAATTTGAATTATTGGTCAATTCAGACTGTTGTCCTAAAATAGATCCTGGTCATTGAAATCTGTCTAATTCAAATTCAGCCAAGCCAGAGCTATTCCATCTTGTGTTGCTGTAAAAGACACATGCTCTCATTGAAAGAATTGCAATCACCATGTAATAAAGTCCAAATTTTTACATGGGGAAGCAGACAATGTTCCCACAGGAAAGCATTGCCAGCTGAGTGCGTTATAAAATTATTGAAATGTTATAAGGCTGAAAAATGTATTTCTTTACAAGTTGCTGTTAAGCAGAATGCTAGATTTCATGCTTTAGGAACAGGTGGGGGATTCAAGTAATGATGTGCTGTTGTGGTTTGTACTAACATGACTTTTGGTGGGGTGGAAGCTGCTGGTGACTGGGAATCCCTGAAACCTGTAGTGTTTTTGTGATGTTGCTCTGATTATATCCCATGGCACCAAATAAGCATGGATGACTTTGGCTCTTTTGAGGAGGAATATTAGTTTGAACACCATGAGAACTATTGGATAATTTTGAAATTTTTCAAGCAAAGAACAACTTTCAATAACTGGAGTAGACTATCTCTTCATTCACTTGCTGTTGTGGGACTTTGCTGTATGCAGATTGGCTGCTGCATTGACCTACATAACTGCTTCAAAAGTAATCCATTGATTTGTAAAGCACTTTGGGGTGTAATAAGGCACTGTATAAATGCAAATTGTTTCATTGTTTTGGCCTAACTGCTTACTAGTTGTGATATTTAGTACAATGTGACCAAATATAAAAACAAACATTTCTATATTGATGATGGCTTTTCTAGATGTGCTTTTTTTTTAGAACTAAATGCAAGTTGTTCAAATGTCAAACTAGTGTTTAGTTTTGTGGCAACTGACTGAATTTTCATTTTCAGGGTACTTCTCCGGGTTGCTGAAATTGATTTTGATATTGAAGGATTTTATAATGGCATTCTTTAGTGAGACATTCTTGCTGTAATTTACCACATCCTGTTACTGGTCTTGAGTGTTTGGATGCAATTTGAGTAGTGAAGTGTTTTCCCCAGAACAGGGCTATACCTCTTTTAATTGGGCCAGTAAAAGGTGGCACTGAGTACACTAGCGTCACCAGGGCAAAATTGGCACCACAAGTGCCGCCTCAGTCTGAGGAGGGCACCACTAATAAAACGGTCTTGCGCAAGGTCCAATCAAACTAAAAGCAGTGTAAAAAACTAAATCAGGATCGCATTGTCGTGATCAATTATACAGATTGCATCTAAGGTGCCCACAGGTTGCGCAAGGCCTTGGGTGTATTTTTGGCGGCCGTGCCTTCAGCTGCCTATGGTTGAGCGATGAAAATCAGGGATACGCAGGAGCGCAGTGATTTTGGAGGATTATATGGATTGGGGAAGGGTAAGGCCGTGGAGGGACTTTATCACAAGGATGAGAATTTTAAATTCGAGGTGATCTGTGAAGGGAATTTAGTGTGAGATAGGATATAGGCAGCAGAGTTTTGGATGAACTGAGGTTTACGGAGGGTGGTAGGCCGGACAGGAGAACATTGGAAGAATCGAGCATGGAGGAGGGTTTCAGCAGCTGGTAGACTGAGGCGAGGCAGAGATGGGCGATATTACGGAGCTGGGAGTATTTTAGGTCCTGGGAAGCTTGGGGTGGCAGAAACGTGAAACAAAGCAAAGTGATTTTAATATAGTCTTGGCACTGTTCTAGTTGGGTGCTATTTGACTTGATGGTTCAAAATTCACAAATTTTGAAGTATCACTAGTACATTTATTGTCTCCTGCATGTCCTGGGCTGTGGAAAAATGTTACATTCTCAATAATTTGTAAATAGATGTAACAAATTTGATTTGAGTTATATTAAATTAATAGAGGTTCTATTTTGAACTGAATCGGATTTTTGTTTCGGGGGATTTATAACCTTTTTATTCCCTCTTTCTTGACAGGGTGTCTTTTATGAATAATCCAAAGCAGCAGAAGCCAACGCTAACTGGCCAGCGTTTTAAAACTAGGAAAAGAGGTATGTTACTGAAGTAAAATGTGTCAAAAGACTAATTTGGAAATTAGCTCTACAACTTAACTGTTTAAAACTGTATACAAGTTATAAAGTATGACCTGTTCTGCGTTCTTGTGAAAGAATGTGGACATGCTGTCTACAGTGTTGTTGGTGTAGGCCATTGAACATGAAACTTAGTTTTCATTGAAAAGTTGGATGAACTTGTTTTGAGAATATATTTGCCCTTGTACTGCATTTTTCTTGGGTTTAGAGGGATGGTGTTGTAAATTAGGTTAATACTTGAATGTCAGACCCTCTCTTACCCTTTCCTGAACATCTCGCTAAATTAATACTGCTGAGACCAGGAGCTCAAAATGGTGTTTTGTCCTGATAATGGCATTGATCTTTGCAGCTTGTGCTGTGCCATAACAATCAATTGTATATTTGAGCTTGGTGCTTCCATCAATTGAGACACCACAGCAGTATCTCACCCCACCCCCCTTCCCGCTGCCTCTTGGTTAAATAATTTGTAGGGTTCTGACATTTTACACCTGTAGATAATGCCAAGTAGTAGCATTTTTATTTCTGAGCAATCAGTAAAAAGCATACTTGTATGTCAGCATGGAAAATGTTAACCAATGAGTCTCTTTATGTGTAGATGAAAAAGAGAAGTTTGAGCCTACTCAGTTCCAAGATTCCATTATCCAAGGTTTGAATGAAAATGGGAGTGATCTGGAAGCTGTAACAAAGTTTCTTGATGCTTCTGGAGCAAAGCTCGACTATCGCCGCTATGCTGAGACCCTATTCGATATCCTGGTTGCCGGTGGGATGCTGGGTAAGGGCTCCATTTAAACTTGCAAACTTTTGAATCTGCGTTCCTGACTCTCTTTTAACTGTTGAAGGACAGCTTTCTAAATTTAAAGGGAAATGATTCTTGGTGTGGGTGGGGAAAATTACTTTGAAGTGTGCTGTACTGATTCAGAACGTGGCATGAAGGAGTAGAAACTGTCCATATTGCTAGTGAACCAGCATTTAGCTGGCATTCTGCTTTATTGGGTTTCCTAGCTGAAGTTTACTTTTGGGATAATGTAGGGTAGGGATGCCCAACCTTGTGGATGTTGCAACCAGTAAGCGATCTGTGTATGATTATGTAGAAAATAGTGATTCCACCCTGCACAGTAATTTCCCCATACACCCTCCCCATCCCCTGAAACTTGGAAGTTTTCACCACAGCTATTTTTAAATGTCCCAGGACTAGGGAACTGATAACGGCTGATCCTGTAAAAAGGCTGCTCCCTGAATAGTCTAGATAAATCAAATCGGGAGCAACATTTGTTTCAGTCCCCCTGCTTTGGGAAGAACTGAAGCTGAGCAAAAGTTGTTTCTGAACACACATATGAAAAGAATCTGAAGGGGCAGATTTGACCCACGAGCCACATGTTGAGCATCTCATTCTAGTGACGTTCACTTAACTTACTTTCCCCCAAATGAATTGAGGGCTTTTGCACTCGCTTTCTCCTTTTGCTCGCTCCTCGGGATACCTTTGCTCACACTTCCTGCTGCTCTTCCCAGCACCATCCTGTGTAACCAGAGCAAATGCAACACCTGTCCTTTTACCTCCTCCCACACCAGTGTCTCTGACTTCAAACATTACTTCCATGTAAAATAGCAATTTGTGTGTACAAGCTTCACTGAGTGCATAATCTGGTTTGATGCAGTGAAGAAAAAATGAACTTGGGTTTAGTTGTACCTTTCTGGTCCTCTGTGTTGGATGGTGGCTCCAGAGCCAGAATTCCACTGTAGCCAATTTAGTTACTGTGTCTGCCTACTGCTTGATAACGTACAAAAGGCCATTAACAATGGTGAGGCACAGATGGCATTCCAGCTGATATTTGACATTGGGGTGCCTTGAGTGTATGTATCAGTATGATCTTGACACTTGCCAAAGCAGTCATTCTTCAGAGTTTACTCAAATGTGCTGTGCACTTGTATTTTTTAAGAACTAGATTGAGACCAATTGCTCTTTTTTTCTGACGAAGGGTCATTGACCTGAAACGTTAACTGTATCTCTCTCCAGATGCTGCCTGACCTGCTGAGTATTTCCAGCACTTGCTGTTTTTATTTCAGATTTCCAGCATCTGCAGTATTTTGCTTTTGTGCTTATTTTTTCTGTTGGCTGCTGGGGCCTTTTAATCCCTGACCCTATAATGGCCAGAGATGAAAGTGCTCTTGTATCTCGTTTCCTTCTTTCACTGCCCTCACCTGAACCCTTGTACTTGTAGCCTGGGCTGCAGATTGAAATTTGTGTAAACCTAGGAAGTATATTTTACTGTCTGATTTGGATTCTTTTTTAGTTGAGGAATCTTGTACACAGTTGCATTTATTTTCTTTCTACTTTATAGCTCCAGGTGGTACCCTTGCTGATAACGAGACCCGTACAGATGTCTGTGTGTTTGCTGCTCAAGAAAACCTGGAGACCATACGTGCATATGCTCAGGCAAGTTTTATTCCCATTACATTTTATCTTGTGTTGGAGAAATGCAGAGTTCACTTCATTTATTTATGAATCTGACTTACTGGAAGTGCCTAATAGTGGCATAACAAGTTTAAGTATAGGTGAATCGCTTTGAATTAAGCTTGAATGCAAGTTTTTTTCCCACCCTAATTGCAATTTTTAACTTGTCAGAACACAGTTGTCACTGAAACCTTCATAATAGTGATTCAGGTCCATGCTTTTTCCAGCACCTGGAAAGGGGGTTAAATGTTTCACTGTAATGGGTCTTTAAAACCAGCAGAGGATGAAAAGGTTTGAAGCTAGAAATGCTGCAAGATGTGAGAAGGATGGAACAAAAACCACAATGGTAGTTCACTTCTATTTGCAACATTTCTCTGGCTTAAATTCAGTTACCTGCTTATTCTAGTGATCTTCTTGCATATTAAAATAATGCAGAACTCTTTTCCCCCTCTTTCTCCCCCGCACCCCCCTTCTCCACAAGTTCTTTTTTTCCAACTTAATTCTGTGCTGCATCTATTAAGACAATTTCCTTTTGTCTTGTATTCTGTTGTAAAAAATCTTTAGCCAGTTTCCAAGTGTTCAGTCTTACTGGATCGGTGATCAGATATCCATGCGTGAATTAAAGTTGAAGTAATAACTTATGCCAGTCTAAAGTTTAGTGCTCCACTTAAGCTTATTGGCTGAACATTTTCTCTTTGTCAACTTAGGGAAGTATGCAATGTAATAGTGTCATAAACAATGATTTGTAATGTATTTTGTGTGTTTATGCTTCACAAAATTAGGCTTGTAACTACTTTTGTGAATTGGAAAGCTGAATATAAAAATGCTGTTTACCATAAATTGGCCCAGAAATTCGGGTCGGGGGCTTCCCGCGGGTGCAAGCCCCCGACCTGCACTTGCCTTGCGCGCTGGCAGTTGAGCTCTGGGCTCCCGTGGAATTCCGCTCCGGGGCCTGGCCCAACTCCCGGCGCGCTGTGCTTGCGTGTCCCAGGGGCGTAGTTAGTGCGATGCGTCCCCTGGGATCATGTGAGCCATGGGCAGCCAATCAGAGGAGGGAAAAGCCCATTCATAAGATTGACAGGAAGACCTGTCTAAACTTATGAATATACGGGCCCCCAAATAACAGTAAACCTTCAAATAAATTAAAATTAAAAAAAATCACTTTTTAAATAAAGTATAAATTACATTAAATAACTATTTTAAACAATAATTTAAATTTTTGAAATTTTTTTAACAAAAAAACGGGGCTAAAAATAAACTTACCTTGCTTTAAAGTATTTAAAAAATAATAAACCTGTGGAAAAAATGTTTTAATTTTAATTAATTGACCACTTACCTTTTAAAATGCAGGCCTTACGCCTGGTTTTTACATTTCTAAAATCTAAAGACTTACCCTCACGGGAAAAACCTGTATATAAAAAAAACGTAAGTTCAAAGCGCACGCGTTCGACCTCTGAACCCCTTCGTTCAGAGGAACGGAAGTGCCAGTTTCCCGCGCATGCGCAGTGCGTGCAAGAAACCGGCACTTCCATCGGGTCCACGCGTGAGTACCCCGTGCGTACTCACGCGTTGGGACCTGAATTTCTGGGCCGTCATCTTCCCAGGGAACAGTCATGCTGTGCTAGAAGAATAGAAACATAGAAAAATAGGAGCAGGAGTAGGCCATTCAATATGATCAATCCGGTTTAACAAACCTAATTGGAGTTCTTTGAGGATGTAACTAGTGGGAGTAGACAATGGGGAACTGGTAGATGTGGTGTATTTGGATTTTCAGAAGGCCTTCGATATGGTCCCACACAAGAGGTTGGTGAACAAAATTAGGGCACATGGAATTGGGGGTAATATACTTGCATGGATTGAGAATTGGTAAACAGAGTAGGAATAAACAGGTCTTTTTCGGGATGGCAGGCTGTGACTAGTGGGGTACCGCAAGGATCGGTGCTTGGGCCCAGCTATTCACAATCTATATCAATGATTTGGATGAGGGGACAAAATAACATTTCCAAATTTCACAGAATCACAGAAACCCCACAGTGCAGATAGAGGCCATTTCGGCCCATCGAGCCTGCACCGACACATATCCCACCCGATCCCCGTAACCCCTACACCAACACATATCCCACCCTATCCCTGTAACCCCACGTATTTAATCCCCCTAACACTAAGGGTCAATTTATCATAGCCAATCAACCTAACCCGCACATCTTTGGACTGTGGGAGGAAACCGGAGTACCCGGAGAAAACCCACGCAAACACGGGGAGAATGTGCAAACTCCACACAGACAGTCGCCCGAGGTCGGATTCGAACTCGGGTCTCTGGCGCTGTGAGGCAACAGTGCTAACCACTATGCCACCGTTATGCTGATGATACAAAGCTAGGTGGCAGTGTCAGTTGCGAAGAGGCTTCAAGGGGATCTCGACAGGCTCAGTGAGTGGGCGCGAACATGGCAGATGGAATATAATGTGGATAAATGTGAAGTTATCCACTTTGGTAGAAAAGACAAAGGCAGAGTATTTCCTAAATGGTGAAAGATTGGGGAATGCAGATGCTCAAAGGGACCTGGGTGTCCTTGTACATGAGTCACTGAAAGTGAATGTGCAGGTGCAGCAAGCCATTATGAAGCCAAATGGTATGCTGGTCTTCATCACAAGAGGATTTGAGTACAGGAGTAAAGAAGTCTTGCACCAATTATATAGGGCCTTGGTGAGACCACACCTGGAGTAGTGTGTACAATTTTAGTCTCCTTACCTAAGGAAGGATATACAGGAAACTTTTTTTTATCCGGGACCGGCGTGGTGCCGGTTGATCAAAAAGTCCGGATTACAGAGAGGTACGAGAGTCCCGTACATGGCCACAGATCCAGGCGTTCCTGTTGCATGGCAACAGGTGCAGGAACCCCGGTTACACGGCCACAGATCCAGGAACCCCGGTTACACGGCCACTAATATGAAGTAAAACTTACCTGAACCTACTCCTGAATTTTGCCGGTTAAGAGAGATTTCCGGTTATTTAGGTGCTGGTAAAAAGAGAGTTTCCTGTACCTGCCATAGAGGGAGTACAACGAAGGTTCACGGGATTGATTCCTGGGATGGCGGGACTGTCTCATGAGAAGAGATTGTGTAAACTTGGCCTATATTCTCTTGAATTCAGAAGAATGAGAGGGGATCCCATTGAAGCATACAAAATTATTACAGGGCTTGATGGGGTGGATGCTGGGAGAATGTTTCCCTTGGCTGGGGAGTCAAAAACAGGGGTCACAGCCTCAGGATAAAGGATAGGCCATTCAGGACTGAGATGAGAAGAAATTTCTTCACTCAAGAGGGTGGTGAATCTTTGGAATTCTCTACCCTAGAGGGCTGTGGAGGCTCAGTCATTGGGTATATTCAAAACAGAAGTCGATAGATTTCTGACTAATAAGGGCATCAAGGGATATGGCGATAGGGCCAGTGAATGAAGTTGAGGCAGAAGATCAGCCATGATCTCATTGAATGGCGGAGCAGGCTCGAATGGCCTACTCCTATTTCTTATGTTCTTATGGCTGATCCTCTATCTCAATACCATATTCCCGCTTTCTCCCTATACCCCTTGACGCCTTTTGCGTCTAGAAATCTATCCATCTCCTTAAATATATTCAGTGACTTGGCCTCCACAGCCTTCTGTGGTAGAGAATTCCACAGGTTCACCAACCTCTGGAGTGAAGAAATTTCTTCTCACCTCAGTCCTAAATGTCCTACCCTGTATCCTGAGACTGTGACCCCTCGTTCTAGACCCCCCTAGCCAGGGGAAACATCCTCCCTGCATCCAGTCTGTCTAGCCCTGTCAGAATTTTATACGTTTCAATGAGATCCCCTCTCATTCTTCTAAACTCTCGTGAATACTGGCCTAGTCGACCCAATCTCTCCTCATCATATATATGACAGTCCTGCCATCCCAGGAATCAGTCTGGTGAATCTTCGCTGCACTCCCTCTATGGCAAGTATATCCTTTCTTGGGTAAGAAGACCAAAACTGCACACTACTCCAGGTGTGGGGTCTCCAAGGCCCTGTATAACTGTAGTAAGACATCCTTGCTCCTGTACTCAAATCCTCTTGCAATGAAGGCCAACTTAGCATTTGCCTTCCTAACTGCTTGCTGCACCTGCATGTTTGTTTTCAATGACTGGTGTACAAGGACACCCAGGTCCCTCTGTACATCAACATTTCCTAATCTATCACCATTTAAATAATACCCTGCCTTCCTGTTTTTCCTACCGAAGTGGATAATTTCACATATTTCCATGTTATACTGCATCTGCCATGTATTTGCCCACTCACTCAACTTGTCTAAATCGCCTTGAAGCCTCTGCATCCTCCTCACAACTCACAATCCCACCTAGTTTCGTGTTGTCGGCAAACTTGGAACTAATACATTTGGTTCCCTCATCCAAATCATTGATATATATTGTGAATAGCTGGGGACCAAGCACTGATACCTGCGGTACTCCACTAATCACCACCTGCCACCCTGAAAAAGACCCATTTATTCCTACTCTCTGTTTCCTGTCTGTCAATCAATTTTCAATCCATACCAGTATATTACCTTCAATCCCATGTGCTTTAATTTTGCACACTAACCTCTTATATGGGACTTTATCATTAGCCTTCTGAAAATCCAAATACACCACATCCATTGGGTCTCCCTTATCTATTCTACCAGTTACATCCTCAAAAAACTCCAGTATGTTTGTCAAACACGATTTCCCTTTCATAAATCCATGTTGACTTTGTCTAATCCCGTACCGAGACGGTCTGGCGCTAGCGCGCTCTCCCTGCTTCGGGCGGCCCGCTCTCGCCGTTCGCTCCCGCTGCCGGAGCGAGGTGTTCGGCGAGTCGGGCGGAGGCAGCGCAGCGCATCGGGATGCAGCAGCAGCTGCCACGTTGACCAGCTAGAGCACATCGGCTGGCTGCTCCTCAGCGGGGAAGTATTCCGACTGGGAGGAGGGGAGCCGAGCATGGCGGCCGGACCGGAAGCGGGAGAAGCAGGCCTGGGCCGTCAGTCTGTGGAGCCGGCGACAGTGAGGTGGAGGCCGCGGCGACCGGAGGATGTGTTTGGCGAGTCGGGCGGAGGCAGCGCATCGAGCAGCAGCCACGACGACTCGCAGTCCGACTGGGAGGAGGGGAGCCGGGAATGGTGGCCAGAGGGTGAGCGGGAGAAGCAGGCCACCACACGTGGAGCCGAGTCGGCAACAGTGAGGAGGAGGCCGTGGTGACGAGGAGGACGGAGCGGCTGAGGGACATCGTGCTCCCACTGCCACTGGATGCCAAAGAATTGACTTTCTGAACACGGCGCTGTAAAAATAGCTGACGTGTCCCTACAGGGAGTAAGCATTCCATTGTACTAGTACATATGGCAAATAAAATTGAATTGAATTGATATTTTCTAAGTGTCCTGTTATCACATCATTTATAATAGACTCTAGCATTTTCCCTACTACTGATGTCTGTAGTTTCCTCTCTCCTTTTTTAAATAGTGGGGTTACATTTGCCACAATCTGGAGGAACTGTTCCATAATCTATAGAATTTTGGAAGATGACAGCCAATGCATCCACTATTTCCATGGCTACCTCTTTTAGTACTCTGGGATGCAGATTATCAGGCCCTGGGGATTTATCAGCTTTCAGTCCCATTAATTTCTCCACTTTTTTAACTAATTTCCTTTAATTCCTCCTTCTCACTAGACCCTTGGTTCCTTAATTTCTGGGAAGTTATATGTGTCCTCTACTGTGAAGACAGAACCAAAGTATTTATATTCGGATACAATAGCAAAATACTGCGGATGCTGGAAATCTGAAATAACAACAGAAAATGCTGGAAATACTCAGCAGGCCAGGCAGCATCTGTGGAGCGAGAAACAGAGTTAATGTTTCAGGTCTGGGAAAGGTCATTTATATTCGGATGCCATTCCTAAATGCTCCCAAAATACCAGTTAATGGGAGGTGAAGGTTGGTCACGTGCAATGAAACCACAATAATAGGAATTCTGTGGCCATTCTGTTACTGAGTTGAAGTGGAGCACAATTTTTTTTTCAATGGCTGGTTGATTGGTTCCTCTATGTAACATGAGATGACTAGACTTGCATGGAGATAAAGTGCTATGTACTATTGATATTGGAACATCTTACCTATAAAACAGGTAAATCTGTTGTGCAGACAGAGTGGCTCAAGACTGCAAAGATTGGTTATTTTACCATTTGTCAAATAGAAAAAACTTGTGCTGCACTCTTCCAAATTATGTAAAATTTACAACTATTCTAAACTGAAATACTATTCTGAAGGAGCACTCTGTTCCTATGTTACAGAATGTGGGACCAGTCATAATATCAAGGGATTTGAGAGTGCCCTCAGAACACAACTTGTTCAAATGTTAGATCTGTTCACTGCCTCTAACTCTTGTGACAAGCGGAAACATAGCAGTCATTTTGAATGATGGGCAGCTGGTTTTTGCAAGTTAAGCAGTTGAGGTTGTGGAAAACTGACATGGTGTTTTGGATTTGGGTCTGTTTCATCACAAGCAGCCCTGAAATTGTTAACTGAAATATCTTATATAGACAGTGAATACTGAGGAATGTGCATAATAGTAAATGAATAGTTTGGGTTCTGAAACCAATAGAAAAATTCAAGTTACAGATCTTAAACATAGGATATAGCCTTCCATAGCTGCATTCCTAAACTTGTTTACACTGAGTTGGACTGCTTGTATATTCCATTATGGCTGAATTTTCAGTGTGGTTGCTTGTTAAGTGACGAGAAAGAGCATATAATGCAGCCAGCTGAAGGATGAATTGTTGAGAATTCCTTTTGCTATGTTGGTAATCACTTTTTGCTGTAGTGTAACTTTCAGCCACTTGCTTCAGTATCTTTTCAGTGACTTTCTAAAATTTTGCTTTACAGGTGTTTAATAAGCTGATCAGGCGTTACAAATACCTGGAGAGAGGATTCGAAGAGGAAATAAAAAAGGTCTGAGTTGATTCAAGTGACTATTTTGGCTACTTGATGAAGTACAAAAAGACTGTCAATTTTTGCCATTGGTAATTCAATTTCACAGCAGCCTGAAATTCAGAACATTTGGGACAATTTGCAATCCATAAATGAACTTTGATAAAGATCTTTCCAGATGAATCTATTAGCAGCCAAGGATATTTTGAGATTTAGTTGGATTGTTAGTATGTTACTTGTAATTAAGGCAGTAATCTTGGCAGTTTTGTAATGCTAAATATGCCTACTTGCCTATTTCTGATGGTTCATAACTGAGTAAACTTATCTTTTGCACTGGAATCCAGAATCCGTGAAAGAATATAGTAGATATATATAATAGTGGCTCTAAATTCATTCTTCTACTGGTATTTTTGCACATAATTACTGTACCGTACAGCCAGAACAAGTAACCAAACAAACTGACCATGCTTGAGCAGATGTACCTTTTTCTTTAGCTCATGAAAGTTATTTTGCTACTTGTATTTGCAGTGTTGGGTGTTTCCTACAATTAATGCAAACTGATAGATAAGATACTAATATATCCTTGCTTGTTTCAGCTGCTGTTGTTCCTGAAGGGTTTTACAGAATCTGAGCGAACCAAGCTAGCCATGCTGACTGGGATTTTGTTAAGCAATGGAACATTATCATCATCTATTCTGAGCAGCCTCTTCAATGAGAACTTGGTCAAGGAAGGTAACTAGATTCATTCATGAGCTATATATATAGTAAATCTTGGTTGACCAAGGCAGTTGTTGGATCTTTTGCCTTTTAAGGTGTTTCCATTTAACTCCCACATCAAATAATGCTAAGATGTCATCTTTTTAATTTTCTCATTTTTCATGCAACAATTCATTTTCACCGATTATTCAGATAAAAGCTTGTTGCTACTTTTTTTTTTTGGATGAATCGTCATACGGTTAACATTCAACTAATTTTAACTGGAGCTGTTGACAAGGTCCTGGCTGTGTAAGTCTTTGGTATATTTGCATTTCAATTAATGTTCATTTTGGGTCACTGCAAATGTGGTGCAGACGAGGGTGACCAGAATGTAGGTGGAGAGGAAATGATTTGAAGTTTTTAAAATAACAGATTAGGGATTGTAGGGGTAGATGGTATAGGTTGGGGTTGGGTCAGTGGTGTATGTGGTTGCATCATGTCTAGATGGGGTTGTTTGGTCTGAGAGCCTTTTGTCTGCTTATATTACCTTGTATACCTAGGTATATTTTGTTTTTGTTCCAGGTGTTTCAGCAGCATTTGCTGTAAAACTATTCAAATCTTGGATATCTGAGAAGGACATCAATGCTGTTGCTGGGAGCCTTCGAAAGGTCAATATGGACAATAGATTACTGGTGAGTATATAAAAAAAAAAAAAAAAAATGACTCTTAAAATTGCAACAAATGCTTAAGTCTTTAGAATGCTTTCAGCAAAAGAATCCACAATTTCAGGCTCATATTTTGTTAGTCCCATGGCTTGTCATTTGAGACTGATTTGTTCAGATCATCCAAGCTAGGAATGACAACTGTTAAAGGGACAAGATAATGTATAGTCCTGAGATTGTTGAGAAATTTATTTGATTTAATTGGTGTTTTTCTAACTTCAGGTCTGTAATCCTTATGTTCCTTGGCTAGAAGAGTTCTGTTGAATTTGTGTTGCAGGCTGATGAAGGTCTGCATTGCTTCAGTCAGTGCCTATTTGTTTCTTTGAAATGGGATGTGGGTGTCGCTAGCAAGGCCAGCATTTATTGCCTTTCAGAAGGTGGTGAGCCGCCGCCTTGAATTGCTGCAGTCCGTGTGGTGAAGGTACTCCCACAGTGCTGTAAGGGAGGGAGTTCCAGGATTTTGACCCAGTGACGATGAAGGAACGGCGATATACTTCTAAGTCAGGATGGTGTGTGAATTGGAGGGGAACTTGGAGGCGGTGGTGTTCCCATGCGCCTGTTGCCCTCGTCCTTCTAGGTGGAAGAAGTCGCGGATTTAGGAGGTGCTGCCGAAGAAGCCTTGGCAAGTTGCTGTAGTGCATCTTGTAGATGGTACACACTGCAGCCACGGTGCGCCGCTGGTGGAGGGAGTGAATGTTTAAGGTGGTGGATGGGATGCCAATCAAGTGGGCTGCTTTGTCCTGGATGGTGTTGAGCTTCTTGTAGTGTTGGAGCTGCAGTCATCCAGGCAAGTGAAGAATATTTCATCACAGTCCTTACTTGTGTCTTGTAGATGGTGGAAAGGCTTTGGGGAGTCAGGAGGCGAGACACTCGCCGCAAAATACCTAGCTTCTTGCCTGCTCTTGTTGCCACAGTATTTGTGGCTGGTCCAGTTAAGTTTCTGGTCATTGGTGACCCCCAAGGATGTTGATGGTAGGGGATTCGGTCATGGTAATACCGTTGAATGTTGAGGGAAGGTGGTTAGACTCTCGCTTGTTGGAGGTAGTCATTGCCAGGCACTTCTGTGGTGCGAATATTACCTGCCACTTAGCCCACCCCTGAACGTCATCCAGGTTTTGTTGCATGCGGGCATGGACTGCTTCATTATTTGAGGAGTTGTGAATGGCGTAGATAACTGCAGTCATCAGCGAACATCCCCATTTCTGACCTTATGTTGGAGGAAAGGTCATAATGAAGCAGCTGAAGATGGTTGGGCCTAGGACACTGCCCTGGGGAACTCCTGCAGGGATTCCTGGGGCTGTGATGAATGACCTTCAACTGCCACAACCATCTCCTTTTGTGCTAGGTATGACTCCAGCCAGTGGAGCATTCCCCCCCCCCCCCCCCCCAATTCTCATTGACTTCAGTTTTACTAGGGCCCCTTGATGCCACACTCGGTCAAAAGCTGCCTTGATGTCTCGGGCAGTCACTCTCTCCTCACCTCTGGAATTCAGCTCCTTTGTCCATGTTTGGACCAAGGCTCTAATGAGGTCGGGAGCCGAGTGGCCTTGGCAGAACCTAAACTGGGCGTCCGTGAGCAGATTATTGGTAAGTGCCGCTTGATAGCTCTGTTGATGACACCTTTCTTCATTTTGCTGATGATACCTTGCATCATTTTGCTGCTGATTTGAGAGTAGACTTATGGGGCAGTAATTGGTCAGGTTGGATTTGTCCTGCTTTTTGTGGACAGGACATAGCTGGGCAGTTTTCCAGTGCCAGTGTTGTAGCTGTACTGGAACAGCTTGGCTAGAGGCGTGGCTAGTTCTGGAGCACAAGTCTTCAGCATGATAGCCGGGATGTTGTTGGGCTCATAGCCTTTGTTGTATCCAGTGTGCTGAGCCGTTTCTTGATATCACTTGGAGTGAATCGAATTGGCTGAAGACTGGCTTCTGTGATGATTGTGGACCTTGGGAGGAGGTCAATATGGATCATTCACTCGGCACTTCTGGCTGAAGATGGTTGCAAATGCTTCAGCCATGTGTTTTGCACTCATGTGCTGGGCTCCGCCATTATTGAGGATGGGGATATTCATGGAGCCTCCTCCTCCCTTTAGTTGTTTAATAGTCCACCAACATTCACGACTGGATGTGGCAGGACTGCAGAGCTTTGATCTGATCTGTTGATTGTGGGATTGCTTAGACCTGTCTATAGCATGCTGCTTCTGCTTTTTAGCATGCATGTAGTTCTCTGTTGCAGCTTCCCCAGGTTGGCACCTCATTTTTAGGTATGCCTAGTGCTGCTCCTGACATGTTATTCTACACTCCTTATTGAGCCAGGGTTGGTCCCCTGGCTTGATGGTAATGGTAGAGTGAGGGATATGCCGGGCCATGAATTTACAGATTGTGGTGGAATACAATTCTGCTGCTGCTGATGGCCCACAGCGCCTCATGGATGCCCAGTTTTGAGCTGCTAGATCTGTTCTAAATCTATCCCATTTAGCACGGTGGTAGTGCCACACAACACGATGGAGGTTGTCCTCAGTGTGAAGATGGGACTTCATCTCCACAATGACACTGCGGTGGTCACTGCTACCAATACTGTCATGGACAGGCATCTGCGACAGGTAGATTGGTGAGGACGGGGTCAAGTAGGTTTTTTCCTCTTGGTTATCTCCCCACCTGTCGCAGGCTACCGAGCCACTCTTGATGATGGACATTGAAGTCCCCTGCCCAGAGTACATTTTGTGCTCTTGGTGCTTCTTCAAAGTGGTGTTCAACATGGTGGAGTACTGATTCATCAGCTGAGGGAGGGCGGTAGGTGGTAATCAGCAGGAGGTTTCCTTGCCCATGCTTGACCTGAAGCCATGAGACTTCATGGGGTCTGGAGTCAATGTTGACTCCCAGGACCACTCCTTCCCGACTGTATACAACTGTGCCGCCACCCCTGTCCTGCAGGTAGTACAGGACATATGGTGATGGAGGAGTTTAGGACATTACTTGAAAGGTATGATTCTGAGTATGACTGTTAGGCTGTTGCTTGACTAGTCTTTGGGACAGCTCTCCCAATTTTGGCACAATTCCCCAGATGTTGGTGAGGAGGACTTTGCAGGGTTAACTGGGCTGGGTGTGCCGTAACCAGAGCCGAGGCTGATGCCGGGTGGTCTGTCCGGTTTTATTCTTTTTCGTAGTGGTTTGTTACAACTGAGTGGCTTGCTAGAGCAGTTAAGCGTCAACCACATTGATGTGGGTCTGGAGTCACATATAGGCCAGACCAGGTAAGGACGGCAGATTTCCTTCCCTAAAGGACATTAGTGAACCAAATGGGTTTTTACGACAATCTAACAGTTTCATGGTTACCATTACTGATACTAGTAATTATTCCAGATTTATTTAATTAACTGAATTTAAATTCCCCAGCTGCCGTGGTGGGATTTGAACTCGCGTCTCTGGATCATTGGTCCAGGCCTCTGGATTACTAGTGACATTACCACTACGCTACGGTTCTCCTGAGGTTGTGAAAGGCGCTGTATAAATGCCAGTCTGACTTTCTTTTAACATTCCAGGCTGCGCTGTTTGGTGTAAGGAAGTAGGCTTGCTCTCATGGCGCATGACGCCCACACGGATAACTCCACTCTCATTAAATGGGGTTCTGAAGTACAGTGCTTCAGAAAGAGTCTGTGGTTAGCTAGGTAAAAGAAACACAGTTTTCCTTTGCATTACTTCCTTCTGTTTGAAGCAGAATCAACATGCACGGTTTCGTAAAATAAACAAGATACCAACAATAACTTAAATCTCAAACTAGTTTTCCACACATTTCTTACTACCTCAAACTGTCCAAAGTATACAATTTCTTTGGGACTTCTCATGATATGTACGGGCAATGGGACCTCTCATGCTACGTAGGGGCAATGGGGGAGAGCAAGTGGCCTAGTTCCCAGGCCATGGCCAAAACTAGATCTGATTTAAGGGTCATAGCCAAACAATTAACATTTTTTCCCCTTTCAGATGCAAGTGGACCTGCTGTGCATTTTTGCTATTTAGTTCAGATTTCCAGATCATGGTTGTTTTTATCACTGCCAATTTGGAGCCAATTTTATTCTGGTAGTGATTTTGTTAAGATCTCAAGATACCGGCATCCAAGAACTGGTACCCAGCATTTACAGAACTAAATGCAGTTCCCTTATTCTGGTGGCGTAATCATAAAACCACAAATAACTACATCATCCGCCAGAATGAGTGAGCCAGATTTAGTAATGTAAACACCACTCGGTCTCTCAGAATCCAAACTAAAACAAGGCCATGATAAAAGCAGCTAAGCTCTGGGAAAAGCATAAAGTAGCTTGTGCTGATTTACTACCCCATCGTCCTTCATTCATGAGGCCCTTCCCCAATAGAACAGCACAGATCAGCAACTCCCTGTGTAGGAATCACATACATGCAAATTGGATCTTGTTATAGCAAGTAAAAGAGTTCTTTCATGGCTCATCATTATATTGCCCTTCAGTGTTCAAAGTATTTTTTTATTTAAATCATACAGACTTACTGATGCTAGTAATTATTCCAGACTTATTTAATTAAATGAATTTAAATTCCCCAGCTGCCATGGTGGGATTTGAATTCCCATCTCTGGATTACTAGCCCAGTGACATTAACACTATGCTACCGTTCCCTTAAACTGTATTTGCTATTGTGCTGTACTTGCTCTCTGCTTTTGGTTAATGCGGATCTGACATAGGGAAATTGTTGCTCCTTATTTCAGTCACTGTTTCACTCCAGTCTTGATGCTTGCTGGACTTGGTTCCCTTGGTACAAACTCCATGGGATAGAATTTCCACGAGGATTCTCCTGCTGTCCTGTTGCAACTTCAGAAACCCCAGAGAAATGGCAATTTGTGCCATTTTTCAGGGGTTTCTGCCAAAATTATGGCAGAGGATCAGGAGAACCTGGAGTTTTTGCTACTTTATTTCATAATTGAGTTAAACATTTAGGTTGTGGGTTGCATTACCCACCATAGCCCCCCCACCCCCCCCCCCCATTGTCCTGCCTGGGATTGGTTGTTCAGCACAGTTTGGCATGTTTCTACTTTGAGTTGAACACAAATTTATCTTTAAACTTAGCCACATTCCCAATATCTGCAGCATTTAGCTTTTCAGCCAAAATATATTGTGTAAAGAAGTGGTTGTTATAAATTTATATTCTAAATCAAATCTTTTGCAGGAACTGTTCCCAGCTAATAAACAGAGTTATGATCACTTTGTCAAGTACTTCACTGATGCAGGGTTAAAGGAACTCGCGGACTTTGTCCGTAACCAGCAATCTCTTGGTGCGCGGAAGGAGCTGCAGAAGGAGCTCCAAGATCAAATGGCCCGTAATGATCCCCTCAAAGAGGTAATGGTTTGAGTTGGTGACATTAACCTGAACTTATCTTGCTTCAGGTTTGGTTGAAAAACACAGAATTTGGAATGCATTGACTAACCTAATTGATATGATGGTTGCTGTAGTTGGTTTCCAGTTCTGAGTTTGTGACTGAAGTTTGCTATTTTTAACACTTGCCATGGAATTTATGGTGTCTTCACACAGAGATCAACTTATCTGCAAAGAAATGAGATGTTCCATTTCCAAAAATTGCATTTGGCTGCTCCCTATGCTCTTCCCATGGTCCCATGCAGTGGAAAGATGCTTTAACCCACTTTCCCGAAGCCAGAAAATGTGCATCATTGTTGCAAGTTCTGCTTTGTTTTCAAGATGCCACATTGAAGTCTGCAGTGTCTAGGGCAAGTGGATTCAAACAGTTAAGTGCACATGTCTTGGATTTTGGATGGCCCTGATGGTTGCCTGAGAGGTGCCTGTTGTCTTCTCTAACTTCATTTCATGGCCAGCACCAGATGTTCAAATTTGCAAGTCATTAAGGATAAATTAGACATATTGATAGCATTCCTACTGTTGCTACCCAACCTCTGGCTCCATTTGATGTTGATTTGAATAGATTATTGCCTCGGGAGAGGGCTTAAATTGGTATCGCTGGCCTCAGCTATAGGATGTGCTTTTGTACAAACAACCAAATGAATTCAAATATTTGAAATCCTTTTTATTTTTGTATAATTGTTACTTTTTTTGTGTAAATCTAGTTGAAAGCATATAATGCTTCTATATCTAGTGTTGTTTTGGAACACTATCCTTCAAGAATGGCCTTTCCCACTCCCATGATGGCTGTGAATTTAGCCTGAGTAGCAGAGCTAGAGACCAGGGAAGTCCTAGGTTTTATCTGGGCCAGTACTGATTTTGATGAAGCTGGGATGGCATTGGACTGCTACAATTGGTTTTGGAAGGGAAAAATTCCTGATTGCTACACACCTCACCACCTGCTGTAAGGTGTTGGGTGAGGACAAGATGAGGCTTGTGCTTTTGCTGCTGGTGTAATAGCCTGCTGACATTCACTGCTCAGGCTTGATAATGAATAACGCTCACTTCAGTGTGGTACTGATATCGAGGGAACTGTACCACAGTAAAGCATTGATACCCCGAGGGGAGGAAATTGGCAAGAAAGAGTTTAATTTAAATATCATAGACCAAATAAAATAGCAAGTTTTGAACTTGTGGCATGGGAAGAGCTAAATATGAAAGGCATCCATAAAATGTGTGGTACTTATAAAATGCTAAACAGCTGTCCTGTTGCTATTGCATGCCTCACAATCACAAAGATCAAATGTAGATCACCTTGAGGGGGGCATAGTAGAATATAGTGTAATGACTGTGGTTGAGTTGTATGAAATCCGATTTTAGATAAGCTGTTTGAGCAGATCTGAAACAAACTAGTATTTGTGGGGGGGGGGTGTCGTGAGCAGAGAATATGAAGTAAACGAATTGCCATAAATTTATTTGACAGATCATCACCTATGCCAAAGAAGAGATGAAGAAAAACAGCATCTCTGAACAGACGATGATAAGCATTGTCTGGAGCTGTGTAATGGGTGCAGTGGAATGGAATAAGAAGGAGGAACTGCTAACAGAACAAGCCATTAAGCACTTAAAGGTAAACTGCAGTTACTTGAATGTTCAAGGCTTATAAAGTAGTGCTTATCACAATGTGTAAGGTGTCTTCTGAAAAGTCCCCTCTTGGAATGTCCTTGTGTAGTAGTTTCAGTGGTCAGTTTATCTTTTAGTAGGTGAACCAGCAATGCTTGGTGGCTGGAGGCCTTCCTAGGTAATTATGCAAAAGTTGAGAAGCTGTTGTGTGTGGGGTGGATTGTCCAGTTAGCTACCAGTCCCTTTTTTTAAATCCTGCTATTGAGAATTAGATGACTGCTTCAGTATGCAACTAATTTTCAAGCTTTCCTTTCATAAAATCCATAAACTGTTCAAATCTGCTATGTGGGAAAGGGAGACAGGAGGAAGAGAAGATGACCTCTCTTAACATAGTAGTTTTGTAGCCCATTGTCTATACGACCCTTTTTTAGCCACCATATTATTCTACTAGTTCATGTGGGAAAGAAATAGTGTTAATTCACATGAAAAGGGACTGGGTGGCCAAAAGCTCTTTTGTAGAGCCTGAGGAATCTCAAGACCTCTTTATTCTTGACTTTTGTAGAGTAGCCTTGAAGGTTGGGTGTCTAGAATCTATATCTACTCTAGACTCTCATTACTTTCCAAATGTTTGCTGCTGAAGTACAGGTGCTCCCAAATCTGACTGACCTGGGAGTGGAGTCTTTCATTTGGACCTTCTAAATGTTGAACACTTAAATTTCATTTCTTGTCCCTTTTTGGGCAGTTTCAAGAGTACAAAAGATGGGCATAACTGCTCCACTAGTGCTTAAATTGTGCCATCTCGCTAAGCCTTTTTCATTAAGTTCAACATTATGCAGCAACTATTCTGCGTTCAGCATTTTTCCATCTTTTTTTAATTTGATTCTGGTTCACATGGATATGGATTAAATTATAACTAACTACTTTGACAAAATTAATTTGCCTCCATTGGTAAGTCTCTGACTAGTTTGATTTTAATGGTATTGTACTTCATGGGCACTTTTGAACAATCCAAATTGCTGTACAAATTATTGGCAATCTGATTTCAATAAAGCGTGCATCTATTAGTGGCACTTAACATGATCTGTGTTTTTTGTTGGTATAACACAACTTGTATGCCTCAATCCAACCAAATCCACATAGACCAAATATTCCATTTGTGATTACACTGAATCTTATTGCTTAGGAAATATAAATCTAATGTCTTTTAAAAATATTTTCAGCAATACAGCCCTCTCCTTGCTGCCTTCACCACCCAAGGTCAGTCTGAGCTGACTTTGCTGCTGAAGATTCAGGAATACTGTTATGACAACATTCAGTTCATGAAGGCCTTTCAGAAAATTGTGGTACTTTTCTACAAAGGTAAAAGCTATATTACGGATAACCAATATGAAGGGCATTGGGCAATATTTGGTAATGTCATGGGAGTAAAGCTGTTGAATGTAAATAAGTATATTTAATAACTGCTTTTGAATGTATACAAACATAATCATGAAATTTGGTATTCCTCAACATGTAACTGAATATGGTCCAGTGGGGGGAATGCCAAGGTACAGTGTTGAATTTTATCCCATTCTTGGGCACAATTGTTCAGATGTTCATTAATCTACAGAGGCATAGATTTTTGGATCTTGTTTGATCTGTTAGCATTTGGTTTAAGATCTGTATCAGATGATGTGGATTACTTGTAGTGTCTGCCAACAATACCTGTTTGTGTTGATTGTGAAATGCTTCATGCTCTGCTTCAGACAGCAGCTGCTTTTTAGAGTTAGTCATGCTTTGGTGTCACAATTGGGACCTCATAGGTGAGTGAGGAGGACTGTGTAGAAAAGGTATAGCCTTCAGGAGAAGACCAGTGACTTTCTTTCAAGCATTCATATTGAGGTTTCTCATAGTGGGAGTCAGTTAATATAAGAAGGAAATTGTTGCAAATTTCTCACATTCCAGGCAGTTATTGATGGTGAGCCCATCTTAAATAAGATTTCTGCCCTTTATCACAGGTGCAACTTTGGCACGGACAAATGTCTCGTGACCTTGAAAGTGGGCTGTATCATAAACTGGGAAACAAGCTGTGCAGGACCTTTTTTTTTTATGGGGCCTGAACTAAAATTGCTGTGTAGTTACCACTATGTGCATTCTTGTGCGTTCAAAGTATTCTACATGGAGCAAGACATTTGCCAGCGTAGACAACTGTTTTTTTATTTCTAACAAACTTTTGTTAAGCAAAGATTATGACTTGCAGGATATTTGGTTACCTTTCTGGTTACCAGGGGAACCGGCTTTCATGAAACACTTACTTTGATCTGAACATTCCAAGCAAGCGTTTCAGCCTAGCTCCAAGTTGCTCTTGGTAATGGTCCCTGCCTCTGGGGCCAAAGAATGTCAAAAACTGCTATGAAAATGCCAAGTATGAAACACAATCTGTAAGTTAGAAGTATAATACTGTGAACTATCTTGGTTTCACTGCTGCAAGTGTATTCTATGAAGCAGCTGCGCTTGTTTCTAATTCCTGATTTGTCAACTGCCAGTTCATATCAGTTCTACCTGCTTTTGGCGTAGATGGCAACATGAAATTGTTAGTTCACTAAATTACTCAAAGCAAATCGGTTTGCAAAATAGAAATGATTTTTTTTGGTTTCTGTGCTGTCCTGTACCATCACGAGCATCTAAATATTGATTCACATTTGTTGCGTGAATGCAGAAGCATTGGAAGATCACTTGCAAGGTGTCCCTTATATAGAATTACAGAACTGGGGCCTGGAACTGAAATCCAACTCCAACTCATTTGTATGTCCATGTTCAACAAATAAGGGCAATCAAAAATATTGCTTACAGCAGGCAACTTGAGGTTTATGAACTTAGCATACCTCCAGTTATTGATGTCTAGGATATGGTATTGATTTTCAAGCCTTTTCTGTAGTGGTTTACACTCTATTCATAAGATTCCATAATTGGGGATAGCTTTTGGCATCAGTTACTATGGGAAGAGTTCAGGGTTACTTGGAGACATTCTTGATGCCTTCCAAAGAATTTCTGTTTACGTAAAACACTGAAAAAAATGGCAAATGATTCATGAACTGGTTTCTTTCAGATTCTCCCACTTTATTTTACTCTGCTTCTCATTTCTTATTACTATGTTATTTTCTTCCTGTATTTTTATTTGCTACTTTAGGGTGGGAGGAGGCTCCTGTGGAGCATAAACACCAGCATAGACCAGTTGGATCTAATGGCCTATTTTTGTGCTGTAATTTCTATGTAACAGTATCTTTACCCTTTTTTCCCCTCCCACCTTTTTCCCATCTCCTCCAATTTCTTAACTTTTGGATTGTACTCTCGGTAAAGTTCTAAGGAGCATGCAAATAGTTACTGGAATGCAGCTCTGAAAGTGACAAACATGGGAGATCGTCAGACCAATCTGGTTTAAAACATTGAATTATGAACCAAGGAATTTGGTTGTTCCAAACTATTTCAAATGGGTTTGGCGAGAATTGCATTTCATGGCTTGAAGTTTGTATTGTAAACAAATCTTTAGTTCATTTTTTGGTCTTTTCTTTCTTACCCACATTATAGCTGATGTTCTGAGTGAAGAAGCCATCTTGAAATGGTACAGAGAGCCTAATATGGCAAAAGGGAGAAGCATCTTCCTGGATCAGATGAAAAGATTTGTCGAGTGGCTCAAGAATGCTGAAGAAGGTAGAATCTAATTGATTAAAATGTTAGAAGTGGGATGCAGGAATGGACGGTCTTAAATCAATTAAGTCATCATTGAAACCAGCCTTTTGGCATAGAGTATAACCATTCAGACCTTCTGCAACTTAATTGTCTGCCTGGTGGTGTAAATAATGCAACATTGGCTTGGAACTGAAGACCCTTTATAAATTTAAAAACTTGATCTAGTATACCATCCCTTATACTGATTTTTCTGCAATGCAACTAAGGTTATATTGTTGCAGAAAAATTGCTTAGCTACAAAATATGATCTATGGTGCAGTGTTTTATGCAATCTTGAGTTGTAAGCTAATACAACAGCAAAATACTGCGGATGCTGGAAATACTCAGCCGGCCAGGCAGCATCCGTGGAGAGAGAAACAGAGTTAACGTCCTGATGAAGGGTCCCAGACCTGAAACATTAACTCTGTGGTGGCACTCTGGTCTCTGAGCAACAAGGTTGTGTTTAAGTGCCACTTGGTACAGTCTAGGCTGTGCCACTTGAGTGGAGTGCTGATTTGTTGGAGGTGCTGTCTTTCAGATGAGATACTAAATTGCGGGTCCCACCCGTCTGCTGAGGTGGGTGTACAAGATCCCGTGACACTATTCCAAGAGCAGCAGGACATGATCCTGGTCTCTAACCCTCCTTCAACCAACACAGCCAACACTGTAACAACCTACCTGCTGGCTCTGGAAAATGAGCTGCCATAATTCCCTACATGTGTGATTACACTTCACAACCAGTGAACTACATTTTGAAGATGCAATATAAAGTATTAAACAAAAGTTAGATTCAGCTATTGCCACTGTGGATATATTATTAATTAATGCATTGCTTTTACTGTGTTTAAAAACTAAATGCCTGACTTACTTGGTAACTTTATTCTTCTCTTTACAGAATCTGAGTCTGAAAGTGAAGAGGACTGAAATTGGAAGACTGTCAATTAAAATCATGTTCTGTATTTTTAATAAACCACAGGGGTTGTAGAATTGAATTCCAGAGTTCAGAAATTGTCTTGATTTGGCATTCTACCTCCTGTATTTTCTACTGTAATATCTAGATGTAAATTAAGGGCTTTACAGTGATCACACTGGTTTTAATTAAGTTTTCTATATAATAAAGTTATTGCAGACATCTTCTGACTTCAAATTATCAGCTATGAAAGTCAGTTGCAGTTACTTTTGACCGGTATGGTTTTTTTTTTTTTGTTCATATTTATGAAGGAGCTTTATTTTTTCCCAGGGAAGTACTCCTTTTCAGAGTAATGGTGAAGCAATGCTTTCTTGATTAGTCTTGGTTGTATCAGTGGGTACAAGTTGTACTGTAACTTTCAGCAGTTAAGCTTTGGAGGACTCTACACTTAGCAGAGCCAAGTGGCAGCATCTTGTAGTGGTTGAGATTTAAATTGTTAAGGAAGTGTGTTATGCCACTTACTGGGTTATTTTACACATGAAGTACAACTTGTTCAGTCTGTATGAAAGTTACCAAGAATTTACAGGAGGATGAAGTCCAGAAAATAAGACCATTTTATTGCAATCTCCCTTTCTTTGGCTACACAGTTGTATTCTGTCCAAATCAAAATTGAGTGCTTGTTCAGTCCCAACTAAGCAGTAGTGTTGTGACTTAATGGTTTCTTGCTTTGTGAATGGAGAATTTCAAGTGCATCTTATTTTGTGTAGTCATACAATCCCTTTACCAATATATTGAGTGGTTTAAATCAAGTTGGTTCCTTTGTTGTTCAGTGTACTCTTTACAAATCTGTTAAATTAACCCAAGAAGCACAGTCCATCAGTCTACAAATGTGCACAATGACTGCAGGTCACGAGATAAATGGTTTTGATTTTTGCTTTCATGAGGTACTCATGTGAATACACTTAGTTTTTAAACCATTTTTGTAATGCACGATAGCAGAGGGATGGTTCTGACCAGTTCAGCTCTGCCACCTTAAGTGCATTTCTTTTGGTGGTATTACATAAGTTAAACAAAGCCAGTAGGAGGGATACATGATGTTTTCTTGGATCATGGTTAGAAAACACCTCCACAGGGTTAATAGAAGTGTTAATGATGGTGAATCCTTCCCATACAAAATTGTTAACTTTGGTTATATATGTACCAAAAATTAAACTACTTTTTATTAACCAATCTGCCTAGAAAACTGGCTTTTTGCAGTTGAGTGCATTTCAGTTTGTATATGTAGAACGGAAGGTTTCTGGGGTTTTCTTTGGCTGCATTACTTCATAATAGAAATTAACTGAGCAGTTATTTTTGTTACTCGAAGCAATATCGCAACTGCAGGGGATTTTTTGGGGCTGTTTTAGCTTTTCTGCAAGAACATTTTGGTAAAACAGACGGGCAGCTGCTTGTGCCTACCAACACTCAGTTAAGTTCACAATTGTACAAATTAAACATTTTCTACTGATGTAACAGTAGATGTAAGCTAATTTCAAAGATGGCTTCAAGATGCTTTTACTTGAAATTTAGAAAAGCAAAATAATCTGGACTGCATGCTGTACCTACTGCCTTTTCTTCAGCCAGGTGTTTGCGTTTGCATGTCAATCACCATGTTTTGAGAGTAAATGAAGTAATGAGAAAACTGCATGTAAAATTTGTTTGATATAGAGTTCACACTTGCCATTTATCAAAGCAGTATGTTTTCTGTTGTCTATATTGACTTACATGCCAAGCTTGCTTGTGGTGATTTTTTTTACCATTTGGTTCCTTGGGTGAGGGATTTTAGCCAAGAAGTGTGCCTTTCCCCCCCCCATTTTGCCCCAAATTTGCCTCCTGACTTGTTATTGGATCTTGTAGATGAGCAATGGGAATTGATTTGACACCTGTCCTAATAAGGAACAATATGCATTGGGACTTGACTAATTGAAGAAAGTGCCCTCTAGTAACAGCTGTCACTCACCAAACCTCGGTATTCAGGAACAGTTTCAATTTATATACCTATATATATCCTCAGGCTTTTGATATTTTGAGCTGAGCCATAATAGTGCACTTTGCACCCACCACGCAATCTCAATTTATTCCATTGTTCAGGTGCCAGGCAGATCGTGATGTCAGTGAGCGTGCAATGCTCACTGCCAAGCAGATCGTGATGTCAGTGAGCGTGCAATGCTCAGCCAGGCACATTGTGATGTTAGTGAGTGTGCAATGCTCAAGAGCATCCAATCTGCCAAATTGATTATCACCTTGCCTAAGCCCTCACGCTGGCAATGACGGGAAGAGGTAGTGTGAAGTAGGTGGATAGCGGCTCCAGGGCTGATATTTAAAGGGATGAGTCATAGCTTCTTTGTCAGTTTGTGATTGTGCAAGAGTTTAATTCACTTATTGCAAGGTTCTTTAGCATCAGGAGTGTTGTGGCTACTAAAAATGTTACATTTATTCTGACAAAATTTTAAAGTGTTACATTAATGGGGGCTGTCCATGCACGTGGCTTTGTGGGCACCGCATTAACAATCCTGAGGTCTTCACGGTAACCGCAAAGGCTACCACTCAATGTGCAGTAGGGTGCAACCACAGACAACAAATCCTGAATGTGAATGCCCACTATCCTGGCAGCAGCCATGATGCCTTCATCCTGTGCCAGCACTCTTCCAGCCACCACATCAAGCCTGGGGCTGGCTGGTCAGAGACCAGGACAATCCACTCTCCACCTGCCTCGTGACTCCCCTCCGTAACCCCAGCACGCCATAAGAGCTATGCTGCCACCAGGAACATTGAGCAGGCCATCACAGTGCTCAAGCACCGATTCCACTGTCTTGACCGCTTGCGAGGAGCCCTCCAGTGTTTGGCTGAGCAGCTGTTGTAAGCTGTCTGATTTGTGCTTTAAATGGATGCAGGGTATTTCCAGGACAGTTTCAGTCTGGTAAATTTAACAGATTGGCCAATGTCAATGGCTGAACAGGCTCGAAGGGCTAAATGGTCTACTTCTATTCCTACATATAGTATATATTGTAAAAGGCTTTTATTACTATTGGCCATATACATACAAGGCTTCACCAATACTTAAGCAGAAATGACTTGCATTTTGTTTTTGTACAGTCTTGTGGAAGGGTGTTGGAGAGGGGGGTGATTAGATCCTTTGGTCATGGCCTGCTGCATGCACAACTTGGCCATCCTGCGGGCTCAGCTTTTGCCACCAGGAATTGCAGGACCACCTCAGGAAGAGGAACAGGAGCGAGAGAGGAAGCAGCCACTCAACCGGCCTTCTGGTCCATGACTACCTCATCCGACTGTGGTTCCAGTAAATTGAACCCCCGATTCCCGTTGCTCACCCACATCCCCATCATTCAATCCCTGTTGCAAGCCCTATCACAGCACAAAATCATCCAAAGCCAATTAATAAATCAGTGAACCCATATTTACAACAATATTACCTATTCACCCATGTGCAATCCCTTAGTGCCTCTCATTACACTGCCTTTGCCTACTCTAGTGCTCCTATGTCGTGTTGGCCCAGTGGCTAGCAGGGCAGGTGGAAGGCTGTTGAGTGTCTGTACAGGAGACTTCAGATAGCCTCGCATGGACACCCTTGGCCTGAAAGGCCTGGCTGTAGCCCGCACCATTTTAGCGTGGGCGGTAGCAGTCTGGACTGGCTGGATGACCAGCAGCGACAATGGTAGAGTGCCAGTGGTGAGAGCAGGAATGCTGTCATCCTGAGAGCACAACAGCTTCCTGCTCCACTGACACACACACCCACCAGGGCAGCACCACTACCAATCTGCTGGAGCATAGATTGCTGGCCTGCTGCGACAGCGTGAATGCCCCAGTGGACGGTGGTCGACCCAGCCACGATGGCAGCAGTCAGCTTGCATGGCATCAAGCTGAGACTGCATGAGAGTAGTCTGAGAATCGATAGCACCACACATAGACTGCATTACAGCACTAAGACGTTGCGTGGCTTCCGCCTGTGCTGCAATGGAAGCTGCGACATCACCACATGGGGCATCAGGTCGGGGTCTCCGTGAGTCCACCATCCTTTGCAGTCTGCAAATGATGGGCTCTATGGTGTGCACAGAGCTCTGCAATGTTGGAAGCAGACTCCTCCTTACCATTGCCGAGAGGCTCTCTGGCACCTGTCATCTCTGTGTGCATGCCCATTTCCCTTCTTCTAATGACCTCCCCATCGAGGTCCTCATCTGAGTCCTGTGCAGCAGAACTCGCCCTCTGGGGAACTGACTCCCAAGCTATCCTTTCCCCCAGGCCCTGTGCAGGTCCCACTACTATACTGGCCTCTAAAGAATGTGTAGTGCCAGTATCTCAGCTGGTGTCTGCCTCGCTCTCTATGGTGCCCTCGGACAGGCTGCTCAGCTGCTTGCTCATTATCTGAAAGCATAAAGGCACAAGAGTCAGGTTAAGGTGAGGGGAGGGGGCAGGAAAGGAGAAAGGCATGCATACAGCATGATTAGCTGGAAAGTGGGAAAGGCTTGTGGGGTGAGTTGGAAAGTGGATGAGGAGGAGGAGTCAGGATGAACATATCGTCCCCAAGGGGTCAATGTCGCCGGTGGCCACAGTGCCCAATGATTTGCAGCACTCTTTCCTCCAGCTCAGAAAGTGGTTGGGTGGAAGGTTGTCCCCCGCCTGTGCGATCCTGTTGTGAGCGACCTTGGCCTGCAAGAGAAAGAAAAGCGTGCGAGTGTGAAGCAATGAGTTTGGGAAGAGGTGCCAGCCATAGTTGAATAGCTGTCATTGTGTGCGAGATGTGGGTGTAAATGTTGGCAGGCAGAGATTGTTGGTGGGTGAGTGCTGGGCGTATGGTGCTTTGGACAGTGTGTGCAGACTGAGGTTCAGACGGTGGTACGTAGCATTTGTTGAAGCTTTGACTCACTCTGACCACTCCAGTGAGGTCGTTAAATTTCTTTCTGCACTGTGTGGGGGTCCTGGGGACCACAGTGCTGCCCGAGACCTGCTGCGCTACCTCCCCCCACATGGTGCAGAAGACTTGCGGCGAGGGCCGCCTGCCACTTACCGGGTACAGCACCCCCACAGCAAGGACCAAGGCATCCAATGCTTGGTCGCAGAATCTGTGAGCTCTTTCCCATGGCCATTGATCTACCATGACACTTCCTTCAGCACTCTGGTTCATTCTCCTTGGCCTTCTGCTGCTTGCCAAGACAGCTGTCGAACCAGCACTGCTGAGAATGAGGTTCTGCAGCATGATTGAACCTCCCCTTTAAGAGCTGGAAAGCACCTGTGGCAATGATGACTAGCAATTAGACTGCACCTGAAATTATTTAGTGCTTTGAGTCAAATGCCCCTGAGCTAACTCATTAGCGCTTGATTTAGCACTCCAGGCCTTTCTTTGAGCACGGACGCTTAATTTAGCTTGCATAGAGATTCATTAGCGCATGGCGCTAAATCTCAAACTTTTCAGAAGTTAGCGCCCAGTCCTGAGCTATAATGAATTTCCCTCCCTATGTCTAAAATGAACACTGCAGCTTATCTCTGAAGAGAAATTGGATTGGAGCCTCACCATGCATAGATTTGACACTTTTTAAATCCTGTTTTGCCACATACTCCCATACCATCCAGCTTTTAGGTATTTTACTTTTATCAATATGAGTAAGTTTTTCCTGAATGACTATAACTTACATATTACAGCAGTTGGGAGATTTTTTGTTTGAGACTGTCAAACATTTACTTGTGGATAGAAACCAGAGCTGCACTCCAGCATACCAAAAGGTATACCATTCAGGGTTTGAGGGACAACTCCAAGATGAGCCAATGACTCCAATTAAGTCTGGCTCAAGCTTGGGAGTTGGTAGTTCAGATAGCCACAATAATGCTTCAAGACAAATTGGATGTGCTTCTTCGATGGAGTGACTGAGGTATGTTCACTGATGCAGTATGTAGATGAATGTATGTACTGACTGCATTTGGGATTAACAGCAACTGCACTTGAGCTCCCATTCCCTCAAACCCAGCTCTCATATGGAACCTTTCAGGTTCCTTAACCCTTCATATTACTGATCACAGTAAGCAGCTCCAACTGAATACTAGTTCTGTAATTTTCAATAGAAATCTTGGTTTAGCAAGAGCCCTAATAGAGCTTGTTGCTTAGTGAGGTGTGTTATGAAATGTAAGCTTATGTAAACCTGGTGAGAAACTAGATTCAGAACAATTATCTAGTTCAACTCAAGATCGTGCACTGGTCAAAGGAGACTTGGCAGGTGGCCTAAAGCACCATACTGCGTTTAATCCTTGCTTCACAAAGGCTGTATTCTTGGCTTTTCTTCAGGGCCTAGCTTCAAGTCTGACAAAGTAGGACCTAGCACCAAGTATTCTTCATGTGGGTAACTCTGCCACTGATCTATGCAATGTAAGGCTACATTTACACACACTGGTTGCTGCTCAGGACTTGCTCCTCTGCCTCTTTCAATTTTGACCATTCTGGCCCTACCCTTCTCCTGCATTATTCCACATTCAATACTGCTCCCCTCTGAACTGCAAGCCCTTGACTCCTGCTGCAGTCTCAGATTTTAATTGTTCTTGAACTACCACATTTGCCCCTTCCTTTGGTCATCTTTGCCACCCATAGTAGCAACCCCCACTGTCTTCTGTTCCTAGTAACCATCCTGCCAAGTTTGCTCCTCAGAAGTTAACCTCCCCATCTTTATCTGTTCTCTGAAACATTCTATCCTTCCTATTGCTCATCTCTTCCATTGTTCCTCTGCCTTACAGTGGATCATTAACTCGACCCCTGGTGCACGTTACCCATCGAAAATGTTCAGTGGTCAAGCAAGCGGGTTGGAATTGGAAATGGCAGATTTCAGGAGGCCAAAGCTTCTGCTTGCAATTTAGGGGGGGGGGGGAAAAGAGCAGAGCAGATTTTTTCTAAAAAAAAAGGTGAGAGCCCAACTCTTCACTTTAATTCACATTAACTGCATACAAAACAAAAAAAATGTTGAGGACAGCAAGTAATACCACATTGGCAAAAATGGAAACGTTCCAATTTACAGAATTGTCCCCTTAAATCAGTTCCCAGCTATTTTGAAAATCAGATTCTACTCCTAGCAAGACAACTAGAAAAGGCACAAGTGAGCCAGATAAGAGCAAATCAAAGTGATTTTCCATACTTTGTATATCTTAGATTAAAAATTAAGTTTTCAAACTTATATTCACATCAAATGATACAGATGTCACCTACAGGAAAAGTCTGATACTCAAACTCAAAACCTTCTAAGCTGGGAACTGGCTGCTCATCATCTTGGTCAGTGGGCTGCATTTTGCTTCAATTTCAGTTAGAATGTCAAGCCTTTACCATCTATTGAAACTTGGCTGCACAATAGATTTTAAATTAAACAACTATTTACTATTAACCACAATGGTCTCCACAAATTCTAAAGGAAGGTTATGGGTTAGAAAAGTGAGCAATTTTATCACTGCTGTGCTTGTTTAATATATAAACAGATTAACTGGTTGAATTGTACAAAATGCTACAAAAACCAAAACTAGGTAGTTATAAACGTGTGGGTACAGAGCTTTGTAGTGAATCCTTTAAAGGCAAGTTTCAAAGGAAAGAGAAAGTCAGGTCTCTTTAACAACACTGCCTACTGATATCTGAGATCTGGCCTTCATCTTAGCAATCATAGATGTAAAACCACCAGGTTTTAACCAACCAAAAGAACTGGAAGGAGCTGTCTTAGAATTTATTTTGCTCTGTGTTTCTCTCCAATTTTTTGCATTTTCATATTGAGAATGCAATTGACTTTCAGGACATAGCAAATCTGAAGTTGAAAAGGCAGACAATGTTTTTTCTGGTCTAAAATTCAATGGTGTGAATAAATCAAATGCAGGCTTATCCAGGTTGGTACAAGTGTTTCTCTCGCACAGCACCAATTTACTGTCCGGGCTATAAAACCCACTTTCATAGGTATTCGAATCATCGTCAGAAAGATCACAACTGCCTTTTTTGGGCCTGTCCTCTCTGCTCAGGACAGCCGAGGTTAGTTTCCTTTTAACGGTGCTGATCTCCATTGCAGACTCAGAATCTTCATTCTCTGATAGTACAATGGAAGATAGAGGAGTTTCAGGAAGCTTGAAAACAAAGAGCTCTTTCTTCCTTGATCTTTTTGTCTTTTTTTGAGGCTGTTTTTTTCTATGCTCATCAAGAAATTCATCGACTTTTCTCTTACAAGATCGTAGATTCCTGCAGTTAAAATAGTGCAGTTTAATTTACACTTTTGTCCAAAATAAAGGTCTATACAATCGACAAAAAATAACCTGGAAAACAGAGGTTACTCAAAGTCAGATGTTTGTAATACTGTAAAGCTGTGCATTAAACTGATTTTACAACATTGCTTTTTTTGGTTACAATATAAATTCTACAACCCCACAATTGTGAAAACATCTCTTTAATATGCACCAGGGAGCAATCAGTTATCATTGTCACAGGGTTAATGTGCCATCTACACTTAGTCATTATAAAATAATTCCTCTTTCTATCACGATGTAGGTTGGAAGCCATCAGATGAAATGTTAACTGTAAAACATTCAACCCTCTAAGTGCATTACAGCCTATCATATTTTCTAACGTAACTGCTCTCTCCTCTCCCTTTCTTCCAACTATTAAGCATTTCTAGTAATACTCAATAGGTACTACCAATTCCACTATGCAAAGCCAGAAATGGACTGCTTTACAAAAAAAAATGCAACGTGTTTTTACCAGGATATTTGTTCTATTATAAAAAAAACTTTTGAAGTAACCCCAATTTGAAATAAAAATTTCAGTAGATATAGTATTTAGCACTTTTCTATGATTAAATAATTGGTTCAGATTACTGCCCGACAATCTGGAGAGCAGAGACAAATAAAGACTCAATTCTCTCTTTTTTGAAAAGTTAATTCTGTACTCAAGGTGACGTGCTACAGAACAAATGTCTTCCACTTTTTCAAATCTAGTATCAGCATTAAACACCTTCAGATCAGAAGTCTCATAGCCCAATTTGTTCCCCAAAGCTGTGACCTCTGACAACATCAACATAAGAAATTTAATGCAGACGTTAAGTGTACCCAAAATACATTCCATTTAGGACTAGCGAAGATTCACCAGACTGATACCTGGGATGGCAGAAATGACGTATGAAGAGAGATTGAGTCGATTCGGCTTATATTCGCTAGAGTTTAGAAGAATGAGAGGGGATCTCATTGAGACTTATAAAATTCTAACAGGACTAGATGCAGGAAGGCTGTTCCCGATGGCGGGGGAGTCCAGAACCAGGGATCACAGTCTAAGGATAAGGGGTAAGCTATTTAGGACTGAGATGAGGAGGAATTTCTTCACCCAGAGAGTGGTGAACCTGTGGAATTTTCTACCACACAAGGCAGTTGAGGCCAATTCATTAAATATATTCAAGGAGTTGGATATATTTCTTAAGGCTAAAGGGATATGGGGAGAAAGCAGGGACAGGGTACGGAATTTGGATGATCAGCCATGATCTCATTAAATGGCGGAACAGGCTCGAGGGGCTGAATGGCCTACTCCTATGTTAATCTAATCAGCGAGAGAGAAAAGCCGGTCTGTGGTGGGCTTGAATCCAAGTACCAGAGGTGAAGAACCGCTATAATCATCGCACTGCCCAAGCCCATTAATCCATTTTAATGTGGAAGAGAATCTTGCTCAAATGGCTCATTTTGCCAATTACTGTTTTCAATAAAGAACAGTAAAATAGTTTGTGCAATGGATTAGGATACCCTGTACCCCAGACTAATGGATAAAGTGTACTGGCTGCAGGCAGGGTGGAGGGCAGAAGTGATTGGATAACAAAAGGGACGATGGTGCAAGGCAAAAGGGGATTGTAATGGGAGAACAAACAAAAGATAGGTCCTTGGAAGCGTAAATGGTTACAGCAGAACAGGGAGGGAGGCATGGAAAATCTGTCAGAGGAGAAGGTTGCCGTGGCCCAGGAATGTGGCAGAGAAAGGTTGGTAGATTCCAGGGGTGTGGACCACCCCCGGCCGTGTACCAATAGGGGATTCCCACCCCAAGCACCACTCCAGAACTCCTCCACTCCCAGTGGCTCTGGTGGAGCCATCCTCCGTTACCAGCACCTGCTGTCCAAGAAAATGGGAGAAGATCTAAAGATGTTAAACTCAACGTTAAGGCCGTAAAGTGCCCAACAGAAAGATGAGGTGCTGTTCCTCGAGCTTGCGTTGAGCTACGTTGGAGGCCATGGACAGAGGGGTCAGAGTGGGATGGAGAATTAAAATGGCAAGAGACTGGAAGCTCAAGGTCATGCTTGTGGACTGAATGTAGGTGTTCAGCAAAGCGATCATCCAATCTGCATTTTGTCTCCCCAATGTAGAGGAGACCACATTGTGAGCAGCGAATATAGTACACTAAGTTGAAAGTAGTACAAGTAAATCACTGTTTCGCCTGGAAGGAGTTCTTGGAGCCCTGGATAGTGGGAAGAGAGGTGGTGAAAGGGCATGTGTTGCATCTCCTGCTCTTGGATGGGAAGGTGCTAGGGGAGGGAAGCAAGTGGTGGAAGAGCTGATCAGGGTGTCGCAGAGGGAACAGACCCTTTGAAATACTGAAAGGGTTGGGGAAAATATGTTTGGTGGTGGCATCATAATAGAGGTGGCGGAAAATGATCCGTTGGAGGCTGGTGGGGTGGAAGGCGAGGACAAGGGGGACCCTGTCGTGGTTCTGAGAGGGAGAGGAAGGGGTGAGCGCGGGAAATGGGACGGGCATGGTTGAGGGCCCCATCAACCCATTGAAGGGTAATCCTTGGCTAAAGAAACAGGAAGACATTTCAGAAGCACTGGTATGGAAGGAGGCATCGTCGGAACAGATGCGACAGAGAAACTGGGAGAATTAACCTCTTGTTTCACAGCAAAAGGAAGCTTTACTTTGTAAAAGAAACTGAGGGGTAGAAATGAATGTCAGAATGGTGTGTGTGCATGTCCTCAAATTTACATCAATGATTTAGATTCAGAATCTCAACACGAATGGATCAAATTTTCTCTTACCGCCAAATTGGAAAGTATAATAGAATCAAAAAGCAGCTCAGAAATGATAGAGTAAATTGGACTAAATACGTAAGTGGGCAAAACAATAACAATTACACTTTAGGTGCAAGATAGTGCAAATAGGAAGGAAAAATAAGCAACACACACATTCCCCAAATATTGTTGAAATAGTTAAGAATGAAGCTGATCGAGACCTGGAGTCTTAATAGACTTGACGCTCAACATGTCCGACCAATGCAGAGCGGCAATCAAGAAAGGGAATATAATTTTGAACAGTGTAGTCAATATAGTAGAATATCAGTCAACAATTGAATGCATCTCAGAGGAAGTCATCACACTGCATCTAGGTCTGGTCACAGACACAAAAGAAGAGTCACAAGGCTGATCACTGGCATCAAAGGTCAGAGTTATGAGGAAAGACTGGAGAAACTTGGACTTGTCATCCTGGAAAAGAAATGTCTAAGAGGTGATCTTATCAAAGTATACAAGGTAATTCTGATATATCTGGAATATTACTTTAAGTTGTGAGAGTAAGACAAGAGGACACAGATCAAAACCAGTGAAAGGTCAATTTAGGACAGGTATCAAGAAGGTCTTCACAGAGAGTGATCAACATATGGGATAGACATTAAGGAAGAGTAATGGAGGCAAAAACTCAAAAGCACGTAAATACTTGGATACTGCAATGGGGTGACTAAATTATTTTGCTGGATAGATGAATTTAGATGGGCTGAATGGTCTACCTCATCTATAACTACCATACGATCTATATTCATGTGGCACTAGGTGGTCAAAAATATGGTTCGATCCAGAGTTCACACCAAGACTTTATTGGGTCATGTACCCTTCAGGTTAGACTAAAATCTATTAAAAATAGCAGATTAATTGAAATATAGACTCCAGTCTGGTTCTACATGATGCAGTGAGTCATAAACATTGTTGGGTAGGGAGAGAAAGGGAAGAGAAGAACCTGACTAAGTTTGTTGGTGAAAATTACTTTTACACAGAAAAAAGGAACTCAGAGGAAAACACAATTTCTACCTGTGCAGAAACACATGAGGCCGGGAACACTGTGGAATCCATTTCATAATAACTTTACTCTGAGCAGATGCTCCCACTGATTTCTTCAGGTACCTTACTGGTGACTGAATCTCTCTGCAATTAGAACCATAACAGTCATGAGAAGATTTACCACACACCAAACTCGATTTGAATAAAGCCAACTCCACCACAAATGTGGAAACAATAACCAAAAACAGACCAATATACGAAACAAACTGATGCAAGGTGTAAATATAATGATGACTTTTTGTGTGGTTCCAAGAGAGAACCTACAATCGATGGGTTGGAAAAGCTTGAATTTCAGAGAAAGGGCTCCAGAAAATTTATATCAGTGGCAAAATTAGATGTTTCCCCTTATAAAATTCATAGGAGAATATAAAGAAGAAAAACTCTAAAGATTATGAAATTCCAGATATATTCATTTTTGAAGTTAAGTTGAGCTGGTTCTCTGCATCTGTATCATAGTGGAAAGTAGCACTGTAATATTTGTGTTTATGTAACTAGATCATGTTTGCAAGGTTGTCAGGACAATGCAGTGGAAGATTGTTCATGCAGTTGTGGGGGAAAGAGGAAGAGGAGTAAGAACAAGTCAAATTATGTGGACACACACCTGAGAAACAATGGTAATGAAGTGATTTTTCAATCTATAATGTGACTAAGCAGAAACAGTAAACATCTTAATTAATACACATTTTTGCAACTAATTAAACACAGCATTTTTACCCCACATATCTGACTTTGTATGATGCTTCAAATATCAGAGTAATTCCATTCATACTGGATCTGATAGAAACATTTTCAAATTTAAATAGCGTGTATGCACAGCACTCCAGTCAATATACAATGTATAAAAGGACTTCAGTGCTGCTTTTCTAGACAATATAGATCAGTGCTGCTTTTCTAGGCAATATAGATCAGTGCTGCTTTTCTAGGCAATATAGATCAGTGCTGCTTTTCTAGACAATATAGATCAGCAGACTTTTTGACTCCACTCGGGAACCCAATGCACAATGTTTATGATGCAAGATGTTTGATTGAAACCCAATTTAAAAGGACAGCAGACAAACAGTTCCAGTAATTCAAAAACTGCCTTGAAGAATACTTGCCTTCCATATTTCTGTAGATCACTTCTAGGCAACAAAGGCTTTTTCAAGACCCATTCGTCACAGGATAAAGAGGTAGGATCTGAAAGAGAAACCTATATAAAAATGGAGTTTATAGCAGTTTTATTCCAACCCTATGCTCAACTAAATTTAAATGCAACAAACTTTTGTTAGCCAACAGCGCTTGGAGCATTCCTTAGGAACGGTTTTTGAATTACCAGCAAGTTGAAAAACTAAATGTCAATATCCATTGATGTTACTAAGCACATACAATGCACTAGGGGCAGAATGTGTCATTACCAGTGACCCCTTCCTTATAGCCTTGAATGACAACTAATGTACATTTCATTAGTTCACAGACCCCTTCAAAACAAGTTTTTAAAAACCTGGCATAATTTTACAGGATTACACCCATAGACCTGTCTGCGTAGTGGTAGGTTACCCACATGCTTAATTGTACGAGTTTCTTGGTCAACCTGCCCAACAATTACAGCATGCAGGTATTTTAAAGTCTGAAATATAATTCTCCTTCACTTTAGATATCGGTTGTAAAAGTCAACGTTTTAAACTGATTTTTATCCCCAAAATCAACTTGTGAAATCAAGCCCAGTTTTTAAGGATAACCAAAGTATGGACTCCTGGCATACTCAACTTGCACATTGGTGACTTGAATGGGTTCCTGCATGGAACAATTTGATAAAGAACAATGACTGTAGAATGTCTTGGGCATGGCCAGCATCTTCATTTTAGAAGTGACAATGAAACTACAATCAATCTTGCAAATTCCCCTCACCCTCTGTGTGGGTGAATTTTAGGCTCTTATTGAGCACAAACCCATGCTACAGCCACTATTTGCAGTAGCAGAGGAAGGAAAAGGGGAGAAAATCATATTCTGTCACAGCAGCAGCACAGTGGAACACCAACACATTGAGACATCATTTCTTACCATTTTAACCCTACTCTTCAGGTCCAGATAGGACCACTAACCACTACCCACCCCAGCCACAGTCTGTTCGCCCTCCTACCATCTGGAAGACGCTACAGATGCATTCGCACCCGTACGACCAGATTTAGGAACAGCTTCTTTCCCAGGGCTGTCATCCTACTGAACTCCACAAATAAACACTAAAGCCTGCACATCTGCCAATGCACTTTATTATGGTCATATTTATGCTAATATACTGCAAGCCAAATGTATAAATGTATGTTGAATGTTTAAGTGTCCTAATCCAAATTGTACACTCTCGGGAGCCGCAAGCCTACATTTCGTTGTACTGCACTTGTGCACTAACAATGACAATAAAAGTTGATTTGATTTGATTTGATAGTAAAATGTCCCATGGTGCTTCACAGGAACGTTATCAAATAAAATTTGACACCAAGCAATGTAAGGAGATATTAGGGCAGAGGAGGGGTAGGTTTTAAGGAGCACCTTAAATGACAGTGAGGTAGAGAGGCGGAGAGGTTCAGGGAAGGAATTCCAGAGCTTAGGACCCAAGTAGCTGAAGGCACACTGCCAATGGCAGAGCAGTGAAAATCAGGAATGCGCAAGAGGCCAGACTTAGAAGAGCGCAGAGATCAGCTTGCACATCTCTCCCCAATTTATGTGGTGATCTGCCACCACTTTAAATCAAGGCCCATTGGAGGTCAGTTCATGAAAATTAAATCCATTTCACACCCATATGCAGTGTTGATTTTATAATGTTCGGTGAACAATGATGCTTTATGTTGCTTCATTACATGAAAGAGAAGTATTACCCCACCCCATTTAGAATGCACGTCAATATGCAATCAAGTTATTAGAATAAATGCCAGCAGAAAATTTAAATCACAAAGCTTCAACTAAGTAATCCGCTTATAAATGCATATTTTTGAAATGCAATATTTAATTTGTACCGAAAATCCTCAATTTTCCATACACCAACGTAAACCACTAAGGTTTATCATTTATAATGCAAACTGAGATAGCACTGTAATTATTCTTTAATACTCATGCAAATATGATGCCATTTTTCAAGGACAGCTAGTGCATATTATTTTGAAAGTGCATCAATGGCATCTTTCCAAACATATTAGTCATTATCTCTTAGTTCAACATGCTTTATCTGACATGGTTCATTTTTCTGATTACTTTAATAGCAAAATACCAAGCAATAATTAAACTCCAAGATTTTCAATTTACTATTCAGAGTTGAAACTTTAAATATCTAATTGGATTACAACTCACGGGACGCAGGAAAATCTGGGTCTACAGCATCACCAGAACGCGAGAGGTCACCCCCTTTATATTTGGGGGGTGACAAGGAGATTGTCATTGGCAGCAGTGGAGAAGTGCATTTAGAAGAAGAGACAATCCAGGAACACAGAATTGGAAAAAGTTTCAAACATTAAAATGACAGCAGGCTCACACCACCATTAATGAAATGATGGATAATATGAAATATTATGAAAAATATTATCCATCATAGATGAAATGCAATGGTACAAATGCTGCCTTACTGGCACATATGCATACACTGTATATTACATACAATCAGCATTTAAGGAAAGATTGCAAAAATGCATCAGCCTACCATAAGGTTTTTTCTTGCCTGATGCACATCCCCTTTTCCTGGTTTCCCTTTGATTTACTACTTTCCAAAACATCTCCGAGCAGGCCTCACAGGTGACTGTTTCTCTGTAATCCTCTCCAGAGTTAGTCGAGACAGCATCACCACAGGATAATTCAAAACGTTCTTCTTCATTCCCATCACTGTTCTTGGGGCTTGAGCCCACTATTTGGAGAATTGATTGCCTTACAGTAGAGAAAGGAGTCTCAGTGTAGGACTTCAAGTTTTCTTCAGCTTTCCCTGGAAATGTGTTACATTTCACATTAGGTCTTTTGGCAGGAAGGCTTGCAGTTTCAGCTGGGCTGCTGCAGATTCTAGTGATGGCTGTGTCACTGTTGCTATTCCTTAGCATTACATGCTCAGATAGGATGGAACACTCCATTTTAAGGACATCTTCAGAGGCATTTTTTGGGTTATTTTGGAGGAAATTCTGCAATGCTAGGTGGTTGTACAAATCTTTATGTATAGTGGTGGGAGCACAACGGTTCTCCCTCGGTGCTATTTTTTCAACTTTTTCTTTGTTGCCAAGCAGAGAATTATACCTACAAGAAGAATACAAATATAAAACAGAGTAAACGAGGCACACATTTTTCACGACAGTAAAATAAGTTTATAATTCAATTATTGCTCCGTTTCCATTTATAAATAAATGTATCTTGCCAGCTTGGCAATTACTAACTGGTGCCATAAGATACTTCAAGGATGCTTAAATTCAAAGTGAAAAAGAGTGGAGAGCGTAATAAAGCCATGAATTACACTGAATCTGCATGGTACATAAAACAGAGTGCAATACCAGTTTTTGCAGTAGTGGAATACAGCCAGTCAAATTGCTTTTGAAGAGAAATTTCTTCAAAAGCAAGTCTACATACATGCCATTGTCTTGCTATGTTTCCTAATCAGAACGACTGTTCTAGAATTGTACACAAGTACCTGAGGCATGACTATAGCTGACATAAGGCAGTGACTGAATGAATGGATAATGAGCATCAGAACCCAAATATATTTCTCTTGTGCTTAACAAGGACTACTCCCATAAGCAAGTCCACTTTCCCTACAGGAGAAAATGTGATCTTGTAACATCTAATAATGTAGCATTGTCCAGGGATTGAACAGAACATGTAATTTGCTCACTGGAATTGACACAAGCCTCCTTATGTTCGCCTAAATGTCAAATAGCAGAAGAATAAACACTGTGACTTAAGCTATAAATTACTAACCGGGTTTAATGTAAAAAGATTAAAACAGCAGAAGAAAATCAATACAGGTTCATTTACAGTGATTTTAAACTTACACTTCCAGTTCTTATGAAAATAAGATGCAACATTTTGCTAACTCTCCTAATACCACCAAACCTGGACAAGTTCAACAGTTCTCTATTTTCCCCTCAGACTCAACACAATCATATTATTATTATTCATATCTCATTAGATGAAAAGAACTCACATTTATATAGCACCTTTAATGTGAAGAAATGCCCAAGACATTTCAAAATAACTAAGCCAGGAGTGGTGACCATATTCTTGGTCAAAGAGATGGGTTTTGAGAAGGTTGCTAAGGTGGGGGGGGAGAGAGGAAGAAGAGAGGGAGGGCGGAGAAAGAGGTTCGTGAGAAGTTACGTAGAGTAGGACCATGGTACTCAAATGCTATGCCAAACAGTGGTGGGGCAAAATGGGAGAGGATGCACAGGAGGAATGGAGTGTTTGAGAGAGGGAGGTGAATACATGGCTAGACGTTAGGGAGGTTGCGGCCATGGAAGGAATTAAAGATGGGTGTGGAGATGAGATGCCAATGTACGTCAGCAAGAACGGGGTAATGGGTGAATAGGACTTGGAGCAACACAATATTTGCGAAGTTTTGGAGAGAAACTGCAGAGAGAGAGTTGAAGGCTAGAATGGAGGAAGGAGAGGAGGTTGGGGGTGAGGAAGAATAAGAAAGTAAGAACACAGCTGTATGATGGACTCTATCTCAGAGACTAAGAAACCCATGAGCTCCCCGTGCTTGGTGTTTGTGATGAAGTTGAGGGGGGATGGGAAAAGGGGTTAAAGTAGATCATTGGTTATGAAAAACAAAAAAAGGAGCTTGAGGTTACCTTGCCCTTCAAGATGATTCTGAAGCAGGTGGTTTTCGCTGTAGAGAGCAAAACACCATAATGCTTGGTTTGGTTAAACAAGATCTGCTAATGAACAGTTAGGCCAGTTGTTCGCCAGGTTAAGTTTGAGTTTGCACCCATTTTACTTCAGGAAGAGAAGATGGAGACTCTACTGGGATGGGAAACAGTGATTATTTTGCAAGGTACAAGGACAAAAATAAAGGCTAGGGAGCAGTTAATCAAGTCGACAATAGCAGAGATTTTGAGATGAATGTAGGACTAAAGACAAGGGGGTTGGGAATTTATGAACAAGGTTGTAAGAGTCCTGGAGGGGAGGGGAACAGGAGTTATTTTCCATGGGCAGATAGCAAGAATAGTGGTACTGTGGTAGAGTATGGGAATGTGGGTGGTAAGAGAGATGAAGAAGTGGTCAGTGATAGCCTTGTCAGAGATCGAGATATTAGGTGCAGAGAGGCCATGAAGATGTCAAGAGTGGCCAGGTATATGGTATGGGAAATGTATACATGGGGTGAAATTGAGGGGGATGGAGTGGTGAAGTTAGAGAGCTAGGGGACCGGAGATAGAGATTGGGATCAGCAAAGATGTTAAGTCACTTAATACAGAGGGTAACAGAGGAGGGAAGACATCCCAGAGGAAGTCAGCATGGGTGTGGAAAACAACAAGGCACAAAATGATAATCTTCCAAATAAAACTTGCATTTTATGAAGTGGTCACGGCCATGTTATTGTGAAACATTTACAGGGGAACCTTTTGAGATAAAAGAGCATCTTATCTCTGGTTTCAGATTTTTTTGAATGTGTAAAACATATTTTTCTTTAGATACAATGTATGCCTGTACACTGTAGCAAGAAAGCATGGCACATGAACTGTTAAATTGTGGTGTACAGCAAGTCTACCAATTGTAGCGACAAAAAAAACCGAGTTTCAGCAGGCCACATGCTGAGGTTGCTGCAGAGGCTGTTTTTGAACAGACCAAGACATAAATTATTGCCTTTGTACCAAATTTTAATTACTTTGGAAAGAAACAGAATGGCAAAATCGACAGCAAAGTTTTGCCTCTACTGCTGCATGATGTCATGTGAATGCAGAAAGTGCACAACCTGGCTTTTTTGCTCATTATATCCAGAATCTTCTGGGTTCCCGAAGCTCAGTTGCCACAAACATGAAAGTAAAATCTTCAGTGGACCTCACATCCTACAGTTCAATTTTATGTTTCATATTATATGCTCTTCCTTGGCCATCGTTCAGCACACACTCAGCTCTTGTCTACGCAGCTTTGATTACTGATGGTGATGCATTCCAGTAAAACATGTCCAGGCAGATAAACATAACAACTTAATTACTTTGCAAAATACTAAAAAGTGACAGGCGACTGGAAGCTCAGGGTCACGCTTACGGACTGAACGGAGGTGTTCCGCAAAGCGGTCACCCAATCTGCATTTGGTCGCCCCAATGTAAAGGAGACCGCATCGTGAGCAGCGAATACAGTATACTAAATTGCAAGTACAACAATTAAATCGCTGTTTCACCTGGAAGGAGTGTTTGGGGACCTGGACAGTGGGAAGGGAGGAGGTAAAATGGCAGGTGTTGCATCTCCTGCACTTGCACAGGAAGGTGCCGTGGGAAGGGGAAGGGGTTTTGGAAGTGATAGAGGAGCGGTCCCTTCAGAATGCTGACAGGGGAGGGGAGGAGATGATGTGTTTGGTGGTGGGATCATGCTGGAGGTGGCGGAAATGTCGGAGGATGATCCGTTTAATGTGGGCGCTGGTGGGGTGAAAGGTGAGGACAAGGGGAATGCTATCGTGGTTCTGGGAGGGAGGGGAAGGCGAGAGCAGAAGTGCGGGAAATGGAACAGATACAGTCGCGGGCCATGTCAACCACGGTAATGGGGAATCCTCAGTTGAGGAAAAAGGAAGACATATCGGAAGCACTAGTATGGAAGGTGGCATCGTCAGAGCAGATGCGGCAGAGACGGAGAAACTGGGAGAATGGAATAAAGTGCTTACAGGAAGCGGAGTTGGAGGAAGTGTAGTCCAGGTAGCTGTGGGAGTCAGTGGGCTTAGAGTGGATGTTTGATAGCCTATCCCCATAAATGGAGATAGAGAAGTCGAGGAAGGGAAGGGAAGAGTCGGAGATGGACCATGTGAAGGTGAGGGAAGGGTGGAAATTGGAAGCAAAGTGAATGAAATTTTCTAGTTTAGGGCTAGAGCAGGAAACGGCACCGACATAGTTATCAATGTACTGGAAAAAGAAGTAAGGGAGAGGACCCGAGTAGGACTGGAACAAAGAGTGTTCCACATATCCCAAGAAAAGGCAGGCATAGCTAGGGCCCATGTGGGTTCTCATAGCAACACCTTTAATTTGGAGGAAGTGAGTAGAGTCAAAGGAAAAGTTGTTCAATGCAAGAACAAGTTTAGCCAGGCGGACGAGGGTGGTGGTGGATGGGGACTGGTTGGACCTCTACCCTCAGGCTGTCCTGGTGGGGGATGGAGGTGTAGAGGGATTGGACGTCCATGGTAAAAAGGAGACAGTTGGGGCCAGGAAACTGTTAAAGTGATGAAGGGCGTCGGAGGAGTCGCGAATGTAGGTGGGAAGAGACTGGACAGGGGGAGAAAAAAAGTCGCGATAGGAAGAGATAAGTTCCGTGGGGCAAGAACAAGCTGAAATGATGGGTCTAGCAGGTCAGCCCTGTTTGTGGATCTTGGGAAGGAGGTAGAGGCGGGCTGTGTGGGGTTTGTGGTCTATGAGGTTGACAGCCATGGAGGGAAGATCTCCAGAGGAGATGAGGTCAGTGACAGTCTTGGAAACAATGGCTTGATGTTTGGTAGTGGGGTCCAGGGGCAGGTGTCAGAGAGTTGGCGTTCAGTCTCCGCACGGTAGAGGTCGGTTTGCCAAACAACAACAGCACCACCCTTGTCAGCAGGTTTAATGACAATGTTAGGGTTGGATCAGAGATAACAGAGTGCTGCAAGTTCAGAAGGAGGTAGGTTGGAGTGAGTGAAGGGAGCAGAGAAATTGAGACGGCTGATGTTGCGCCGGCAGTTAGCAATGAAAAGATCTAGAGAGGGCAGAGGGCGGGGTCCAGGTAAAAAGAGAATTCTGAAAGCGGGAGAATGGGTCCACCATGCGGTGGGGAAGACTCCTGGCCAAAGAAGTGGGCACGGAGACAAAGGCGATGGAAAAAGAGCTCGGCATTGTGCCGAGCTGGAAATTCATTGAGATGGGGGCGTAAAGGGATGAAGCTCAGGCCTTTGCTGAGGACTAATTGTTCGGGTTCAGAGAGGGGAATGTCAGAGGGGACAGTGAAAACACAGCAGGGGGTGAGATTGGAAGAAGGGATGGGGTCAGAGGAAAGTGATGGGGAAGGTGGTTCCGGAGGGGTGTTGGTGTCCAAGAGTTGTTGAAGCTTGCGATACTTGACATCCGAAAGGAAAAAAAAGTTTTTTGTTGAAGCGCCAAATGAAGCGAAGGATGAAACGGAACCGTGGACCAGGACAGCTTTGAGATAGAGTGCGTTGGTGCTGCTGAAGAGAGGTCGAGAGTGTTCATGTGGCGACACATGGCGTTGAGCGTGGATCTCGGGATGTGGCGAGAGCAGTAGTTCGAGGAACAGTGAATATCTCATGAGCCCTAACTTTGTTTAATAACCTCTTGTGTGGTACCTTATCAAATGCCTTCTGAAAATCCAAATACACCACATCCACTGGTTCCCCCTTAGCTATTCTGCTAGTTACAACCTCAAAAAACTCCAACAGATTTGTCAAACACGATTTCCCTTTCATAAATCAGTGTTGACTCTGCCCAATCCTATTATGATTTTCTAAGTGCCCTGTTACCATGTCCTTAATAATAGATTGTAGCATTTTCCTTACTACTGATATCAGGCTAACTGGTCTGTAGTTCCCCGTTTTCTCTCTCCCTCCTTTCTTAAAAATAGTGGGGTTACATTTGCTACCTCATAATCCGCAGGAACTGTTCTATAATCTATGGAATTTTGCAAAATGACAACCAATGCATCCACTATCTCTATAGCCAACTCTTTCAAAACCCTAGGATGTAGGCCATCAGGTCCAGTGGATTTATCAGCTTTCAGTCCCATTAATTTCTCCAAACTACTTTTATCCAATACTAATAGCTTTCAGTTCCTCATTCTCGCTAGACCCTTGGTTCTCCACCATTTCTGGGAAGCTTTTTGCGTCTTCTTCCAAAGACAGACACAAAGTATTTGTTTAATTTCTCTGCCACTTCCTTATTCCCCATTATAATTTCTCCTGTGTCAGCCACATTTACTTTAGTTAATCTTTTCCTTTTTATATACCTATAGAAGCTTTTACAATCTGTTTTTATGTCTCTCGCTAGTTTACTCTCATTTTCTATTTTCCCTTTATCAATTTCTTGGTCCTCCTTTGCTGAATTCTAAAATCCTCAGGCTTACTACTCTTTTTGGCAGCATTACAAACCCCTTCCTTTGTTCTAATACTATCTTTAACTTCTCTTGTTAGCCATGGTTGGATTACTTTTCTTGTGGGGTTTTTGTGCCTTAAAGGGAATGTATATGTGTTGTAAATTATGTCAGAGTGTTATACAGCACAGAAAGAGGCCCTTCGGCCCATCGTGTCTGTGCTGGCCATCAAGCCCGGTCTATTCTAACACCATTTTCCAGCACTTGGTCCGTAGCCTTGTATGCTATGGCGTTTCAAGTGCTCATCTAAATGCTTCTTGAATGGTGTTAGGCTTCCTGCCTCTACCACCCTTTCAGGCAGTTAGTTCCAGATTCCAACCACCATCTGGGTGAAAAAGTTTTTCCTCAAATCCCCTCTCCCTTACCTTGAAACTATGCCCGCTGGTTATTGACCCCTCTACTAAAGGGGAAAAGTTCCTTTCTATCTACCCTATCTATGCCCCCCATAATCTTGTACACCTCAATCAGGTCCCCCCGCAGCATTCTCTGCTCTAAGGAAAACAACCCCAGCTTGTCCAGTTTCTCTTCTGAAACACTCCAGCCCAGGTAACATCCTGGTGAATGTCCTCTGCACCCTCTCCAATGCAATCACATCCTTCCTATATAGTGTGGCGACCAGAACTGCACACAGTATTGCAGCTGTGGCCTAACTAGCGTTTTGTACAGCACAATCATAACCTCCCTGCTCTTATATTCTATGCCTCGGCTAATGAAGGCAAGTATCCCATATGCCTTTTTAACCACCTTATCTAACTGTCCTGTTGCCTTCAGGGATCTATGTACATGCACACCAAGGTCCGTCTGATCCTCTGTCCTTCCTAGGGTCCTACCATTCATTGTGTATTCCCTTGCCTTGTTAGTCCTCCCAAAATGCATCACCTCACACTTTTCAGGGTTAAATTCCATTTGCCACTATTCTGCCCATCTGACCAACCCGTCTATATCGTCCTGTAGCCTGAGGCTTCCCTCCTCGCTATTTACCACTCCACCAATTTTTGTGTCATCTGCAAACTTACTGATAATACCTACTACGTTCATATCTAAATCATTAATGTACACTACAAACAGCAAGGGACCCAGCACCGATCCCTGCGGTACACCACTGGACACAGGCTTCCAGTCACAAAAACAACCTTCGACCATCACCCTTTGCCTCCTGCCACTAAGCCAATTTTGGAATGTGTCAAATTTCCCTGGATCCCATGGGCTCTTACCTTCTGACCAGTCTCCCATGCAGGACTTTGTCAAAAGCTGTACTGAAGTCCATGTAGACTACATCAACTGCACTACCCTCATCCACACACCTAGTCACCCCCTCGAAAAATTTAATCAAATTGGTTAGACATGATCTCCCCGACAAAGCTATGCTGACTATCCTTGATTAATCCTTGCCTCTCCAAGTGGAGACTAATTCTGTCCCTCAGATTTTTTTCCAATAATTTCCCTACCACTGATGTTAGGCTCACTGGCCTGTAATTTCCTGGTTTATCCCTACCACCCTTCTTGAATAATGGTACTACGTTAGCTGTCCTCCAGTCCTTTGGCACCTCCCCAGAAATCTCCTCCCTTGCCTCACACAGCAGCCTGGGATACATCTCGTCTGGGCCTGGGGATTTATCCACTTTTAAGCCCGCTAAAACCGCTAGTACCTCCTCCCTCTCAATGCTAATTTGTTCAAGTATATCACAATCCCCCTGCCTGATTTCTATGCCTGTATCGTCCTTCTACATAGTGAACACAGATGCAAAATATTCATTTAAAACCTCACCGACATCTTCCGGCTTTACACACAGATTGCCACTTTGGTCCCTAATGGGCCCTACTCTTTCCCTAGTTATCCTCTTGCCTTAATATACTTATAAAACACCATGGGATTTTCCTTTATTTTGCCCGCCAGTGTTTTTTCATGCCCCCTCTTTGCTCTCCTAATTTCTTTAAGTACCCCCTACACTTCCTATAACTCCTCTAGGGCTTCCACTGATTTTAGTTCTTTGTATCTGCCAAAAGCCTCCCTTTTTCCGAATCCATTCTTGTATATCCCTTGACATCCAGGGTTCCCTGGACTTGTTGGTCCCACCTTTGACCTTTATGGGAACATATTGACGCTGTACTCTCTCTATTTCCTTTCTGAATGACTCCCACTGCTCTGATGTGGATTTTCCTACAAGTAGCTGATCCCAGTCCACTTTGGCCAGATCCTGCCTTATCATATTAAAATCGGCCTTCCCCCAATTTAGAACCTTTATTTCCGGTCTATCTTTGTCCTTTTCCACGACTACCTTAAATCTCACCGAATTGTGGTCACGGTCACCAGAATGCTCTCCTGACATTTCTACCACTTGCCCGGCTACATTCCCTAGAATTAGGTCCAGTACCGCCCTCTCTCTTGTAGGACTTTCCACATGCTGGCTCAAAAAGCTCTCCGGGATGCACTTTAAGAATTCCGCACCTTCTAAGCCTTTCACACTCTGACTATCCCAGTTAATATTGGGGAAGTTGAAATCCCCTACTATTATTACCCTAATAGTTCTACACTTCTCTGAGATTTGCATACATATCTGTTCCTCTATCTCCTCCTGACTGTTTGGGGGCCTATAGTACTCTCCCTGCAAAGTGCTTGCCCCCTTTTTGTTTTTAAGTTCTACTCATATGGCCTCATTAGAGGAACCTGCTAAGATATCATCCCTCCTTACAGCAGTAATTGACTCCTTGATTAATATTGCGACACCCCCCTCTGTCTCGCCTGAAGATTCTATACCCCGGAATATTGAGCTGCCAGTCCTGCCCCTCCCTCAACCATGTCTCTGTGATAGCAACAATATCATACTCCCATGTGTTCATCATCACCTTCAATTCATCTACCTTACTCGCAAGACTCCTTGCATTAAAATTAATGCCATCCAGCCTTGCCATACTCCCTCGTGCCTTTACATATTTGCTCTGCCTTCCAGGCTGACTTGTTTTTTCCTCTATATTTGGCTGTGCATCACCCCCTACTATAGTTCCCACTCCGTATCCCAGTCCCCCTGCCAGGTTAGTTTCAACCCCACCCCCCCAACAGCACCAGCAAACCTCCTGCAAGGATGTTGGTCCTGTTCCAGTTCAGGTGCAACCCGTCCGACTTGTACAGGTCCCACCTTCCCCAGAAACAGACCCAGTGATCCAGGAAACTAAAGCACTCCCTCCTGCACCAACTCATTAGCCACACATTCATCTGCTCTATCCTCCTATTCCTATACTCACTAGCACATGGCACCAGGAGTAATCCAGAGATTACAACCTTTGAGGTCCTGCTTTTTAATCTGCTACCTAGCTCCCTAAATTCTTGTTGCAGGACCTCATCCCTTTTGCTACCTATGTTGTTGGTACCAATGTGAACCACGACCTCTGACTGTTCGCCCTCCCCCTTCAGAATGCCCTGCAGCCGTTCAGTGACATCCTTGACCCTGGCACCAGGGAGACAACATACCATCCTGGAGTCACGTCTGCGGCCGCAGAAACGCCTGTCTGCACCTCTCGCTAATCGAGTCTCCTACCACTGTTGCCCTTCCACTCTTACTCCTCCCCCCCCTTGTGCAGCTGAGCCACCCACAGTGCCGTAAACTTGGCTCTGGCTACACTCCCCAGAGGAACTGTCACTTTCACCGTTTTCCAACACAGAAAAATGGTTGTTGAGTAAGATGCACTTGGGGCTTTCCTGACTACCTGCCTGCCCCCCTTCTGATTGGTGGTCTCCCATTCCCTCTCTGACAGCACTTTCTTAAGCTGCGGGGTGGCCACGTCTAAAAACGTGCTATCCACGTAACTCTCAGCCTCGCGGATGCACCTCAGTGCCTCCAGCTGACACTCGAGCTCCGAAAACCAGATCTCAAGTTGGCCAAATCATTGGCACTTACTGCACATGTGGTCATCCTGACTGCAAGAAGTGTCTAGGAATTCTCACATACTGCAGGCCGTACAACACATGGGACTGAGGTTATTAATTAACCCTTTCTCATTGCACAATACTAGATCTAAAATAGCCTGTTCCCTAGTTGGTTCCTCAACATACTGATCTAGAAAATCTAGTCATCTTTTATTTCTTAACTTGTCCCATTACCATCAAGCCTCTTGTCTTTAACCACGCCTGCCTTTCATCCTGTCACAGACTTCCCTTTTGTTCTTTCCTCCCCTCCTCCCTTTCTGCACTTGTATATCTGTTACTTCTCTAACTTTTTTGAAACGTCAACTCTGTTTCTCTCTCCTCTATGCTGCTTGACCTGCTGAGTGTTTGCAGCATTTTCTGTTTTTACTTCAGGTTTCCAGCATCCGCAGTATTTTGCTATTGTATTCATTACTTTGCAATTGGCCAACTACAATTTAGATAATTGTACTCTAGGTAGCTTGCGTTCCTAGTGTCTTGTTACAACGAAACACTGGAAATTAACCAATGCGCTGCACCAAACAAAAATATGTTTTGCAAAAAATATATATAAATAAAGGAAACGCTTACAATTCTTGGAAGGAACGCTCCACCTCCAGCTGGCTCAGGGTGTCGCTTTGCCGTGAGGTCCAAGCGAAGCAGTCGGCACTGCCGGGCCGCCGCTGGTGTTTCCGCATCGTCTTCACGTCACAGAGCGCGGCTCGAGCACAGTGCAGCACAGCATCTTGCAGCAGCCCGGGACAAGCGCTCGGTCCGTCGCCCGGGAGCCACCCAGTACGACCCGGGACAAGCGCTCGGTCCGCAGCCACCCAGCACGACCCGGGACAAGCGCTCGGTCCGCAGCCCGGGAGCCACCCAACACGGCCCAGGAGAAGCGCTCGGTCCCGAGCACGGCCCGGGAAAAAACGCTCCGTTCACAGCCTGGGAACCGAGCGCACGCTATATTCGAACTTGCGCGCTGCGCCTCCCTGCCTCGCTGATTGGGCCAGGCCGCTGTCGATCACACGCACTTGTCCTATAGCAGCGAGGCAGGGACCCTTGTTCCGGTTGTTTGAATCGGTGGCCGGTTGGTGAAATATTTCCACGCTTTCTCTCTGGCAAGAGTGTTAATAAAAAAAAACAAAATCGATTACACGGAAACAGGTCGCACGCCGTCTGCGTCGGTGTTTATCTTTCACACCAACAACATAGCAGTGATGGCAGTGAGCATAAAACCTCTCCAAAACTACCCAGGGGTGATCAAATCCCGGCAAGAAATACTCCTTCAGCTCCTTTCAAATATTAAAAACGGGCTGCTGCTGTGAATGTGGAGCCATTTTATTTGTGGGGCCGAATGGTTTTGGGGATGCACCTGCTGGGATTACCTGTGCAGATTTCTTGAGTTCTGCTGGACTTGGTGTTGTACCAATGCCTTTTGCTTCCAAATCCAATTTCAAATGGCCGGTGCTGCTATAAAACGATGCCAAAAAGCTAACTAAAATCTTTTAACCAATTTTAAGTGTAATTTTACATCAGCAATGGATTCCACAGTAAGGGAAAGAGCAACAACAATTTGAATTTATATAGCACCTTTTAATGTAAAACGTCCCAAGGTGCTTCACATAAGCGTTATAAAACAAAAACTGACACAGCCACATAAGGAGACATTAGGACAGGAAGAGATGAGTTTTAAGGAGCATCTTAAAGGAGGCGGGAGAGGTTTATGGAGGGAGTTCCAGAGCTTAGGGCCGAGCCAGCTGATGGTGGAGCGTTGGAAATCGGGGATGCGCAAGAGGACAGAATTGGAGGAACGCAGAGATCCCAGTAGGTTGTCGGGCTGGAGGAGATTACAGAGATAGGGAGGGACGAGGTCATGGAGGGATTTGAACACAGGGATGAAAATTTTAAAATCGGGTCCTTGCTGGACTGGGAGTCATTGTACCTCAGACTGCTCCACATTAAACTGCATCTGCCACCTATCTGCCCATTCACTAACCCACCAATGACTTCGTGAACTTACTTACAATCTCATTACTAGTTGTCAAACCTCCTATTTTTGTGTCAAATGCAAAATTTCAGATTGCGCTCCCGATGCCCAAATCCGAATAGTCTACATGTAAGGAGAAGAAAAGTGGGCACACGCTGACACCTGGGGTAACCACTTCTAACCTTCCTCCATATGAACAGGAGTAGGCCATTTCAGCCCCCTCGCGCCTGTTCCATCATTCAATTATATCTTGGCTGATCTTTATCTTAACTCCATCTACCCGTCTTGGTTCCGTAACCCTTAACACCATTACCTAACAAAAGTCCATCAATCTCAGTTTTGAAATTGACCTCTAGTCTCAACAGCTTTTTGGGAGGTAGAGTTCCAATATTCCACTTGCCTTTATGTGAAAAAGTGCTTTCTGACATCGCCACTGAACGGCTTAGCTCTAATCTTAAGGTTATGCCTCCTTGTTCTGGACTCCCCTACCGGAGGAAATAGTTTCTCTTTATCATCTTAAACACCTCAATTAGATCACCGCTTTATCTTCTATACTCAAGGGAATATAAGCCTAGTCTGCAACTGGTGAATCTGCACTGCATCTCCTCTAAGGCCAATATATCCTTCCTGAGGTGTGGTGCCCAGAACTGAAAGGAGAACTCCAGATGGGGTCTAACCAGAGCTCTGTACAGCTGCAAAATAACTTCCACTCTTTATATTCCAGCCCCCTTACGATAAAGCCCAACATTCCATTATAATGTCTTTTAAATTATTTTTTGAGCCTGTCCACTAGATTTTAGTGATTTCTGCACTTGGACCCCGAAACCTCTCTGCTCATCCACAGTTCCTAGCTTCTCGCCATTTAGAAAATACTCTGACCTATCGTCCTTAGGTACAAAGTGGATGGCCTCACCCTTTCGAACATTGAATTCCATCTGCCACAGTTTTGCCTCACTTAACTTATCAAATTCCCTTTGCAACTTTCTGCTCCCATCTACACTATTTACTGTGCCATCTATCTTATCAGCAAACTTGGATATACAGCTCTCTATTCCTTTAAGTAATTTATAATTATAGTGAAAAACTGCAACCCCAGTATAGATTCTTGGGGGACACCACTAGTCACGTCTTGCCAATTTGAGTACAGATCCATTATCCCTACTCCTACCTCCTAACCAATTCCATATTCAAGCCAATAGGTTGCCTCCAATTCCATGCGCTCCCATTTTTGTTAACAGTCTCTTATGTGGAACCTTATCGAATGCCTTCTGAAAGTCCATATAAATAACATCCATAGACACTCCCTTGTCTACCCCATTAGTTGCCTCCTCAAAAAAATTCAATTCAGCTAGGTTCGTTAGACATGACTTTCCTTTTACAAATCCATGCTGGCTCTTTCTGATCAGCTCATATTTGTTCAAATGCTCAGTCACTCTGTCCCTAAATATAGATTCTAAGCTCATGCGCAGTTGATGTTACAAACCCAGAGCAGCTCCTGTTGCCTGACAGTGCCACCAGTAAATAGAACTGGTCCTACCAGTTGCTCTAGTCTCATGTGAATACCAAGCGATGGCGCTCAGACTCGCCCCAAGCCTCTAGCTGACTACTCTCAGTCTGCCAAACCTGTTGCCAGGCAGGTCAATCACACCACATTGCCCTGACTACCCCCACTTCCAGCTACTCCGTGCAATGCTTCAGGATTGTTCGCCCTGCAACTAGGAACAGACATTTGGGTGTAAAAGATTTCTGTAAGTTTAAAGCACATTGTAGTGAGATCGGGAGATGGATATCAAATATGTGTGACTCATGGATAATCCATGGGAGTTGATGTGTCTGTAAGAGAGTTGTCAGCTCTGGTTGGACGTATTCCTGCAGGTTTCATCACACAACCCTGCTCCCAGCCGCCCAGCCTAATCAAACACCCAATTTCCCCATCACACAACCCTGCTCCCAGCCGCATCAAACAGCCAATTTCCCCATCACACAACCCTGCTCCCAACCGCCCAGCCTAATCAAACAGCCAATTTCCCCATCACACAACCCTGCTCCCAGCCGCCCAGCCTAATCAAACACCCAATTTCCCCATCACACAACCCTGCTCCCAGCCGCCCAGCCTAATCAAACAGCCAATTTCCCCATCACACAACCCTGCTCCCAACCGCCCAGCCTAATCAAACAACCAATTTCCCCATCTGCAATATTTTTGTAATAAATAAATTAAGGTATTCAAAGAAAATGAAAAAAAAACTTTGTTAATGCTGCGATGATTTTTTTAATAGGTTGCTCGCAACATTATCCAGGAGAATAATCTTTAATTCCTGGAAAATCTGGGACCATCCTAGAGGTTTGGCAACCCTACTCCAACGTGCATGTGCCCACACTTTCCATATCCCTTTATCCCCTTCCCTTCAATCACCTGTTCTTACTGGTCTCTGTTTCAATCACTGACTCTAGCAGTGCTTTACACAGCCTTAGAACCCTCTGTAAAAAAAATGTTTCTCCTGCTCTCTGTCCTAAATTTCTTACATTTAATCCTATATCAATGTCCCCTCCTCATTCTAGACCCTTCAATCACTGTTTCTATTCTGTCTTATCCCTTCATAATTTTAAACATCTATCAAATCATCCTCTGTTCTAACAAAAACAGCCCCAATTTTTTGTCTTTCTTCGTATTTGTATTTTCTCTCATCAGGCAGCACCCTGGTGAATCTGTGCTGTACCCTCAATCAACATCCTTCCCTATGGTGTGGAGTTAAGGTTGCAAACCCTCCCAGTTTCTCCAGGAGTAGAAGATGAATCTCTTGGGGCACTGCTGCTAGCAACTTGGGAGAAAAATAGTCATGCATGCGTACTTCCTTTCATGCTAAGCACGCACAATCTAGCTGTGGAAGTGAACGATCTCGCGAGAAGACCCATTTCCACGCACCCCGCCTCCACTTACGCAGTTACGGAGTTATAGTGGTGCTGATAAGTGCATATTACATACGTAACAGTGGGCAACTCTAATCTATATAAATAATACAAGTTGTGGTTGTATATGTCTGTGGTTTTCTCTCTCCGTCCCTTTACGTCTGCAGTTCTCTTTCGGTTACTGTGGCTATCTGTTTTGTACTGTGCGTGTGTATGTGATTCTTTTTTGGCCCTTGTGTGTATCTGTGATTCTTTATACCTGTAGGTATCTCTGTTTCACTCTTTTCCTGAGTTCTTGTGGTTCACTTTCTCTGCCACTGTGTGTATCTGCTCTCCTCAGGCAGATTTGGTTGCTTCTGAACAACTCTCTTCTGTGTTTCTGGCTGCTCCTGAGCTGACCTGCTCTCCTCGGGCACTGTTCGCTGCTTCCAACCTGTTGCGCTCCATATAGAACCATAAAGTTCAACTAATCGCACATTTAACCTTTCTTGCCCCAATCCTTGCTACCTCACTTCCTTCTCTACAACTTGCAAAGAGCAATGTCTACAACTGCAAAAAGGTGGAACTCAATAAGTTACAAGAACAGTATAAACGGGAAAGTAAAAAAAAATGTACCCTGGTATACATATTGGTACAGTTGTCATACATTTTTTTCAACACAGCATATGAAGTGAAGAAACAGCATAAATCAAAACAACCTCTGTGATATATATTTACACCGCTTAATTTTTAGATGACTCGTTCACAACAATTCATTTGGGGAAAAAATACACCGAAATCTATAATCAAAAATACTGAATTTGCGAATACTTACTTTTGATTCAATTGCTGCAAAAAAAACTGAAATACTATTGATGACATATAGTCTTTGAATGTTTCCAGTGTCCCTCTATAGTGTGTACACAAAGTTTAGCTAACTGATTTTATTTTGCTGCCTGTTGTGGAATTGAGCTTTTTTCTTTCAAGTTTATGTGGCCATGTGATAGGTTGCTACTGGTCTTATGCTTATTGCTCAATTCTTTCAATTGATTCCTTCCTAAATGGTCGCATGCTATAATTTCTCATCTCGCCCTTATCCTGCTGGTTCTTTCTATTGGCCTTCAAAGATTTTAGACCAACAGGAGCAGTCTTAAAACCTTGGAAAATGTTGGGCTTTACCAGAACAATATTGGTAGTTTTCATATCTTTAATTTCTGACTACCAGTGGTGTTTGCAGTTAGTTCACCTGTTCTTACTGGTCTCTGTTTCAATCACTGACTCTAGCAGTGCTTTACACAGCCTTAGAACCCTCTGTAAAATAGTTCAAATCTTGAGGCATCTCATTTACAACCTTGTGATGTGAGAAATAACTCCTTAATTAGCTAACTGGATAACACACACTTACACTTGTCTTATGTATTCAAAGAGAAAATAGTACTAAACAGGATTTTTGTTGTATTTGTAGCTCAAGAAAAAGTACTGAAGTTACAATGTGGTATCACCTTTGTCAGTATAAACACTTCAAAGGAAAATCTATTGTTCCAAGAGTGATTGATTTTCCCCCCAAAATAATAGATATGGCATGGATCACAATATGATGGGAAAAAATATTCAGTTCAAAGTGGGATGCTAAACTTCTTAGAGGCAGCTTTAATAATGGAGATGTGGAAGCTTCATTTCAGCTCAGAGGATGAAGCATTAAGAGCGGAGCTAATAATGGTCAGAATTGATAGATGTTAGTTAAATTTGTGAGGGTCTTTGAAGAATTGAAACATGTCATCAATGCTCATGGAGGATGAAGTAAGATATTAAAAATTGGATTTAATAAGGTAAAACAAACCAGGGTTCATCTGTAACACCAATATACAAAATGGAGGGAATAGGTTAATTCGTGCTCTGAGTTGAACAATAGAAGTCTGTAAAAGTTGTATAAACCCAGATAAGGTTTAAACAGGACTACAGGTTAACTGCTGAGAGATTAAAACTGTCAAAACAACCCCTTAGAAAGAGGGAGAGATATATGGGTTCGGCCACGCGAGTCGACACCTTTGCACTTAAGGGTTTGTTAAGTGTGAAGCTCAACAGGGTTCTATTCTTTTAACTAACTAAAGTGTTTTTGCTCTGTAGAAATAATTCAAGAGAGACAGAAAGTCTGCAGATTGCCCGCTTTGGAAAGATCTACTATCTTAGAGAAATACTTAAAAAGACCAAGCCATCTGACAACAGCAAATGGACGATCGTAAAGTAATAAAGTTGAGGCCCCGGGTCATGAGAAAGTAACAGGACCAACTGATAACGAAATGTGAGATTTGTAAGCGACTGGAAGAATGGAATGTCACGGTTTTATAATTACAATTTAACTATAATTCTGTATATGTTAATAAGCTTATCCCCACCTTTAGGGCAGGGCCTTAATTTTTGTATAACTGTGTGAACCTCAAGAGATTCGGTGGAGTTGGAGCCTTGTGTTGGGACGCAAGAGCCATAGCTCCCCAGGCCTGAATAAACCGTTTTTACTTCAATTATTGGGTCTGTCTTTCTTACAACAAGCCAGTGTTGTCGACTTTGTATATCACTTAGTCCACACTTTGGGGGCTTACATCAGAGGAGACCAAGAAATATTAACTCAGTCATTGAAAGTTGTGTTACTGAGGACTGAACTGAAGGAAACTGATGAATGTAGAGTGGAATTATCAGCAAAAGGGTTGGATAAATAGTGGAGGAGTTCATTGATATGAAGGAAGTGAGTTGAAGTGAACACAGAACCTTGGATAACCCCTGAGTTAATGGAAGATCATAAAAGCTTTAAAAAAGGGTAAGAAGATGAAGGAACTGTGATATATTTCCAAGTCAGGATGGTGTGTGACATGAAGGGGAACTTGCAGGTGATGGTGTTCCCATGCGCCTGCTGCCCTTGTCCTTCTCGGTGGTAGAGGTCGCGGATTTGGGAGGTACTGTCGAAGAAGCCTTGGCGAGTTGCTGCAGTGCATCTTGTAGAAGGTACACACTGCACGGTAAAAGACAGAGAGTAGGGATAATGGGTATGTACTCGAATTGGAAGGAAGTGATTAGTGGTGCTCCACAAGGATCTGTGCTGGGGCCTCCACTATTCACTATATTTATTAATGACTTAGATAACACAATAGAGAACCATATATCCAAATTTGCCGATGACACAAGAGATTGGTGTTTTTTTGGCAGATGGAGTATAATGTGGGAAAGTGCGAGGTTATACACTTTGGCAGGAAAAATAAAAAAGCAAATTATTATTTAAATGGAGAGAGTTTGCAAAATGCTACAGTTCAGAGGGACCTGGGGGTCCTTGTGCATGAAACACAAAAAGTTAGCATGCAGGTACAGCAAGTAATCAAAAAGGCAAATGGAATGTTGGCCTTTATTTCAAAGGGATTGGAGTATAAAAGCAGGGAAGTCCTGCTACAACTGTACAGGGTATTGGTGAGAACACGCCTTGAGTACTGCATACAGTTTTGGTCTCCTTATTTAAGGAAGCATATACTTGCATTGGAGGCAGTTCAGAGACGATTCACTAGGTTCATTCCAGAGATGAGGGGGTTGACTTATGAGGAAAGGTTGAGCAGGCTGGGCCTATACTCATTGGAATTTAGAAGAATGAGAGGTGATCTTATTGAAACATATAAGATACTGAGGGGGCACGACAAGGTAGATGTGGAGAGGATGTTTCCCCTCGTGGGGAAATCTAGAATGCGGGGGCACTGTTTTAGAATAAAGGGTCGCCCTTTTAGAACTGAAATGAGGAGGAATTTCTTCTCTCAGAGGGTCGTAAATCTGTGGAATTCTCTGCCCCAGAGCTGTGGAGGCTGGGTCATTAAATACATTTAAGGTGAAGATAGATAATTTTTTGCAAGATAAGGGAGTGAAGGGTTATGGGGAGCAGGTGGGGAAGTGGCTTTGAGCCCAAGATCAGCCATGATCTTATTGAATGGCAGAGCAGGCTCGAGGGGCCAAGTGGCCTATTCCTGCTCCTATTTCTTATGTTCTTATATTATGGTGGCATAGTAAGTAGTGTGGATGGGAGAATAACATTTCAAAAAGACATTAATAGATTGAGTGGGCAAAACTGTGGCTGATAGATTTCAATGCAGGCAAGTGTGAGGTCATCTACTTTGCACCAAAAAAGGATAGATCCTAGTATTTTTAAATGGTGAAAAGTTAGGAACAGTGGCGGTCCAAAGAGATTTAGGGGTCCCTTACACAGATCACTAAAATGTAGTAGTCAGATACAATAAATGGAATGTTAGCCTTTATAACCAAAGGGCTAGAATATAAAGGGGAGAAAGTTTTGCTACAGCTATACAAAGCCCTGGTTAGACCACATCTAGAACATTGTGTAACGTTTTGGGCACCACATCTTAGAAAGGATAGCTACCTCCAAAGTGATCCCACCACCAAACGCATCTTCCCCTCCCCTCCCCTTTCAGCATTCCGTAGGGACCGCTCCCTCCGAGACACCCTAGTCCACTCCTCTATCACCCCCAGCACCCCTTCCCCTTGCACCTTCCCGTGCAAGCGCAGGAGATGTAACACCTGCCCCTATACCTCCCCCCTTCCCACTGTCCAGGGCCCCAAACACCCCTTCCAGGTGAAACAGCAATTTACTTGTACTTCTTGCAATCTAGTATACTGTATTCGCTGCTCACGATGCGGTCTCCTCTACATTGGGGAGACCAAACGCAGATTGGGTGACCGCTTGCGGAACACCTCCGTTCAGTCCGTAAGGGTGACCCCGAGCTTCCAGTCGCCTGTCATTTTAATTCACCGCTCCATTCCCACTCTGACCTCACCGTCCTTGGCCTCTTGCATTGTTCCACGGAAGCTCAACGTAAACTCGAGGAACAGCACCTCATCTTCCGATTAGGCACTTTGCAGCCTTCCGGACTCAATATCGAGTTCAACAATTTCAGATCATAACCTCGGCCCCTATTACATTTTTACTTATATATTTTTCCCACCCCTTTGTTTTGGCTCTTCCCTTCACCCCCCCATTCCTTTTTTTTCTCTCTCCCACATGGCAGCTGTTTCTCATCCTGCCAGCACACTTCACACCTAATCTGAGCCGTCCTTTGTCTCCACTTGTCCTATTACCATCTCGTCTGGTTTTGAATACCTCTTAATGTCTCTTTACTTCTCTTTTGTTCTATCGCAGCCCTGCCTTCGATCTATTTTATTTCCTTTCCAGTTTTGAAAAAGGGTTCACCCGAAACGTCGACTTTTAATTTCTCTCCACGGATGTTGCCTGGCCTGCTGAGTTTTTCCAGCATTTTCTGTTGTTATTTCAGATTTCCAGCATCTGCAGTATTTTGTTATCGTACTCGTGTCTCCAGCAGGCCGTGCGCTTTCGCCGATCACGTGACTCCACTGTTGCGGTGGTTGCTAGGCTGGCGCGTCATGCCCGGTCTGCACGCGCGGTGACGGAGGCGGCGCGCGCAGTGGCTGTTGGGGCGGAGCTGGCTTGAAGCTGTTTGAGGTGTTCGGGGAACGGGAGTATTCCTTCCCGTCCTATCCGGCTTGGTTCGGCGATTGTGGAGACCGGGGTGGCGCCTGATACTGGGCTAAGGCCTCGGGGATCGGCTACTCCCCTCCTCATACATGAGGTAGAGAGCGAGGAAGCGTCATGAGCGGTCAGTTCGTGAAGCGGACCCAGGACTCGCTGGGGAAAGTGATCAAAAAGCCGCCGCTGACCGAGAAGCTGCTCAGCAAGCCCCCTTTCCGCTATCTGCACGACATCTTCACCGAGGTGAGCGGGGACGGGGGAGAAAATGGGTGGGAGGCCTGGTAGGCAAAAGGTGCGAGGTGGCGCTTCCATCCCGGAGCTGGTTGCTAGGGACACACCGCGACGCCACCGGGCCTGCTGGCTTAAATCTGCAGCAAGTGTCTCCGGTCGGAGAATCCTCGCTATCCGACAGCGTTTAATTCTGACAGAGCGGCGGCAAGTGCCTGTTGCTGGGAGGTAAACAAAGCGGGGAGGGGACTTGCCCTGGAGAGATTTTTTGCTTTCGGCATTTTAATCACATCACCCCCAACCCCCTTTGGGAGGCTTATTATCAAACTGGCGATACGCTGTGTGGTCGTAGCTGGTTGAATTTCAGAAGTATCCCTGTGCACATGGATGGAGGGTCTGTCTAATCCTTGGTTCTTGTCAACAAGGAAACTTGAATTGTATTTGTGGATTTCTCAGTAGTTTGGTTGGGAGACTGTTAAGGATGGCAATGTGTTTTTCCTTGTCGGACGCCTGGCTTTATAACTTTGGCTATACTCAACTGTATTGAAGGTTCTTCATTTGTATATATGACAGAAGTTATGACTGGAGGTAGAACTTTGCATTCCAAGTTCTCATTCTTCCATACCCACCTCCTAAAAATCTGTGACTCTTAAGTATTTCATGTTTGTCTTTACTCTTTCCCCCTTTCAAGATCCAACATTTTGCATCTCCACAAGCAGGGCGTACATTTACTTTTTGGGTTTTTAATGTTAGATATTTCTTTGAATTCCTTGTCACTCCTGTAAGTGGCCCCCATGTTCCTTACAAACTGGGGTGTGCCCTTATCTGCCCAGTAATTGTAGCAAGACCCCGGGATTGAACAGACAGCCCTTGACACTGCGTTCTGTCTTATAGAATATACGACTTTGGAAGGTGGGAGGATACACACTATTGGAGAGTGACTGATTGATTATAAACCAACAGACACATTTATTTGATTGTATTCAACAGCAACAACAACGTGCATTTATATAGTGCCTTTAATGTAGTCAAAATATCAAAACAACAAAGTCTTCTCCTGTTAGCCCTTAACATAAAATTGATCCTTGAAACATGGTCCCTCACTTATGGACCAAAATGCTGTCTGATTAGCTTTGTATGTCATATTGAGCTCAGGCTGACCGGGAGTAAGTCAAACTTAAATCCTTTGAAGATACACCCCAACAAAGAATATTAAAAACATATATAACTAATAACTATATCACATGGCCAGCTATTCACAGGTTGTCATTTACATAGAGCTTCATTCATTTTTTTTTATTCATTCATGGGATGTGGGTGTCACTGTCATTGCTCATCCCTAATTGCCCTTGAGAAGGTGGTGTTGAGCTACTTTCTTGAACCGCTGCAGTCTGTGTGGTGAAAAAGTATTCCCACAGTGTTGTTAGGGAGGGAGTTGCAGGATTTTGACCCAGCGACGATGAAGGAACGGCGATATATTTCCAAGTCAGGATGTGTGACTTGGAGGTGGTGGTTTTTCCATGCACCTGCTGCCCTTGTCCTTCAAGGTGGTAGAGGTTGCGGGTTTGGGAGATGCTGTCGAAGAAGCCTTGGCGAGTTGCTGCAGGGCATCTTTTGATGGTGTACACTGTGCCAGTGGTGGAGAGAGTGAATGTTGAAGATAGTGGATGGGGTGCCAATCAAGCGGGGCTGCTTTGTTCTGGATGGTGCAAGCATCTTGAGTCTTGTTGGAGCTGCACTCATCCAGGCAAGTGGAGAGTATTCCATCACACTCCTGACTTATGCCTTGTAGATAGTGTAAAGGCTTTAGGGAGTCACTTGCCACAGAATACCCAGCCTCTGACCTGCTCTTGTAGCCACAGTATTTATGTGGCTGGTCCAGTTAAGTTTCTGGTCAATGGTGATCCCCAGGATGTTGATGGTGGGGGATTCGATGATAGTAATGCCATTGAATGTCATGGGGAGGTGGTTAGACATTCTCCTGTTGGAAATGGTCATTACCTGGCACTTGTGTGGCGCGAATGTTACTTTCCACTTATCAGCCCAAGACTGAATGTTGTCCAGATCTTGCTCCATGCGGGCATGGACTGCTTTATTATCTGAGGAGTTGCGAATGGAACTGCACAATATGCAATCATCAGTGAACGTCTCCACTTCTGACCTTATGATGGAAGGAAGGTCATTGTTGAAGCAGCTGAAGATGGTAGGGCCTACGACACTGCCCTGAGGAACTCCTGCAGTGATGTCCTGGTGCTGAGATGATTGACCTCCAAAAACCACAACCATCTTCTTTTGTGCTAGGTATGACTCAATCCAGTAAAGAGTTTTCCCCCTGATTCCCATTGACTTCAGTTATACTGGGGCTCCTTGATGCCACACTCGGTCAAATGTTGCCTTGATGTCAAGGGCAGTCACTCTCGCCTCACCTCTGGAATTCAGCTCTTTTGTCCATGTTTGGGCCAAGGCTGAAATGAGGTCTGGAGCCGAGTGGTCATTGATATGTAACAAATACTTTGAATGTCCTGTTTGTCAGGTTCCCATCCAAATCTAAAGGCAGCAATCAAAACATGTACCAAGGCATCCCTCTGCTTATCCTAAGGTGTGAATATCAGCCAAACTGTCATATGTTCCATGTAGCTTGGCAGCAACAGATTGACTTTAACCCTGTGTGTGCGCTGTGACAAGCAACAAATAAACTATTAAATAGGCCTTTATAGAGAAAAATGCAAGCACCACTTTCCCTGTTAAGTTTTCTTGATTTCGGCTAATAAATCAAGATTGTCACCAGGGCTACCGAATAAGTGAAATGCGGTTCTTACTGGTATTTTGGGGGTTACAATCCATAATTCAAACTATTTTTCTGTGACAACAGAAACCAATGGCATTGATTGATTATGATTCAACAAATTTGCTGTGATTCTCAGTTATTAAAACCATAAGAATCTACTGCACCGTATACACTGACTTAAATTGTCCACTTTGACATCTACTGTCTTGCTGCAGTTGTACAGGGCCTTGGTGAGACCATATCTTGAGTCTTGTGTGCAGTTTTGGTCGCCATATCTGAGGAAGGATGTTCTTGCCATGGAAGGAGTTCAGCGAAGATTCACCAGGCTGATACCTGGGATGGCAGGAATGACGTATGAGGAGAGATTGGGTCGATTGGGCTTGTACTCGCTGGAGTTTAGAAGAATGAGAGGGGATCTCATTGAAACTTATAAAATTCTGACAGGACTGGACAGACTAGATGCAGGAAGGATGTTCCCGATGGTCGGGGAGTCCAGAACCAGGGGTCACAGTCTAAGGATAAAGGGTATGCCATTTAGGACAGAAATGAGGAGGAATGACTTCACCCAGAGAGTGGTGAACCTGTGGAATTCTCTACCACAGAAGGCAGTAGAGGCCAATTCATTAAATATATTCAAGAAGGAGTTGGATATATTTCTTAAGGCTAAAGGGATCAAGGGGTATGGAGAGAAAGCAGGGACGGGGTACTGAATTTGGATGATCAACCATGATCACATTGAATGGCGGAGCAGGCTCGAGGGGCCGAATGGCCTACCCCATCTCCTATCTTCTATGTTACAACTAACACTGAAAAACAAAGGAACTAAACTGCCACAAGACGTCCATGCATTCTGCCTGTACTACTCCATGTGCCAACTTATCTGGTCGCACTCTTGCTTCTCACAGATCACAGAAATCACAGAAACCCCACAGTGCAGATAGAGGCCATTTCGGCCCATCGAGCCTGCACCGACACATATCCCACCCGATCCCCGTAACCCCTACACCAACACATATCCCACCCTATCCTCGTAACCCCACGTATTTAATCCCCCTAACACTAAGGGTCAATTTATCATAGCCAATCAACCTAACCCGCACATTTTTGGACTGGGAGGAAACCGGAGCACCCGGAGGAAACCCACGCAAACACGGGGAGAATGTGCAAACTCCACACAGACAGTCACCCGAGTCAGAAAACCAGATGAGGTGTAAAAAAAAGCCTATCCATGCTCTATCGCCCTTTCTTCACTTGGCAATAAAGGTTAAAATTACCTCCAAGGACTTGAATACATAATCCAGACTGACATTTCAATGCAGCACTGTTGGAGTTCTTCATTATTGGAGATGCTGCCTTTCGGACAAAACATTAAACTGAGATCCTATCTACCTTTTCAGGTGGATGTATAAGATCCCATGGTACTTTTCCAAGAAGAGCAGGAAGTTCTCCTAGTGTCTTGGACAACATTTATCCCTTAACCAACATGACCAAAACAGATTATTCTATACAAAAGCAAAATACTGTGGATGCTAGAAATCTGAAATAAAAACAGAAACTGCTGGAAACACTCAGCAGGTCAGGCAGCATCTGTGGAGAGAGAGAAGCAGAGTTAACATTTATGGTCGATGACCTTTTGTACGATTCTATAACAGGTTATTCATCTTATTGCTGTTTGTGGGAGCTTGGTGTGTGCCAATTGGCAGTTGTCTACAAGACAACAATGAAACCTAGCTCCATTCATGTTCATATCATTGCCACCTGAGCCTTTCACGATCCTGTTTGGATTCAAAGATTCTAGCGTCTTGATTCCTAAGCGGAGTCCGAAAACCAAATCTAGATAAATCACTACTAAACTGGGACTTCAGTCAGGTATTGCACAAATAACTATCTTCTTTTAGAATCTCTTGGTACTTGTTCTAAAATACTGCTCATGGAAGGCCTTGATTTAAGTATGCACGGTTGATGTAATCCAGATACTAATCATCAGTTAACGTTAGCGGTTAGGATCCTACGTATCATTCCAAAGACATCAACTATTCACCCAAGGCATACTATCCCAGACGACCTAAGAAACAATGTTTCATTTCAGTTCATAGGAGGCATAAGCTTGCCTATGAGAGCTTTTGTGTTGGGCATTGTGATTGTATGGTGGTAGACATATCCAGGTTTCCTGACAAAGTTTGCACTCCATTTTTGTTTAGGTCAAGAAATTGGAATCTCTAGTTTTTAATACTCTCCTCCTCAATTGGAGTTAGGAAAACATTTTCATTTTGTAGATATCCATAGCACTCTGGTTTGTACATAGACTGTAACTAATGCCTCTGTCAATTAGAGCTTTTTTTAACATTTAATGTTACAATTTGGGCTTTTCCAGATACTTTATCTTGTGCCGAACACACAAACTGTGCCTCCTATGAACTGAAATGAGACCTTGTTCCTTGTGGGATAGTATGCCTTGGGTGAACAGTTAATGCCTTTGGAATGATATTCTGCCTCTCCACCACCCCTCGACCCCTCTATTACCTCTGTGCTATCAGATTGCTTGTCCAACATGAGCTGCAATTTCCTTCAGTTAAATATTGGGAAGACCAAAATCATCATCATCGACTCCTGCCACAAACTCCGTACCCTTACCCCATATTCTATCACCCTCCTCGGCCACTGTCAAGTTGAACCAGACTGTTTGCAACCTCAGCAGCCTTTTGGATCCTGAGCTGAGCTTCAACACTAAGATCACCTACTTCCTCTCTGTAACATTGCCCTCCTCCACCCCTGCCTCAACCCACCTGCTGCTGAAAGTCCTGTACATGCCTTTTTAACTCCAGACTCTTTAACTGTTCCAATGCTCTCCTGGCTGGCTTTCCGTCCCCCACGTTTTGTAAATTTCAGCTCATCCAAAGCTGCCAGTATCCTGCACCAAGTACCGCTCATCCTTCACTCCTGTCCTTTTGACCTACATTGGGTCCTGGTCCCTCCTATGCCTCCAATTTAAAATTCAAATCCTCATATTTTAAAATTCCTTCATGGTCTTGCTCCTCCCTATATATACAACCCAACCATTGGCAGCCTTGCCTTTAGCCATCTAGGCCCCACACCGTGGCATTCTCTCACCTAAGCCTATTTGCTTCTCTTACTTTACAATCTTCCATAAAGCCCACTTCTTTGAGCAATCATTTAGTTAGCTCTCCTAATATCTCATCTTCTGACTTGGTGTCCATTTATGTCTGATTACGTTAAAGACGTTTATATAAATGCAAGTTGGTGTTTTTATTTTCTATTTGAAATGATCTCCTCCACTAATCACAGCTGTCTCTCATCAAAGTCTCTGCTTGTCGTATGCAGGATACTGCATGCCTGATATGATATGCTGCTATGAAGTTATGAGGAGAGGGTGTTAGACAGTAACTTCTGACAAACTACAGGAAACTTCTTTTTATACGGGACCGGCGTGGTGCCGGTTCATCAAAAATTCCGGATAACCGAAAGCTATAGTAAAAGATACGGAGAGATGAGAGCTCCGTGCTAAGCAACAGGGTTTGTTGCTTTATAACAGGTTCAGAACAATGGCCACAAGTTCCAAGCATCTCTGTAGGTAAGCAACAGCTGCAGCCACACCCTTGCACAGCAACAGATCGAGGAAGGCAAGTACAATATGAAGTAAAACTTACCTGAACCTACTCCTGAATTTTGCCGGTTAACCGAGATTTCCGGTTATTTAGGTGCCGGTAAATCGAAAGTTTCCTGTATATCCCATAATAATATAATAGAGATCTAGACTTTGATGAGAAATGGGGTTCTTTTAGACTGAGAAAATCTGATAAATGTAATGCTATCTTGGTGGGCTAACTAATTTTTTAGATATACATCTTTTATAAAAAAAAAAAAAAAAAGTTGAAAACTTTCCTCTGTAAAGTGAGTAAAAGTAGGCTGGACTCTTATCGTGGTCATTCTTTATCTTATGGACTAGCCAACTTGCTTAAAAGTAACATTCACTCAAGGCCCTTATAAGAAAAGACCATTCAGCCCATCAAAGCTCATCGTTATAATGTCCTAACTCTCCCATCACAGTATCCAACTTTATTTTGAGCAATCTCAATGTTTTTGCTTGAACTACTGTGGCAGATTATTCAAAACATTTATCACTGTTTGAGTAAATAATTATTTTTCATCTAAGGAAACTGTTTACAATTCATATTGTTTCTATTTATAGATCTGATGTGCGGGCTTCGGGACTGTACCTTTATTACACAATACCATCCAGAAATATTTTTTTAAACATTATACTTTTTGATAGTTTAAATGCCTATACTCACATGGTTGCCCTAGCATAGGAGAAGTAATGCACTGATTGATTATGCTCTATAGAAAAATGTTGGGCTGTAAATTATTTTATGGAAATTAACATTAAAATGTAGCCAATTCCATTTAACAATAATCTTGGGCAATCAGATTTACTGATGCCAATATAATTGTCAGAGATGATTGGAAGCCAAATTAACAAATTGTTTACAACAATAAATGCTTTCCAATTTTACAATGAAATTGCAAGACTGTGCTTCTGCATTGAAATCCTATTTGCTTAAATAATATTTCGGTGCTTTTGATTAGGCTAGGGGTAAAATCAAACTGAAGGACATTGACCCGTATTTTGCAGCCCCCGTGGGTGCGTATGCGCCCGTAAGGGCCACGCAAGTTCCGGGTTTTCGTGCACAAAGCACATGCGTGAAAACCCGGAACTTGCGATCTGTCAAGAATCATAGCCATCTGCGGGCGGATTTGTCCAACTTCTGCTCAGCGAATGCCTGTGAAATTCTTATGCCTGGTAAAAGAGTTTAAATGAATATAAAAATAAACTTTTTTCAATCATTTAAACATTAAAAAACCTGTGCAATAAAGTAAGGTTATTTTTAGCCCCTTTAAAACATTTAAATTTATTTTTCAAAGTATTAAATTTTTGTTTTAAACATTTAATTAAATGGCATTTTAATTATTTTTAAATATGTAATTTCTTTTTATTAGATGTATTTTTTGGGGTATTCCCATTCATACTTATGGGAATTCCATACATATGGTAGGAAGCCTCGACTGCAAATTCAGGGCCATTATCTTTTTTTCTAAATTCCAGAAGGTGGAGCTCTTCATATGGAGTTCCTACCTTTGAGGGGCTGACTGATGTGAGCTCATGATGATCTGCCCTCGCTATGGACAGGTTGATATGAACTCATTAAGAAAGCACAACATTGTTAATGCCCACTATGGAACAGAAAATCAAAGTCACTTCAATGTAGTTGCCTAGTTAACTTGTTACCAGGTTGTAAATATTTGTTTATGTACTTCAAGTGGAACAATGTCCATTTCAGGTAGTGATTTGAACTAATGAACAATTGATGTTTTAAATTGTTTGTGTTGCGTGGATGTTGTATTTGTTTCTGCTGTCACTATGGTACTTGGAAATGAACACAACTAAGAGGTTGTCTCAAAAGTCTATTGTCACAAACGCTTTTAATATAGGTTTTGACCATTTCTTTTGCTTTTCTTTCCCTCCTCCTTGTCAGCATGAAAGAAGTTTGAATTATTACCAGAAATTGCAAGAGAATCATGCCTTCGATGATGCAAAAAAAGTTGTTCTGTTCGCTCCCATATATTGATTCAAAGTTGCCTCTGCATTTTATTCAGGGAACCTACTTTAAGAAAATAACCTGTATGTAATTTTTAAAATAGAAAACTGCCAAGCAACACATAGTTCCCTGAACAAATGGGGTTCATGATCAAGCAATATGTAAATAAAGCACTGAGCAGAATCATCTAGATTGCTGACAGAAAGGTGATGTGGATGAGTTTCCAAATGGGCTTCAGCAAACAAAAATCCACCTACCATTTTCCAATGTGTTGTTTATAGTGATACAAAAAATTCAGACATTTTCTTTCACAAATGGGACCATGGATTAGAATTTACCTGTAGCAATTCAAAGAAACTGGAATTAAGTCACTCCAAACAGGGAAAAAGGTATTCATTGCAAACATAGAAAACCAAGTTTTCAACTGTAGCACTAAAGTAGTTTTTATTCATTGTATCAAATGAAAAGGTTACTTATGTGGCAGTAAAAGCCAAATGCCTGCAATAGAAAGGTATCAAGATGGTCGCAACAAAGGTTTAGTCCTGCAACAATAACCTCTGCGTAATTTAATGGTTTTAAACAAGCTTTAATATACATTGACTAATAACAGTATTGTAGTTATACAACTGTTCGACAGTATTACACGAAATGGCAAGTTATTAATGCAACCTGTTTCCTCCACAAAATCCAAGATGATCAGATTTGCACCTTTATGGGCTACCATTAAGGCGAAAGGACTTCCAACTGCCATGAGAGCTCTAACTTTACTATTACTCAATCTTAGGCTGCACGTACCCATAACCGTATTTGTTTTCCCGCCAAGCTGAGCTGTTTATGCAGCGTCCTAATGTCCTCGGTCTCCATCTCTGTCTTACAGGCTTGTATAGTCCTCTGGAATGTGTAGGCTCTATCTGTAAGTGTCTGGTTCTTTACAGTTTGTTCCAAAACAAAACCTGTTATTTGTAAGCTCAGCTAGCAAGAATGTTTGAACTTGTTGTACACGAGACTGGGTCTGATGGGAAGATGGTCAACTAGTAACAGCCTTTTGAACCTGAGTGGAACCACTCTGGGTCAATTTTCACTTTACCCATTAACTTTCTTTCTGACCTTGCCTTAGATCATCTTGGAGTTTACAATCGGTTAATACTAAATTTACATAAGCACACATAACACATACGTATTGCTCCAACGGTTTCTTTGGCCTTATTTCATTTGCTGGTGATCATCTGTGACTTCCCTTGTACTCCACACTTGGGTGAGCTCTCTGCTGACATGGCTCCTTGTATTCCTCTTTAATTTTGTAAGGGCTATTAACTTTTAATGACTGCACCCAAGGAATATTCACAGTTTGAATCCATTCAAAATCAAAAACATGACACCAAGTATCTCAAAAATAATACACCTGTGTATACATACCTAGAGAAAACAATTAACAAACTTAAAACAGCATATGCTTGTAGAAAAGGCATTGATTTAATGCTTAAAATACTTCCAACATAAAAGGCAGGTGTGGTGCCTGAGGACTGCTAACGTGGTACCGTTGTTTAAAAAGGGAGAACGGGATAGACCGAGTAATTACAGGCCAGTCAGTCTAACCTCGGGGTGGGAAAATTATTGGAAAAAATTCTGAGGGACAGGATAAATCTTCATTTGGAAAGACACGGATTAATCAGGGACAGTCAGCATGGATTTTTAAAGGGAAGGTTGTGTCTGACTAACTTGATTGCATTTTTTGAGGAGGTAACAAGGAGGGTCGATGAGGGTAATGCGTTTGATGTAGTCTATATGGATTTTAGCACCTTTTTTGAACAGTGGGGTAACATTAGCTACCCGCCAATCCATGGGTACTGTTCCAGAGTCTATCGAATTTTGTTCCTCTACCTTTTGTTCCAGCATCTTATTTTGCTGTGCTTTACATGCTCCAAATTTTCTGGATTTCCTTGCACCTTTGACTTGAAGATAATCTACTGATGCAGCTAAGGTTGTGCTGTCTTTGGTTTTCTGATCTAATTGGAGTGTTTTAAACTTTTGATGCAGTCGCTTTCTGTTTGGATGTTTTGGTCTAATTGAATTTCCAGGTTCTAGCTGTGATTGCTTTCTGGTTCTAATTGTTTCTTCAGTTTTATAATTGGCAGAGACATTAAACAAATACTTTGTTTTTGTGTCTTCTTCCGTAAGACAAATACATTCTGGAAATAGTGTTGACCCAAGGGTCTAGTGAGAATGAGAAACTTAAAGAAATTAGTATTAGTAAAGAAATAGTACTGGAGAAATTAATGGGACTAAAAGCTGACAAATCCCCTGGACCTGATGGCCTATTTCCTAGGGTTTTAAGAGGTGACTACAGAGAAAGTAGATGCATTGGTTTTGATCTTCCAGAATTCCCTAGATTCTAGAACTGTCCCTGCAGATTGGAAGGTAGCAAATGTAACCCCACTATTCAAGAAAGGAGGGAGAGAGAAAACCGGGAACTGGAGACCATTTAGCCTGACATCAGTAGTAGTGAAAATGCTAGAATCTATTAGGGATGCGGTAACAGGACTCTTAGAAAATCATAATATGATTCGGCAGAGTCAACACGGATTTATGAAAGGGAAATCGTGTTTGACAAATCTGTTGGAGTTTTTTGCGGTTGTAACTAGCAGGGTAGAGGCCGGGGAACAAGTGCATGTAGTGTATTTGGATTTTCAGAAAGCACTTGATGAGGTACCACACAGGAGGTTATTACACAAAAGTAGGGCTCATGGGATTGGGGGTAATATTAGCATGGATTGAGGATTGGTTAACAGACAGAAAACAGAGTAGGAATAAACTGGTCATTTTCGGGGTATCGCAAGGATCAGTGCTTGGGCCTCCGCTGTTTACAATCTATATCAGTGATAAGTTTGCTGACAATACAAAGCTAGGTGGGAAAGTAAGTTGTGAGGAGGATGCAAAGAGGCTGCAAAGGGATATAGACAGGTTAAGTGAGTGGGCAAGAACATGGCAGATAGAATATATTGTGGCGAAATGTGAAGTTGTCCACTTTGGTAGGAAAAATAGAAAAGCAGAATAGTTTTTAAATAGTGAGAGATTGGGGAAATGTTGGTATTCAGCGGAACCTGGGAGTCCTTGTACACTAATCACAAAAAGTTAATATACAGGTACAGCAAGCAATTAGAAAAGCAAATGGTATGTTGGCCTTTATTACAAAAGGGTTGGAATACAAAAATAAAGAAGTCTTGCTGCAATTATATAGGGCCTTGGTGAGCCCACATCTGGAGTACTCTGTACAGTTTTGGTCTCCTTACCTAAGGAAGGATATACTTGCCTTAAAGAGAGTGTAATAAAGGTTCACCAGTCTGATTCCTGGGATGGGGGGATTGTCCTATGAGGAGAGATTGAGTAGACTAGGTCTATATTCCCTAGTATTTAGAAGAATGAGAGGTGATCTCCTTGAAACATAAAATTCTTACAGATGCTGGGAGAATGTTTCCCCTGGCTGGGAAGTCTAGAACCAGGGACCACAGCCTCAGAATAAGGGGCCAGCCATTTAGGACTGAGATGAGGAGAAATTTCTTCACTCGAAGGCCTGTGAATCTTTGGAATTCTCTACCCCAGAGAGCTGTGGATGTTCAGTCTTTGAGTATATTGAAGACAAAGATTGATAGATATTTGGGATTCAAGGGATATGGGGATAGTGCAGGAAGGTGGAGTTGAGGTAGAAGATCAGCCATAGCGTCATAGTCATAACGGCACAGAAGGAAGTCATTCGGCCCATCGAGTCCGTGCCAGCTTTCTGTAGAGCAATCCAGTCAGTCCCAGTCCCCTGCTCTATCCCTGTAGCCCTGCAAGTTCATTTCCCTCAAGTGCCTATCCAGTCTCCCCTTGAAAACATAGAGTGTGTCCGCTTCCACCACTTCCGTCTGCAGCGAATTCCAGGTCATCACCACTCGCTGCATAAAAAAAAAAGTTTTTCCTCACATCCCCCCTGTATCTCTTGCCCAAAACCTTAAATCTGTGTTCCCTAGTCCTAGTACCATCAACTAGTGGGAACAACCTTTCCCTGTCTAGCCTATCCAAACCCATGATATTACTGAATGGTGGAGAAGGCTTGAAGGGCCAAATGACCTACTGCTCCTATTTCTTAGTTCTTATGTTCTTAGCTATTTCAACATCACTCGTAGAGTATGTGTGTCACCTATCTTTCCTTCTTGTGTGCACTACTTTACACTTGTCTTTCCACCCACTATATTTAGTCCTACTTGCTCTGTAATGTCTGAGCTGACTCCTTCAATTCCACTGGCTCGCCCCAGTTTGGTATCCTCTTCAATTTGACCAATTTGGTTGAGTTTCTGAGTACAAATCATTGATACAAGTTAGAAAGAGTAGTGGTTCCAACACTGAGCCTGGAGGCATCCCACTCAGTACTCTCCCCTCCCACCGTCGCTATGACTCCTCTAACAAGTGTTTATTGTTTTTTGCCCTTCAGCCAATTTTGTATTATCTGTTCTCAATATTTACCCTGGAATCTCAGTTTTGAACTTTATTAATAGTGCTTCATGAGGAATTTTGTCAAATGCCTTTTGGAAGAACGCATGCCATAGTTTTCCACAGTTCATTTGGGTTGTCACTTCCTCAAAGTTGTTGAAGTGGTCAGTCAGAAGGGCAGGATTTCCCCCTCTGCAGATGTGTGGATAATCACGTTCACTTCTAATAATTGATTCCATTATTTTACACTGAACTGAAGTTACACTAATTGCTCTGTAGTTACCCATGTCTGGTTGTCACCTCTTGAATATGGACACCACATTCGTTTTTGCAGCCTATTCCCAGTGTCCATTGAATCCCTCATACTAATTGTCAGTGTTGGTTTTTAAAGCTTATCTGAATAGCTTTGATATGCAATCAGTTTTTCACAGATTCACTGCAACCTTTGATCAAAATGTGCGCAGATTATTATTGTTGCATAGTCCCTCAGTTTATGCAGAGTTGAACATGAATTAAGCAAACCTTGTTCTTATGTTCACAGATCATTCATCTATCCTTTCCTCAGGGGCAGAATAAGAGCACATATATTCTTTCATCTCCTCCTCCACACAGTCGGGGGAAATTAGCTCCACAACTCAAGATCTAGAGATTTTTGTGTTTTTAACCATGTGCGTAGCAACAGGAGTAAGTTGCACATCCAAGTAAAATAAAATAGTGGGTCACTGATTCTATGTGCTGAAATATGAAAGAGGTCCCATTTTCTTTTGCAATTTTGAATGGAAAATACCATTAGGTTGTATGATGGTTTGTCATGGCCCGACAGGTTGTTTGGCAGTAATTATCAATTATCACCAATGTTCCCTGTAAGCTGATAGCCTCACCGTTATTATTAATGGAAAGTCCAGGCCAATATCTTCAGGAGGGGAAGAAATTGGCAAAAAAATGTGGTTGAAAGTTTGATTGCGCTTTTATTTGACTTGGCCTGTACTGAATCTGTGAAGTGTGTTTGAATGCTATTTTTAAATCCAGTTGTTTAAAGATGCATTACATCAATTGGGTGTTTTTGTCACCAGTCTGTTCCATCTTTCTGACTGGATGACATTTGAACTCATCTTGTTTGTGTTGGTGTTGCCAGGCAATTGTTACCAAGTGTAAAAAAAAGCTTCCCGTAATGCTCAAAGAAGGATTCGAAATGAAGCAAATGTACATAATAATTCATTTATAATTTCATGTTTAATATCTGGAAACAAAGAAAAGATTTTAACTTTTTGGATATTTTATCATAAACAAGTGTAAATGTTAGAAAGAGAAAAACTAGCTTTTTTGTACCAGATGCCATTCTTTCTCTGCACTCACATGAGTTGGAAGCTTAAGACATGAGGAGAAGTGTGTAGGAGCAAGAAAAGTCAGAAGAGAAATGGCCACAACAGTATAGATAAAATAGAGACCAAAAAAATAGTCATGGTGGGGAGAGAGTTTGGACGCCAAAGCTAAGAAGTGTTGCATATCAGTTTTTGTTTAGTACTGTATCTTGTCCAGGAGTGTGAGAGAGTATTAGAATAGTCTTGTATATATTGGAGGAGTATTCAAGACTTGGGCTTACTTGAAACACAATTTCTGGCTCTATTTTAGTAATGCTTATATTATTTCTCCTGTACTTGTTTGTCTGTCTGTTGTGCTCCATGTGCCCTTTCTGTGAAATGCTTTTTTTTGTCATGTTTTACATTTCATTTTACCAAGAGAATAAAGTACACAGTTTTCTTTACTGATTTAAAAAACCTTGTCTGTCAAGACCAGTGGGAATCTGTCAGTATTTTTCCTTCAACTTAAATTACTTTTTCATTTGCCTTCAATTTCTTTTTATAGGATGGCATGTTACTTATAACTATTTTGGTATTTTTACATTAAGTAGCATTTATTACAAGTAGATACGTTGCTTTTTACTGAAGTGTCTACAATTTTTAATCGAAGTGTTTCAGCCTGGACAAAGTAGTTGCCCAATTCACTCGAGAACAATAACTTGCATTTATGTAGCTCTTTTAATACAAAAAAATAGATACCACAACAACAAAAGCTTGTATTTATATAGCACCTTTAACATAGTCCCAAGGTGCTTTACAGGAGCATTATCAAACAAAATTTGACACCAAGCCACATAAGGAGAAATTAGGGCAGATCAAAGAGTTAGGTTTTAAGGAGAGTCTTAAAGAAGGGTAGAGAGGTAGAGATGTAGAGAGGCGGAGAGGTTTAGGGAGGGAGTTCCAGAGCTTAGGGCCTTGGTAGCTGAAAGCACGGCCACCAATGGTGGAGCGATTAAAATCAGGGATACTCAAGAGGGCAGAACTAGAGGAGCGCAGATATCTCAGAGGGTTGTGGGACTGGAGGAGATTACAGAGATGGGGAGGGGCGAGGCCACGGAGGGATTTGAAAACAAGGATGAGAATTTTAAAATTGAGGCGTTGCTTGACTGGGAGCCAGTGTAGGTCAGCAAGCACAAGGGAGATGGTTGCATGGAACTTGGTGCGAGTTAGGACACGGGCAGCAGAGTTTTGGATGACTTCAAGTTTACGTAGGGTAGAATGTGGGAGGCGGGAGTGTGTTGGAATAGTCAGGTCTAGAGGTAACAAAGGCACGGATGAGGGTTTCAGTAGCAGATGAGCTGAGGCAGGGGCGGAGTCGGGCGATGTTATGGAGGTGGAAATAGGCGGTCTTCGTTATGGTGCGGATATGTGGTCGGAAGCTCATTTCAGGGTCAGATATGACACCAAGGTTGTGAACAGTGTGGTTCAGCCTCAGACAAATGCTAGGGAGAAGGATGGAGTCGGTGGCTAGGGAACGGAGTTTGTGGTGGAGACCAAAGACCATGGCTTCGATCTTCTCAATATTTAGTTGGAGGAAATTCTGCTCATCCAGTACTGGATGTCGGACAAGCAGTCTGACAATTTAGAGACCGTGGAGGGGTCGAGAGAAGTGGTGGAGAGGTAGAGCTGGGTGTCGTCAGTGTACATGTGGAAACTGACCGTGTTTTCGGATGATGTCACCAAGGGGCAGCAATTAGATGAGAAATAGGAGGGGGCCAAGGACAGATCCTTGGGGGACACCAGAGGTAACGATGTGGGAGCGGGAAGAGAAGCCATTGCAGGTGATTCTCTGGCTACGATTAGATAGATAAGAATGGAACCAGGCGAGTGCAGTCCCACCCAGCTGGACTACAGAGATAGGTGTGTGTAAAATGAGCGTGGAACCAGAGATGTAACCAAAAGTTTTGGTCCAAGAGATGGGTTTTAAGGACATTTTTTATAAAGGAAATGGTGAAAGTAGTGGAGGGAGTGGAAGTTATAATGGGTCAAAGATGATGGTTTTGGTTTCAATGTTGAGCTAGATGATGTTGAGGCTTGCGCAAGACTGGATGTCAGACAACCAGTCTGCCAGTGTAGAGGCAGTTGCTGAGTCGAGAAATAGTGGAGAGGTACAGCTGGATTACAATAATCATTGGCATAAAGGTGGAAGCTGTGACCATATGTCTGTTGATGGTACTGAGGGAAGTAGATGAAGAAAAAGAGAGGGAACAAGGATAGATCTTTGGGTGACACTGGAGGTAATGGTGTTGGGGTGGGAAAAGAAGCCACTAGTGAAAATGCTCTGGCTACCTTTGGAGTGGAATGATGATCTAAGTAAGGGCAGTCCCATCAAGCTGGGCACTGGAGGAGAGGTGTTGGAGAAGAATATCATTACTGCTGTGTTGAACACTGCAGAGGTGTCAAGGAGGGATATCACAGAATCACAGAAACCCCACAGTGCAGATAGAGGCCATTTCGGCCCATCGAGCCTGCACCGACACATATCCCACCCGATCCCCATAATCCCTACACCAACACATATCCCACCCTATCCCCGTAACCCCACGTATTTAATCTCCCTAACACTAAGGGTCAATTTATCATAGCCAATCAACCTAACCCGCACATCTAAAGTGCATTCATAGAGATTTCATTTGTGAGTTTGGTTAGGCCTGTTTTGAACATGGCGGTTCGGGAGAGAGGAGCACGGTGCTGGGAGGTGACTGCACATTCGAGGACCATGTCAGATTTTTGATGGGGTTTGGTTGATGAGAATGAAAGGGTTGAGAGCGGGTTTGTTGAAGAGGGAGTGTGACAACATAGGAACAGGAGTAGGCGTAGGCCATTGAGCCCCTCAAGCCTGTTCCGCCATTCAGTGAGATCATGGCTGATCTGCGACCTAACTCCATATACTCGCCTTTGGCCCATATCCCTTAATACCTTTGGTTAACAAAAAGCTATTAATCTCAGATTTAAAATTAACAATTTATCCAGCATCAATTGCTGTTTGCAGAAAAGAGTTCTAAAGTTCTACCACCCTTTGTGTGTAGAAGTGTTTCCTAATTTCACTCCTGAAAGGTCTGGCTCTAATTTTTAGACTGTGCCCAATAGTCCTAGAATCCCCAACCAGCAGAAATAGTTTCTCTCTATCTACCCTATCTGTTCCCCTTAATATCTTGAAAACTTCAATCAGATCACCCCTTAACCTTTCTAAATTCTAGGGAATACAATCGTAATTTGTGTAATTTTCCCATGTAACTTAACCCTTGAAGTCTGGGTATCATTCTGGTAAACCTACGCTGCATTTCCTCCAAGGCCAATATATCCTTCCTTGGGTGTGGTGCCCAGAACAGCTCTCAGTACTCCAGGTGTGATCTAACCAGGGTTTTGTATAACTGCAGCATAACTTCTACCACCTTGTGCTCTAGTCCTCTAGATATAAAGGCCAGCATTCCATTAGCATTTTTGATTATTTTCTGTACCTGTTCATGACATTTTAATGATCCATGTACCTGGACCCCCAAGTCTCTTTGGACAGCCACTGTTTTTACCATTTAGAAAGTACCCTGTTCTATCCTTTTTAGGTCCAAAGTGGATGACCTCACATTTGCTTACATTGAAATCCATTTGCCAGAGTTTTGCCCATTCACTTAATCTACCAATATCCCTTTGTAATTTTATGCTTTCATCTACACTGGCTATGATGCCGCCTATCTTTGTGTCATCGGCAAACTTTGATATATGACTTTCTATGCCATCATCTAAGTCATTAATAAATATTGTGAATAGTTGAGGCCCCAACACAGATTGTGGGGACACCATGCTGCCAATTTGAGTACCTAGCCATTATCCCTACTCTCTCTCTGTTGCTGCTTAGCCAATTTCCGAACCAGGTCAATAAGTTGCCCTCAATTCTGTGGGCTTCAACTTTAGCTAACGGTCTCTTATGAGGGACTTTATCAAATGCCTTCTGGAAGTCCATATAAATAACATCCATGGACATTCCCTTGTCCACTACTTTAGTCACCTCTTCAAAAAATTCGATCAGGTTTGTCAGGCATGACCTACCTTTCACAAATCCATGCTGGCTCTCTCTAATCAACTGAAAATATTCGAGGTGTTCAGTCACCCTATCCTTAATTATAGACTCTAGCAATTTCCTGACAACAGATGTTAGGCTAACTGATCTATAATTCGCTGGTTTCCCTCTCTCACCGTTCTTAGTTTTGAAGGGGAAAAGGGATGGTGTCTGAGGAGGACGAACCATTGATACTAGTAATAGTTAAATAAATATGTATTCAAGTTACTCTTCTTTTCTATTTCTAGGTTATAAGGACCACTGGGTTTTTGAAAGGACTGTATACAGAGTTTGAGATGAAATCTGATAATGTAAAGGTAAGTGGAAAGTAATTGCAGACATTGAACAGAGTTTATATAGTGAGCTGTTTAGACAAAATTGGTGAATTAACCCTCTAGTGCAATATAATTGGCATGAGGGTTAATTCAACAATCCCGCATTCCCAGTGGGGAGCTGTGCGGGAAGAAGATAGGGCTACAACATTGTAATGCTGATCTCACCTGTGTTTCCACACAGAAGATTATTAGCAAAAATGAGAGTGTGTGGAATTAGAAGTAGCCTTTTAACTTGGTTTGGAAATTGGTTGGGAGGTAGGAGACAGAGTGTGGAGATAAAGGGTATGTACTCAGATTGGCAGGATGTGACAAGTGGTGTTCCCCAGGGAATATGTTCTGGAGCCTCAGCTTTTCATCATATTTATTAATGACTTGCATGAAGGGATAGAGAGTTGTATATCCACGTTTGCAGATGACACTAAATTAGGAGGGACAGTAAGTAGTTCAGATGGGAGCAGGAAGTTGCAAAGGGTCATAGACAGATTAAGTGGGCAAAACTATGACAGACGGAGTTTAATGTGGGCAAGTGTGAGGTCATTCACTTTGGATTCAAGAAAGATAAATTGGAGTATGTTCTAAATGGTGAGAAACTAGGATCTGTAGAGGAGCAAAGAGATTTGGGACTCCTAGTACACACATCATTAAAAGCTAGTAGACAGGTACATAAAGCAATCAAAAAGGATAATGGAATGTTGGCCTTTATCTCAATTCCAGCTTCAGTTGTATAGAGCCTTGATCAGACCCTATCTGGAGTATTATGTTCAGTTTGGGCACTGCACCTCGAGAAGGATATATTGGCCTTGGAAGTGGGTGCAGTGCAGATTCATCAGAATTCACCAGGGCTTAGAGGGTTAAATTATGAGGACAGGCAGCATTAACTTGGTTTGTATTCTCTTGAGTTGAGCAGGTTAATCTAATCGAGGTCTTTATAAAGTGATAAAAGGATTCAATAGGGTAGATACAGAGATACTAATTACTCAAGCAGCCCGGAGCCCAACGTCCACCCCTCTCCCCCCCCCCCCCCCCCCCCCCCCCAACCTCGAACATGGGGCGAGTGTCCTTCCTCGGGGTGGGGAGGGGGGTATCGGGGCACTCCCCCTCCCCTTTCCCTCATTAAGAAAAAATCGACAACAATAACAACAGAAGATAAACAGACCGCACGTTAATCCGAAAGAGTGAGAGATTAATAATGAAACCAGCAGTGGAACATGGTTGGGGTGGGGGGGGAGTGGGGGTTTGAGCAGTCAGGGGTCAAAAAGGGTCAAAGGTGAGGTATCGCCCTTTAATCCACCGTCCGCTTCTCACTGTATTTCCTGCCGGCATGGGCTGAACAGGCCGAATAGCCTCCTTCTGTGCTGTAACCATTATATGATTCCATGAAATACTCTGGTGGGGGCATAATCTTGAAATTAGAGCTGGGCCATTTAGGAGAGAAAGTACTTTTTCACATAAAGGGTAATAGAAATCTGGAACTCCCCAAAACGCAATGGATGCTCGGTCAATTGAAATTTTCAAGACTGAGTTTGATGTATTTTTGTTGGGCAGAGATATCAAGGGATATGGAGCCAAGATAGGCAAATAGAGTTGAGTTGCAGATTAGCCGTGATCTAATCAAAAGGCGGAACAGGCTCAAGTGGCTGAATGGCCGACTCCCGTTCCTGTTTATCTGGTAGCCAGCAAAGGGTGCACATCTACAAGGAGTAGGGGAATGTGAATCCAAATGCATGCTTCCTGGCACATACATAAATGGGTTTCAGGTGCATGGCAGTTTAGTTAGTCCTGGTATTCTGAATATAATAATAACAGGTCCATAATAAATCAGAGTCTGGACAGGCAATACTATTGCATTGAAATACAAAAGCAAGGCAAAACCATTTCCCATGCATTGACACTGTAAATATGGTGCTGCTGTGGATGAAACCTATTGTTCACTCTACTGAGTAGGTCACAGGTGTGCACAACATCACAGTGGACACCTTATGAATTGGAAAGTTTCTTTTCATTAGATGGTTAGGATTATCATTAGGACTCAAGTGGGGAAAGCTGATCATTTTTAGTGACCCCTGCTGCCCAAGGAAAACTTGGTTCTTGGATCATCTCTCATGGACTTTCACTTGCCCATTTCAGTTCCCATACAGACAGGATCTGTTGTTGCAGACTTCTTGTACATCACCATGAAGGGCTTAATACTAACTTCGACGATCTGGCGAGGCCTTCATTGTTACCAAAGCCGAGGACCACCCCAGTGTAACCAAAGCACAGGATTGACTGGCCCTGACTTTAATTAAACCCTATTACAGGAAACTTTGTGCTATCCGGCACCGACGGGACCGAGCTGTTGCCGTTCCTTCAAAACTGCCGGACACACCAGCGTTAATGTTGAAGCATACGGAGCTTTTCATCTCCGTATCTGACAACAAACACTGTTGCTTAGCAACAGCTTCTAAACAGTCGGCCCGTACCTTGGAAGCGTCTCTCTGAAGCTGTTGCTAAGCTACAGAGACTTTGCAGAGCCTGACTGTTGGGGGAAAAAAAAGCCACGAGAAGAAAAAAACCTAACAAAACGGCTCCTGATTTTTGCCGGTGGCTCGAGCTTGCCGGACATTTAGCCTCCGGATAACACAGTTTCCTGTATATCCCCCCAATACTACTCCACAGTTGATATCTTCCTCCAATATTTGCATCTTGCTGTGTATTTTCGGCTTTAAAGATGGTCAGGGATAAAAATACATATAAAGGCCACTCATTTAAAGTTTTCACAGAATAATGGATAAAGGTGTGGAATTTGATCCCCAAAGCAACAGAAAAAAAATCCCAGAATACCATTTAATAAAATGGAATTTAATTTATTCAGTCATTGTAAATCACTAGTCCTAATGTTATCCCCTACGTGGTATAAACGCCCGAGTACAAATTTCAGAAAGATCATAGTTATTCTCCCTGGTTAGTGTCATCAGTCACTCCTTTATAAACCCCTCATGATTGGGAGTTTACTTTCACTACCCAATATCCAGATAGTATGGCCCAGGAGGTCTAACAATGAGAGCCACTTGCGATATACATTGGATGCTATAATCTGCTGCACGTGTCCTCACATATGTGTTTGCAATTTTTCAAAAGGTGGACTGATTAAAATTTTAGTGAGATGAGACCAAATACAAATTGTAAAGCTTTCATTAAGTGAACATTCAGAGCAGCAGATCTCACCCTACTTCATCTTAACTTCCATCCCACCTTATAAATAAGAAAAATAATAAACCACACCACCCTGTTCCAGTTAGCAAGTTAAACAACACATGCTTTTGGTCAGCCCCATCAATGAATCCAACCAAGGTTTGCTGTGGGACTTGGGCAGTCTTCCTGTGGAAGAGAGCCAAGTCCTCACCTGCTTTTCTCAGCTGACCTTACCAACTGAACAAGAAGATGTGTTGCTCTCTTCTTTTGTTGGCTATGAGCACAGAAAGTTGCGGGCTGCCCGTGCTCAGTCAACCTATTCAGGATTTGGTCAGTAGTGCTGCCAGTGGAGGCCTCCATCATCCGACCCCTGTTGTGAATGCATGAATTCAGATCCTCCCTACATCTCCAGTGTGAGTGTGGCACCCACCGTTATTATTGCGTAAAGTCCCCCAGCAATTTGTGGCAAGGACAAGATACCCATAAGCTGTGAATTGCCACAAATAGCGGGACAATTTGTGCTACTCCACCGTTAGCCTCGTAAAAGCGGGAGATCGCCGTCAACCTCCCCATGAGTGTCAAGAAATTGCCGGATTTGTGCTGTAAATACAAATTAATCTCGCAGCAGCCATTTAGGGCTGTTAATTCATGTTGTACGGACCCTGTTAATGACGTAATTTATGGCCCTGACATAACACTCAACCTTGGAGGCCCAGAAAGGGAACAATGAAACTGTGGATTCTCACTCCAGCAGGTAATAAATTGGTCAGAGGATTTTAAATTTTACATTTTTTTCTTGCTTTTTTCTTTTGTCCCTTTTTTTTCTCTTAATTCACTCTTTCTTACCCCTCTCTTTATATCTAATTTGACTCTAATTAACCCTGTTTCCTTCGCTGTCGTTCACTCTGTTTCTTTCCGTATCCTTAAATTTAATTGATTAAGGGGATAGACCATTGGATCTAATGTTCAGGAGGTCCCAGATGTCTCGTTGACGTCACCATGCCATTATCAACTCGCATTAAGAACATAAGAAATAGGAGTAGGCCATTCGGCCCCTTGAGCCTGCTCCGCCTTCAGTAAGATCATGACTGATCTTCTACCTCAACTCCACTTTCTTGCACTATTCCCATATCCCTTGATTCCCTTAATATCCAAAAATCTATCGATCTTTGTCTTGAATATACTCAATGACTGAGGCTCCACAGCTCTCTGGGGTAGAGAATTCCAAAGATTCACCACCCTCCGAGTGGAAAAAAATTCTCCTCATCTCAGTCCTAAATGGCCGACCGCTTATTCTGAGACTGTGACCCCTGGTTCTGGACTCCCTAGCCTGGGGAAACATCCTCCCTGCATCTACCCTGTCGAGCCCTGTAAGAGTTTTGTATGTTTCAATGAGATCACCTCTCATTCTTCTAAACTCTAGAGCATATAGACCTAGTCTACTCAATCTCTCCTCATAGGACAATCCCCCCATCCCAGGAATCAGTCTGGTGAACCTTTGTTGCAATCCCTCTGACAAGTATATCCTTCCTTAGGTAAGGAGACCAAAACTGTACTGTACTCCAGGTGTGGTCTCACCAGGGCCCTATATAATTGCAGTAAGACGTCTTTACTCTTGTACTCAAGTCCTCTTGTAATAAAGGCCAACATACCATTTGCGTTCCTAATTGCTTGATATACCTGCATGTTAAATCTCAGTGATTCGTGTACAAGGACACCCAGGTCCCTCTGAACACCAACATTTCCAATTCTCTCACCATTTAAAAAATATTCTGCTTTTCTATTTTTCCTACCAAAGTGGATAACTCCACATTTCTCCACGTAATACTCCATTTGCCATGTTCTTGCCCACTCACTTAGCCTGTCTATATCACCTTGAAGCCTCTTTGCATCCTCCTCACAACTTGCATTCCCACTTAGCTTTATATCATCAGCAAACTTGGATATATTACATTACATTTGGTTGCCTCATACAAATCATTGATATAGATTGTGAATAGCTGAGGCCCAAGCACTGATCATTGCAGTGCCCCACTAGTTACAGCCTGCCAACCTGAAAATGACCCATTTATTCCTACTCTCTGTTTTCTTTCCGTTAACCAATCCTCAATAAGCGGCACTTACTCACCAATAACCTGCTCACTGATGCCCAGTTTGGGTTCCGCCAAGACCACTCGGCTACTGACCTCATTACAGCCTTGGTCCATACATGGACAAAGGAGCTGAATTCCAGAGGTGAGGTGAGAGTAACTGCCCTTGACATCAAGGCAGGATTTGACCAAGTGTGGCATCAAGGAGCCCTAGTGAAACTGAAATCAATGGGAATCGGGGGGGAAACTCTCCATTGGCTGGGGTGATACCTAGCACAAAGGAAAATGGTTCTGGTGGTTGGAGGTCAATCATCACTGCCCCAGGACATCGCTGCAGAATTTCCTCAGGGAATTGTCGTAGGCCCAACCATCTTCAGCTGCTTCATCAATGACCTTCCCTCCAACATAAGGTCAGAAATGGGGATGGTCGCTGATGACTGCACACTGTTCAGTGTCATTCACAACTCCTCGGATAATGAATAATAATAATAATAATTCAACTTTATTGTCATTGCACAAGTACATGAACAACGAAATGTGATCTTGCAAGCTCCCATGAGTCCAGTACAAATAACATTAACATTAAACGTAAATAGCAGTCCATGTCTGCATGCAACAAGATCTGGACGACATTCAGGCTTGGGCTGATAAGTGGCAGGTAACATTCGCGCCACGCAAGTCATAGAGTCACAGGCCTAGAAATTCGGTTGGCAGCGCCAGCGATTAGCGCCTAATGAGTCCGAAATTTGGGGCGTTACCCAATGTTCGGGCGGGCGCAATGAAGATAGTGACACCTCCATTATTGACTATACATTTAGCACCTGCGCTAACTGTTAGCGCACGCCCGCGTGCGCAGGCAGATCATGACGTCATTTCAGTGTGCAACGCCTTTTTGGCACCCCTGACCGGATATTCGGTGGCGCCCGGAACCTTTCTGCCCAGCGCTATTAGTGACAGTTCGATGGAACGTTCCCAGGCCCTTCTCGGAGTCGGGGGGCGCTATTTAAAGGGGACAGCTCTAGTATAAAAGCTGCAGCCACTTGGCCTGTTCATTGTGATCGTTGCTGGAGAGAGTTGGTGAGCTACTGTTGAGCAGTTTTTTTGGGATTTAGCCTTCGAATACTTGGGACCTTCAGACCTGTCCGGAGCAGTTGGAGCGCTACACATTACAGCGTGTTGCCTGTCTGGCATCGGAATGGGAGCTGCTTTGGAGGGGAATGTCCTCATGGCCAGACACTTGGAAGGGGCACAGAGACGGCGGGAGAGAGGGCCGGGATTGGCCAGAAGGAGGAGGGGCAATGGAGGTCGGCCAATCCGAAGATACGCTGCGAGGGTATTCAGGCAGCAGGTGTCATACCTTGCCATGTTGGAGGAGCAGTGTGTGCGAAGGCTCCGATTCGGTAAGGAGGTTGTGACTGAGCTGTGCCACCTGCTTGCTGAGGATCTGCAGCCGCGTCTACGGTGCAGGACCTCTCTGTTGGTGGCCAGCGGATCCTTTCAGTCAGCCACTGGGGACATTGCGAATATATCTCAGTTTGCAGTGCATTGTTGCATCCGGCAAGTGACAGCTGCCCTTTATAGAAGAAGGCGTCAATTCATCACCTTCCCTCTGACCCTGGAGAAGCAGGCGGAGCGCGCGCAGGGCTTCGTTGCTATTGTGGACTTCCCCATGGTGCAGGGGGCGATTGATTGCACACACGTGGCTTTGCGGGTGCCATTACTGAATCCTGAGGACTTCCGCAACCGCAAGGGGTTCCACTCCCTCAATGTCCAGCTGGTCTGTGACCACCGCCAAATGATCATGGCAGTCAACGCGCAATTCCCTGGGAGCAGCTACGATGCGTTCATCCTGTGGCAGACCTCAGTTTCTGACCTTTTTGAGGGGCCGGCTCGCCCACGAGGCTGGCTTCTTGGTGACAAGGGCTATCCTCTCTGCCCATGGCTCATGACCCCACTCCGTTTGCCTGCCACCCCGGCAGAAGAGCTGTACAACAGCAGCCATCGGGCAACCAGGAACATTGTGGAGCACACTATTGGTGTGCTCAAACAGCGTTTCCGCTGTCTAGACCATTCGGGGGGAGCCCTGCAGTACTCGCCGGAGCAAGTGGGTCGCATCGTCGTCGTCTGCTGCATGCTCCACAACTTGGCCATTCGACGAACCCAGCCAATGCCAGCTGTCCCTCAAGGTCCAGCAGAGCAGGAGGAGGAGGAAGAGCAGGAGGAGGAGGAGCATGTGGACGAGGAGGAGGAGGAAGAGCAGGAGGAGGAAGATGGGAGGGCTCCTGAAACTGGAAGGGCCATCCGTCAGAGGCTCATCAGGACTCTGTTCGAGGCCCCTCTGACGGAATGATGGGTGTCAATCGTCCTGCGTACTTCGGATCGTACAAAGCCTCTGAAGGCCACCATGAGTGTAAATAGTTACGCGTACCATTGTAAATTAAAACTTTTCTTTATTGTCAAAAAAGTCCTTCCTTCCAGCATAACTACGTCATGTCAACAGAAACCATAATTAACAAAATAACAGTTAACTCTTTGGCAAAGCCGCAAAACTAAACAAACCATTTCCAACAATCACAACAGGTGAGGGAGTCCTTGAATTTGGGCAAAGAAACGTCTCGGCACCTCCCTCTGCTGCTGGCCCCTTGATGGAGACCGACTTCTCTTTCGCGGTCAGCCCCTTCCCTCCCTGCTGCTCCTACGTAATTGAACCCCAGTGGCGGCGTCAAGGCTGGGGGACGCCTGCTGACTGTCTGGAAGCGCAGAAGCCCCTGAGGGACAGCCTGGACGACCTCTGGGCTTGGAGGGTGCGGAGGCTGGCTGCTTGATCTGGCCATGGCTGGAAGCAGTCTGCACTGCAGGTGGTGGCAGCTGCACTGTAGAAGTAGCAGCGGTGGCATGAGCAATGGTCACCTGCCGAGAGAGGACACCTGCACCATGTTCGGGCGACACACGGGCTCTCTGAGGGGACCGGCTCGGCTCATCCGTCACAATCGACTGCTTCACTGATTCCTGGCCTCGTGTGGTACTGGAAGGGCCCGGGGTGATCCTAGCTGATGCAGATAGGGTGGCAGCAGTGAGAGTTCGCGTTGCCTCAATCTGGGTGTTGACGAGGCCAGCAAGTGACTGCGTGGCAGCAGTAAGGACCTGTGTGGCAGGTGCCAGTGCTTCGGAGAAGCCCTGGACAGTTATTTCCATTGCTTCGGACAAGGCCGGAGCAGTCCGTTCCACTGCCTTGGACAAGCCCTGGACAGACCTTTCCAGGGATTGTCCGAAGCTCTGAACAGTCCTTTCCATAGCGGCCTCGAAGCCCTGGACAGTCCTCTCCATTGCTGCCCCGAATCCCTGGACAGTCCTCTCCATTGCTGCCCCAAAGTCCAGCACACACTCTGCCAGTGTTTCTATCGACTGAGGCATCCTCCCCACTGCAGCCATAAGCTCAGTCAGTGTGCCTGAGCCGGGCCTGGGTGCTCATTTCAGCCAGACTACGCACCTCCTCTGCACTCTGTGCAGCAGTCATCGCTCCCTGCCTTGCCCTCCGGGGAGCCGGCGCCCGAACTTGCCTACCCCCCTCGCGTAGCTGCAGGCCGCTTGTTCCGGCAACTGGCTCCTCATCAGAACCGCACCCCCCCTCCCCTCCAGGGAGCTACTATCCCCAGTCTGCAGATGTGTAGGCTCCCCTGAGGCTGGAACGGATGGTCCGGCTTCCTCCTGATCCTCGCCTCCGGAGGCACTGGCACTGGCAGCTTCAGGGCGTGGATCCTGAGTTGGTGATGCAGCATCTGAAAGCAGGGAGGTGGAAGAGTGGCTTTAGCAAAAGGACAGGTTGGCGGCAAGGCATGCCAGATTGCGGCAAGGCTCTGACATGGCTCCACAATGAGAAAGCATGCTGGCGGGTGTAATGATCAATGACATGTCATTCTATAGTGGACACTAGGTGGAGCCGTAGAGCTGTATATAGCTGTATGTATAAGACTACACTACCCAGCTGTATGTGTTTAAGACTACATTACCCATGAGGCACTAGGCTACCCACAAGGCAACAGTCAAGATGGAAGCCTCTACAGATACTGTACCTAGTCCACATGTGCTCAATAAAAGTGTCTAGCAAAAGCTAGCTGTGTTCATAATAAGAATGTCTACTTATTAATGAACATAAGAGCGGGGGGACCAAGTGGAAGGAGACAGCTGTAAAAGGTGAGAACCTTACCATCGCTGTCGACAATGGGGTTGGCAGCTGCAGTGGTAACGGGACCACTCAGACGCCTTGGGGGAGAAATTGGGTGAGTAGCGCCACCTGTTAGCGCCTAAAGAGGCAGTCAGTGGCTGTAGCGCCACTGGCTGTGTCTCCCGCGATATGCAGTAGGGGCGCTAATGGTGGCGTCAGGCATTTGCGCTGCGCCGCCACCGATGACATCATCGGTGTGTGCAGCGCCCCATTCGTGCCCCGTTCGCGATATTTGGTAGCGAACGGCGCTGTTGCGCCGTTCGCTACCCGCGCCCGGTTCACGGGGCCTTACTGTGCCGGCAGCGGTGCAAGTTAAGGTGGAGGTGCGGGGCGGCCGCTTTTTCGGCGGCCACCTGCCAGCACCTCTGTCCCTGGCCTCCTAAACCCCCCCCCCCCCCCCACCGCGGCATTGCCGGCTGTTTCCCGAGAGCCCGGTACTTCTCCTTGGTGCCGGGCTCATTTGCCGGCACTCGCGAGCGGGGATCGCGCTGTTGCAGGCACCTCCCCCTTAACAGTGGGAGGAAGGCCTGCAGCGTGTCGTGCCGCAATAATCAGTTTCAGCGCCCTAAGAGGGACGCAGAGCGCCTCGAGCCTCGCCACGTGTCACTCGAGGGGCACTGAAACTGAATTTCTGGCGATCGGTATTACTCCGATCGCTGCGCTAAATCCTGCGCTCAGGCAACTTTTGCGCCACTTTGGCGCCCCAACCCATTTTCTAGGCCCTTGAGCCAAATGTGCATGTATGTGCCCAGAAAGGGCCATGGGTGCTTGCTGACAGATGGCCATTGGGGCATCGCGCACCCTGTAGCCATGAAGTCAGGTGCAGATGGAGGGAATCAGAAGTTTGCATAAACACTCACCCTAACGATCCGAGTGAGGTCATTGAATTTCTTCCTGCACTGAACAGGGCTCCTGGTCGCCATGCTGCTGGAGTTGACCCTCTGACAAACATCCCTCCAAGCTCAGCGGTACTCCTTTTGATTCAGCCTCCTGCCATTGTCAGGATAGAGAACATCTCGACGACGCTCCACTGCGGACACCAACTGCTCCAGAGCCTCCGTGCTGAAGCGCTCTGCTCTCTGTCTCACCTTCTCCATCCTGACCAAGTTTTTTGCGCCAGAGAAGGGCGAGCGCCGATTCTGAGGCCTACAGGGTGATGAGTGTGGAAGCTGAGGCTGACTGACCCACCCCTTTAAGAGCCGACCGGCGCCTGGCAGTCTCGTGGTTATCGGTAATTGAGATCACCTGCGCTGCGCCCGTCCGCGTCGATATTGGGTAGCGCCGGAAGTTTTGCGTCTTAGGAGGCCCATGCAACGTCTGAATTCGCGCCTCAATCCCCTTTGGGGGCGATGCAACCCAATATCGCGCCAGGCGGTGATAAGTTTCGTCTGGCTATAAACTTTGCGCAGCGCCAGTTCTAACGCCTCAAGCGGGGCTATACCCAATTTCTAGGCCACAGAGTCATAACGGCACAGAAGGAGGCCATTCAGCCCATTGAGTCCGTGCCAGCTGTCTGTAGAGCAATCCAGTCAATCCCATTCCCCCACTCTATCCCCGTAGCCCTGCAAGTTTATTTCTCTCAAGTGCCTATCCAGTCTCACCTTGAAAACATTGAGTGCGTCCACTTCCACCAGCGAGTTCCTAAAAAAGCTGCCTAAAAAAGTTTTCCCTCTCATCCCCCCTGTATCTCTTGGCCAAAACCTTAAATCTGTGTCCCCTAGTCCTTGTACCATCAACTAGTGGGAAAAGCCTTTCCCCGCCTAGCCTATCCGAACCTGTCATAATCTTGTACACCACTATCAAATCACCCCGTAACCTCCTTTGCTCTAATGAAAACAAATCCAGCTTCTCCAACCTGTCCTTGTAGCTAAGATCCCCCATCCCTAGAACCATTCTGGTAAATCTCTGCGCCCTCTCGAGGGCTTTTACATCCTTCCTAAAGTGTGGTGACCAGAACTGGACGCAATACTCCAATTGTGGCCTAACCAGCGCTTTTATAAAGGTTCAGCATTACTTCTGTACTCAATACCTCTATTTATGAAGCCCAAGATCCCATATGCTTTGCTAACCACTCTCTCAATATGTCTCGCCACCTTCAGGGACCTATGCACATTAACTCCCAGGTCACTCTGTCCCTGCACACTCTTTATAACTGTACCATTAAGTGTATATTGCCTCTCCCGGTTCCTTCTGCCAAAATGCATCACCTCTCACTTCTCTGTATTAAATTCCATCTGCCACTTGTCTGCCCATTCTGCTAGCCTTTCTATGTCCTTTTGCAGTCGATTGGTATCATCATCACTGTTTGCCACACCCCCAAGTTTGGTGTCATGGGCAAATTTAGAAATTCTACAATATCCAGGTCACTTAGTGGCCCCAGCACTGACCCTTGGGGAACACCACTGTCTACCATACTCCAGCCTGAAAAACAGCCATTTACCACAACTTGCTGTTTTCTGTCCTTAAGCCAATTCCTTATCCAAGCTGCCACTGACCCACCTATTTCATGAGCCTCAATTTTGTTAACCAGCCTTCTATGTGGTACTTTGTCAAATGCCTTCTGAAAATCCATGTAGACAACATCCATTGCATTTCCTTCATCAATCCTCCCTGTTACTTCATCAAAAAATTCAATTGGATTAGTGAAACACAATCTGCCTTTTACAAATCCGTGATGGCTCTCCTTAATTAGCTTAAACTTCTCCAAGAGCCCGTTAATTTTTTCCTTGATTATTGTTTCTAAAAATTTACCCACCACTGATATTAAACTGACCGGCCTGTAGTTACTAGGATTGTCCTTGCACCCTTTCTTGAACAATGATGTCACATTTGCCACTTTCCAATCCTCGGGCACCTCCCCCGCATCTAGGGAAGATTGGAAAATTACGGCAAGCCATTCTACCATCTCCTCCTCCAATAAACTTTGCAACCTGGGATGCAAGCCATCTGGACCAGGCGACTTATCCACTCTAAGCATACCCAGCCTTTCTAGTACATCCTGTCTATCAGTTTTCACCCCTTCCATTGCTTCTACCTTTTCCACTTATACTGACTGATATTTTGTCAGCATCCACCTCCTTAGTGAACACCGATACAAAGTACTCATTGAATATTCTGGCCTTGCCCTGTGCCTCTAAGCATATATCACCTTCTTTGTCCCTAATAGGCCCCACCCCGCCTCTTACTACCCGCTTACTGTTTACATGCCAGTAGAAGATTTTTGGGTTCAACTTTTATGTTAATGGCATTTTACTCTCATATTCTCTCTCTGCCAATCTTATTTTCATCTTCACTTCCCCTCTCAACTTATTGTATTTGGTATGATTCTCCTTTGAAGAATTCACCTGACCTGCATCATACATCCTCTTTTTTTGTTTCATCATCTTCTCTATCTCCCTCGTCATCCAAGGAGCCCTTGCTTTGGTTCCCTTACCCTTCCCTCTTGTTGGAATGTACCTAGCCTGTACTTGGAACATCTCCTCCTTAAAGATCTCCCATTGTTCCATTACAGTTTTTCCTGTCAGTCTTTGGTTCCATTTTACTCTGGCTAGATCCTTTCGCATCCCATTGAAGTTGGCCCTATTCCAGTTTAGAAGTTCCACTCTAGATTGTTCCTTGCTGCTCTCCATTGCTAATCTAAATCTTATGATACGATGCCAGGCAATGACTATCTCCAACAAGCAAGAGTCTAACTCACGCCACTTGACATTCAACAGCATTACCATCGCTGAATCGCCCACCATCAACATCCTGGGGGAGTCACCATTGACAAGAAACTTAACTGGACCACCCACACACATACTGTGGCAACAAGAGCAGGCCAGAGGCTGGGTATTCTGCAGCAAGTGTCTCCGCTCCTGACTCCCCAAAGCACAAGTGAGGAATGTGATGAAATACTCTCCACTTGCCTGGATGAGTGCAGCTCCAACAATACTCAAGAAGCTCGACACCATCCAGGACAAAGCAGTTCGCTTGATTGGCACCCCATCCACCACCATAAACATTCACTCCCTCTACCACCGGCGTACCGTGGCTACAGTGTGTACCATCTACACGATGCACTGCAGCAATTCGCCAAGGCTTCTTCGACGGCACTTCTCAAACCCCGACCTCTTCCATCTAGAAGGACAAGGGTAGCAGGGCAAGTCGCACACCATCCTGATTTGGAAGTATATCGCCATTCCTTCATGGTCGCTGGGTAAAATTCCTGGAACTCCCTCCCTAACAGCACTGTGGGAGTACCCTCACCACATGGACTGCAGCGGTTCAAGAAAGCGGCTCACCACCACCTTCTCGAGGGCAATTTGGGATGGGCAATAAATGTTGGCCTTGCCAGCGACGCCCACATCGCACGAACAAATAAGTAAATGTTAAAAAATCCATGCTAGTATATTACCCCCAATCCCATGAGCCCTAATTTTGTTTAATAACCTCTTGCATTTCCAGCAATTTGTGGTCAAACCTAAGGGGGAGTTGAAAAATCCATTCGGTGAGATGCGCCGTTCCAACAATTTCTGGGCCAAGATAACGAACCAACTATTGTCTCAAGATAACCGTTTCAGTGGTTGGCTCATTAACTTTTGGAAGAACCTGTTAACATACCAGTCTCTCTGTCTCATAGAATGCAGCATGTTGCTGACCTATGAACCGAAGGCCTTTTTGAGATAAACATTTAACTTAAGAGTCATGCTTTAATATAAATTATACAAAGATCCATCTGGCAAAATGGTCAATAATCCTGAAACATGACACCCCCTAATATTATAAAATAGAGATTCCTCTGACTCGCCATGAGCAATGGCACAGGAGAGCTACCAGTATTATAATTAAATCCTAAAACATCGGGTAAAAGTTACAAGCTTATATTGTAAAAAGTTAGATTAACAAAACTATTTACCCACCAAAAACTCGAGGGAGTAAAAACTGCTTTTAGTTTATATCTTAAAATCTTGGAAGCCTAACATTTTAGTACCTTAATGACATGTATGTGAGATAAATTCAGAAGTAACGACTGCTTTTGTTGTATGTTATAAACCACTTTCATTGGGACTCTCGTGTGCTGTACTGTAATTTAAAACTTTGATACTTTGCTGATTTATTGGGTGTTTTGTACTTAATGGTCAATTATGCTCTCGTTAGAAAAAGTTAAAGGAGTGGTTTTCAATAAATCTTTTATTACTGTTTAACATCCCTGCTGTGGATATTGTTTCTTTTGTTTTTTTTAAGGTAAAAAGCTACTGTTACAATCTGTTTTAAACCATGTATCTTGTTACATTTATTGTTGCTTTTTAATCTAATTAAGTTATTTGTAGTGCATACATTGTTAGTAAATGATATTGCTTTTGGTAATCTAGCCTTGTGTCTAGATTATCTTGTGTTAATATGATTGTGGGAAAGTTGTCTGTTTCAATAATATGAAATTGTGGGTGGGGGGGGAGGAGGGGGGATTTGGGGTAATTAAGTTGAGGGATGGCAGTGCTGGGGAATGGAATACTTTCCCACAATGGGTAGCTATTGTCAGCTTCAATTGCTTTCAAGTGAGGGATAGCATAACCAGATGCAGAATAAAGCTTTCTCTGCCTCGACCATTTCCCACATCAGCAGTATTTATAGTCCTTGAATGAAACTATCAATTTGTGTTGAATTGTGGACAGTTTTCTGCTGTGGACCCATACACATAAGGAACTGGATTAAGACTTTGAAATGCTCAGAATTATTTCACTTGGAACTCTCAAAACTGGCAGATGGACGCTATTGCATTAATCTGATTTGGATTTGAATCCAAGTTCCAGAGGAGAACGGGCTGTGTTTACCAGTCCCCATAAAAATTGTTTTCTGTTCAAGTAGGCATTATGTTCTTTTTTCCCCATTGCAGGTTGCTTGGATAGCTTGTGGAGACCCACTCCTTCCCTGAGTTTAGAAATATTTCTTTCTGCACTATTTTAGCATTTCAGTATATTTTTGTTTGATACAATGCCAAGAGGAGACTTCCAGACTGCGTGGCACATTACCTAGAAACAGTGCAGTGATTTCAAACAAGATGCACTTGGGACAGAACTGAACAAGCAAATTGGTCACTCCCTTTAATATCTGATTGCTTAAAGGGTCAGCTGTCTTATACTTAGGTTTTTTAATTTTTGTGGCAAGCTAGATATTTCAAAATTATAATAGACGAACATACCGGCCTGAACATGTTTGGAAAGTTCATTCTTTAAATTGTGATTTGTGCAACAATTTTGATTTTGTTCATTTGACTCAAAGAATGTTAAATAATTTTCTATTGCTGCTTTTGCCAGTTTCAAAAAGCAGCTTACATTCCCATCTGCCTGTGGGGACTGAATGAGCTGGAACCTTCTCCAGAAGCGGTAGTGTCTCTCATTTCTGCTTTGTCATAACAGTGGCCAATATCATGTCCAAGGTTAAAATATAGCCCATGATTTCAGTACTTCTCTCTTGTACTCTGTTGGTTGTTGCTTCTCTGATCTTTCCACCCTTGTTCCTTCAAAGCTACAGATGTGACAACCTATGTATTTTTCCACCTCCCTGCATTATCAGTATTGAAATCGAGACTTATTGCACTATTTTCCTTTCTTAATTTGTTCTTTAACTTGTGGAATTTTGATCTCCCTTTGTCTTGTCTTTCTGCTTAAATCTGCACTATAGGCCTTGGCCCTTCACTTGAATATTTTCTTTAATTGAAAAACTTAAGAGTAAGGATGTCTGCTTGGCTTGGTGGTAGTGATATTATGCCTCAGTCAGAATGTTGTGCATTTAAGCCCCACTCCAGGATTTGAGTACATAATCTAGGCTGACACTTCAGTATAGTATTGAAGGAGTGCTGCTTTGTTGGAGGTGCCACCTTTTGGATAAGATGTTAAATTGAGGCCCCATCTGCTTGTTCAAGAGGACCCAAAAAAATCCCATGGCACTATTTGAAGAGGAGAAGAGAGTTTCTCCTTTTGTCTTGGTTAATATTTATCCCTCAACTAACACCACCAAAAAAACTGGTTATTTATCTCACTTGCTGCATGCGAAAAGGTTGCCACATTTGCCAGCATAAGATTCACTAATTAGGCTGTGAAAGGCGCTATATAAATGCAGATGTGTTCTTTTCATTTGCTCGGTACAGATATTATAATTTGAAAGTTACAATTTTAGCTTACCCAACTAATTTATTTTCCTTTTTTTTGTCAGGATAAAGATGCAAAAATTTCATTCCTGCAGAAGGCTATTGATGTAGTAATGATGGTGTCTGGTGATCCTTTGTCTGTGAAGCCTGCACGTGTAGTGGCAGGTCACGAACCAGAGAAAACTAATGAGCTCTTGCAAACTATTGCAAAATGTTGTCTTAACAAGGTAAATGTTTTGGGGGAAACAACCCTGGGTTTGTGAAAGAACCAAGACTGGTATCAAGCACCCATTTGTTTAGGTACTCATTAAGGGGGAGGGATGTCAGAGGGGAAGAGGAAATTCGCATTTCTTTACATTGTCTGTGTTGAGCAGCCTTGGGGAAATTATGACTTATATTAGACAGAGTTCTGCTTCCTCTTCACTACTCTAATGTGTCCTAACCACAGTCTTGCCGCCATCCTGCACCACTATGACACTTCCATTTCTCACTCTTGCTATCCATGTGTTTTCTCCAAGACTGCCAATTAATATTGAATTGAGATGTTTTGGAGGACTACTTCAACAGCAAGATGTTTATAAAATGTTCAGCTGCTATTTGAACTGCACTCTGTGGAATACACTTGTGTGCATTAGTTCTTTAGGTACTTACATACTCCACTAATGTTAATTTTTGATGATTCTTGTCATTCCATAATACAACACCAAAGTAAAGGTGATCAACACTGAGTAATGGGGAAAAACAGTGGGGTAATAGAAGAGCACTGGAGCTCTATGGTCTAGGTTTTGCTGTCAAAATAATATTAATTTCACAACCACATCATTCTATCAATATAACAACAGAAAATGCTGGAAAAACTCAGCAAGTCAGGCAACATCCGTGGAGAGAAATTTGAGTTGACGTTTCGGGTTTGACCCTTCTTCAAAACTGGAGAGAAAAGGAACTAGATCGAAGGCAGGGCTGCGATCGGACAAAAGAATAAAAGAACCAAAAGAAGTAAAAGAGATTAGAAGCTAGACGAGATGGTAATAGGCTGTGATTAGGTGTAAAGTGTACTGGCAGGGCAAAAGATAGCTGCCAGGTGTGAGAGAGAAACAAAAGGAAAGGGGGGGGGGGGAAAGGAAAGGAGTGGAAAAATATAAGTGAAAATGAAATAGGGGCCGAGGTTATGATCTGAAATTGTTGAACTCGATATTGAGACCGGAAGGCTGCAGACTGCCTAATCGGAAGATGAGGTGAAGATTAGGCAGTCTGCAGCCTTCCGGTCTCAATATCGAGTTCAACAATTTCAGATCATAACCTCGGCCCCTATTTCATTTTCACTTATATTTTTCCACTCCTTTCCTTTCCCCCCCCCCCTTTCCTTTTGTTTCTCTCTCACACCTGGCAGCTATCTTTTGCCCTGCCAGTACACTTTACACCTAATCACAGCCTATTACCATCTCGTCTAGCTTCTAATCTCTTTTACTTCTTTTGGTTCTTTTATTCTTTTGTCCGATCGCAGCCCTGCCTTCGATCTAGTTCCTTTTCTCTCCAGTTTTGAAGAAGGGTCAAACCCGAAACGTCAACTCAAATTTCTCTCCACGGATGTTGCCTGACTTGCTGAGTTTTTCCAGCATTTTCTGTTGTTATTTCGGATTTCCAACATCTGCAGTATTTTGCTATCATTCTATCAATATAGTTTTTTTTTTAACTACGCCATCTGGGGAGTTAAATAGAATTAGAGGGCCAGAATTTGCTGTCAAAATAACGGTGAGGCTAATGGAGCTCGCTGTTATTTATGCGCAAATGGTACAGCAACTTCAGACGAGGACCAATTGCATGGTTAAACTCAAATATCCAAAAGTTGCTGTCTGAGATGCACCACCCCACCATTAGCTTTTCGAAAATGGCACCTCGTTGTCTGCCTCCCCATTGAAATGTATTGAATGGCATGAAGTTGCTGTATTTGTGTGGTAGGTATGAACTAAACTTGCCTCGGAAAGTTAAGTCTTGTCCATTCCAGTCTAAGTACCCTTATAACGATATGATAAATGTCAGTTACTGCCAGTCATCCTCTCTGGCACTGAAAATTAACTATTACAAGTGTGGAGTCTCATTCCTTCAGATTCCCTCCCCCCCCCCCCCCCCCCCCCATTCTTCACTTGTTTTTAACAACCAAACAGACCATAGAAAAGGGGCAGATGTATCAATCGGTAGGTCAAGTTAGCTGTAGCTCCTTAAAGTTGTTTTTAAAAAAATGACAAATAACAGAGTTGCTCCACAGTTTTAAGTGCTGGTGATAAATGAGCAATTACATTTTGGGAAGTGGGGGAGGGGTGGGACACTTCAGAAATATTTGGAATTGGTAGAAAAATCACATTGATCTTTTTCATTTTAAAATAGGAACGGAAAACCAAAAACCTTTACATCATGCCCTTTCCAACCATACTTTTTTTTGAAGGATTTAAATAGTACAATTCCCAGTTAGAAACTTTCTCCTGAAGATGGAATCCAGAAGTGCTTCAAAAACAATTAAATAGTCAGGGATTCAGCTGGAGATGGTACATGCTTAGAAAATGTAGTTGCCTGAGTGAACTCAACCAGTTGCTTTTTAAAAAAAAAAAAAAAAAAAAAAAATTCCAGCAAGGGACACCTGAATTTCTCACTGTCCTTTGAGGGTACAAATTAAAAAAAACAAGAGGTCCTGTCACTGTGGGTGGAGAGGAGACCCTGTTGTGGGAGTAGGGGAAAGAGAAATTCCATTTTGAGAGGGAAAGAAGAGAAACAGATGATGTTTGGAGGTGGGGATGGTGGGCGGGGAGAAGAGAAGAAATGAAGACTATAGTGGGGGATGAAGAAGAGAGATCCTGAAGCCAATTGCAGTAACCTCACTGTTGTATACTTGGTTCTAATAAATCCTTTTGAATAATCAATATATTTTATTGCTTGCAGAACAATTGTCTTTTCCATTAGTGGAAATGTTTGTACAAGATCTTTTTGACTGGAGGAGGAGGAGAAGAATATTTCCTTACTAATACCTTCCATGGAACTCAGATGTTTCACAAATAATCTCAAATTTCAGAGCTCATGAGCAGTGATGTTCCTGACTATATTGTACACGTTTGATTCCTAACTCATAAGTGGGCTAATTTCTCTGTCTTTTTAGAGCCCAGATGATTTTTTTGTTCATACTATTTATGGTTTGGTGCCATTGAGGTCAGCACTTCTTCAGTGTTGAGATGCTTTTAAAAAGCTGTATTTATTGAACAGACTGTATCAGGAAACAAAAGTGTTAGTTCCAGAAATCCACTATGAACAATTGATATTCAGTTCACACATGCTGTCTAAACTAAAGAATAGATTGAAACAATTTCATCTGCTTAAATGATTCTTTGGTTCCTTGGTTAGTGATCTAAATCCAGTTTAACAAAGCGTAGTCAATTTCAGGTTGCTATCTTAACACATTGTGTAATCCCATTATGAGGTTTCCTTTCCTGTGCCTTAAATAGCATACCAAACTATTTACTCTTCCATACTGTTTAATTAGGCATGTGCAATTTTTTTATTTTCCAAAATAGCAATAAGTCAAGCTGTTGCTTTGAGCATCCAAGATGATTGTAGCATTCAGTCAGTTCAGTACATACAGTTCTCCTGTTCAGACAGTTGAGGCTTATGGTGAACTTGGAGCATCGCCAGATATAATAACCCCATATCATGAAGTCCATGGAAACCAGATCTCAGACTGCTCCAGGGATGTCTTTCTACCAAAATAGCCTTTTCTAGGCATCAAAAAACAGATACTGCCTTTCTCTGCTGGAATATGCCTAAGGTTCCAATAAAACATGGAAACTATCCTACTTATGAGTCAGTACAACATAATCAGAACATTACTGATTGTATTAGGGCATTATGGGCATGTAGGGAATTGCTTTGGAGGTAGGAGACAGAGTTGGGATAATGGGTATGTCCTCCAACTGGCAGGATGTGACTAGTGGTGTACCTCAGGGATCTGTACTGGGACCTCAGCTTTTCACTATATTTATCAATGACTTGGATGAAGGAATAGAGAGCCTTATATCCAAGTTTGCTGATGACACTAAGTTAGGTAGTACAGAGAATAGTGTAGATGGGAGCAGGAAGTTGCAAATTGACATAGATAGATTAAGTGAGTGGGTAAGACTGTGGCGGATGGAGTTCAATGTGGGGAAGTGTGAGGTCATCCACTTTGGACCTAAGAAAGATAGATGATTGTATTTTCTAAATTGCAAGAAGCTAGGAACTGTGGAGGAGAAGAGAGATTTAGGAGTCCATGTACAGAAATTACTAAAAACTAGTGGATAGGTACACAAAATAATTAAAAAGGCTAATGGAATGTTGACCTTTATCTCAAGAGGGCTGGAATACAAAGGGGTGGAAGTTATGCTACAGTTGTATGACGCTCTGGTTAGACTGCATTTAAAGTAATGGCCCAGAAATTCAGGTCGGAGGCTTCCCGCGGGTGCAAGCTTCCGACCTGCACTTACCTAGCGTGCCGGCCATTGAGCTGTGGGCCCCCGTGGAATTGCGATCCTGGGCCTCCTCCAACTGTCGGCGCGCAGTGCTTGTGTATCCCTGGGGCGCAGTTAGTTCGATGCGTCCCCTGGCATCACGTGGGCCATGGAGAGCCAATGGTAGCAGGGATGCTTCATTCATAAGTTCGACAGGAAGACCTGTCAAACCTATAAATACTATAAGCCCCAAAACATCACTCAAACCTCAAATAATTTTTTTTTTAAATCACATTTTTAAAATAAACTATAAATTACATGAAATAACTATTTTAAAAAATAATTTAAATTTTTGAAAAAATTAATTACATTTTCTAACGGGGCTAAAAATAAACTTACCTTTCTTTAAAGTATTTAAAAATAATAAACCTGTGGGGAAAAATGTGTTAATTTTAATTAATTCACCACTTACCTTGTAAAAAGCAGGCCTTGCGCCTGCTTTTTAAAAGTGTAACTCCTGGAGACTTACCCTCCCGGAAAAACCTGCAAAAAAAACGTAAGTTCAATGCCCACGCACTGCCTCTCCTGCGCACGCGTTCCACCTCTGAACCCCTTCTTTCAGGGGAACGGAAGTGCCGGTTTCCTGCGCATGCGCAGTGCATGCACAAAACCGGCACTTCCATTGGGCTTACGGGTGAGTACCCCGTGCGTACTCACCTGCAGAGACCCAAATTTCTGGGCCAATATGTTCTATTCTGGGCACCGTACCTCAAGAAGGATATATTGGCCTTGGAAGGGGTGCAGCTGAGATTCACCAGAATGATACTGGGTCTAAAAGGGTTAAATTATGAGGATAGGTTGCATAGACTAGAATACTTTGTATTCCCTTGAGTATAGAAGATTAAGGGGTGATCTAATTGAGGTGTTTAAGATGATTAAACGATATGATAGGGTAGATAGAGAGAAACAATTTTCTCTGGTGGGGGAGTCCAGGACAAGCGGGTATAATCTTAAAATTAGAACTAGGTCACAGGGATGATGTCAGAAAGCACTTCTTCACACAAAGGGCAATGGAAATCTGGAATTCTCCTCTAAAAAGCTGTGGATGCTGGGTCAATTGAAAATTTCAAGACTGAGATAGATAGACCTTTGTTCGAGGCTATTACATACGAACATACGAATTAGGAGCAGGAGTAGGCCCCTCGAGCCTGCTCTGCCATTCAACAAGATCATGGCTGATCTGATTACTCCACATTCCCGCTTACCCCCGATAACTTTTCATACCCTTGCTTATCAAGAATCTATCTACCTCTGACTTAAAAATATTCAGACTCTGCTTCCACAGCCCTCTGAGGAAGAAAGTTCCAAAGACTCACAACCCTCTGATAAAAAATTTCTTCTCATCTCTGTCTTAAATGGGCGACCCCTTATTTTTAAATAATGACCTCTAGTTCTAGATTCTCCCACAAGAGGAAACATCTTCTCCACATCCACCCTCTAAACACCATTAAGCGATATGGGACCAAGGCAGGTAAATGGAGTTAAGATGCCGATCAGCCGTGACCTAATTGAATGGCAGAACAAGCTCTTGGGGCTGAATGGCCTACTCCTGTTCTTGTGTAGCGACAGCTGTCTCTTCCAGAAGCATCTTCAGTTAAATAATCTCGGTCTGTGGTCTCCCAAGAACCCCTCCCTGCCCTTTTACAATTGGTGAAAGTAGACAGTAAGTCCTCCCTTTTTGGTGGGGATGATGTTTACAAAAAGTGTCCAATTACAGGAACCATTGTCTTTTTTGTTGCTTAATTTCAATGCTTCCCTCACTTGGTGATTGAGAAAGGTGACAACAAGGGATGTGTAGTTTTGTATCAACTTTTTAACCTCTTAAAATCCAACATGGAAACAGGCGGTTTGGCCCAACCATTTGGTATTTGGTTGATGTTTTATCCTCTTCATGTTGGTGAGTTCCCAATCATTACTGTGAAGCTCAAGCATCCCTTATGGAGAGGGAAAATCAGAATGGGAAGGGTAGAGAAAATAATAAAAAAAAAATGTGATGTCTGTTACAAGGGAAGAATCCAACATGTAGAATTTCTTATAATGAAAAATAAAATTACACAACTGCTAGGTCAGAATGACATCAACTTATTTTATTCAAGTGTTAAGACACCCAGATGGTCTGTCTCATTCAGCTCTCTGTGGTCTGTGGTAGGGAGCTTTTCTAGTATGTAATCACCTACATAACCAGGGGAATGCTGCAAACAGAGGCACTTTGATTACCCAATTTGAAAGCTATGATTAACTAGAATAAAGTGTAAGTGGTTTGATTACAGTCTGGTTACCTCCTTTAGCTATTAATAGAAACAGTATTAAGCAATACCCCATTAGTTTGTTACAGTATCAATTTTTCATTGGGCAGAAATATTCCCCCTTTTGTCTTGATTGACATGTGTGTTATATTTGAGTGAGGAAAAAACGTGTTTTTTTTTTAAGTGGGGAGTATGAGCTCCACACGTCCAGGGAGACAATGGTGTATAATGTAAATCATAGGTTAACACCATGTGAATTTAAAGAGAAAGTGTATTCTATTGATTGGACACAAGGTGAAATATCTCTACAGTAGTTCTCAAACATCCCATTGGTACTCATAGTTTAGAACTCCTGGCTAGAGGCTCATTGGGAGGTATGTCAAGGCGATATAGTATTGGACTGTTTCACCAGTAGGTTCAGTCACCCCGTGGTTCTTGGTCACCCCGTACTGTCAGCCTTTCTCAAATATTAAAAATGTAATTGACATTTAGAGAGGTGTCTAAAGTAAACTTGAGGTGCAGCACACAGTCAAAAACAAGTGTCCCTGACTGGCAAGTTGAGAAGTCAAAAGCTGTGCTTTGGATAGACAACACCGTGGTAGTCTGATACATTACAAGCAGGGTGGGAACAAGTATTGATGAATGCCTTGATTGGACTTAATTGGCTGATGCACAGCCCTGTACTTTTTTGAGCAGTGGTGTCAGTTACTCAGCTTTCAGACTTGGAGCGAACATTGCACTGGAGAGTACGTCTGTTTGGGCTTCCAACTCCCTCTGGTTTTAGGTCCATAATTTCAGCACTTCTGTATCTCCATATTTGGATGTAGGATCATCAGTGACTTTGCCTCAGCTGGCTGGCATTGTTGATGGTTTTTCTGAATCCAGACTTTGTGGTCAAGAAATTCCAAATAGATTTCTTGAGAGATTTTGCAATTATAGTTGACCAAAGAATGTCCAGTCCTTATTCTTGTTTTGAGATGTCTGTTTGCATATTCTGAATATGATGGCAGCAGCCATTGTGGTATAAACATGAGACTTTGAGGTTGCTACAGTTTGGTCTTCTCTCAATGGTTTCTCACTGAATTACTAGTGTCGCATTTGATCTGACTGTTCCAAGTTTTTTTTGAATTTGTGGTGATGACTTTGAAACTGCACTATTGCAGGATGCCAGTTATATTCTGCACAAGCCTCTGTGACCTTGCTTGTGGTACTTACTTAGCAGGGTGGGAGAACATGCTTGCAAAACTAGTTGAACACAAAACACTCCTAATGAAACATAAACAGGGTAGAACCAAGAGTTGTGCTCCCTCCCTACACCTGGAAATTTTAGAATATAGACCACAGTGGATCAATGACCATTTCAGTTTTGTGTAGAGAAGTGGCGTTAAGAGCAGTATTAATCCATTTTGTTTCCTGTTCTCCAGCTTTCCAGCGATGATTCTGTGAAGAGGGTCCTTGCTGGTGAAAAGACAGATCTTAAAGCAAAAGCACCGTCCAGTTCCAAATCTCAGGGCAAAGAAAACCGAGAAAAAAAAGATGATGAGCGCAAGAAGCAGAAGGACAAAGAACAGGAGGTAACCCCTGGCTTTAATACGTCACTCGGGATGCACAATGTACTGAACTTTAACACATTTTTGAAGTGGTTAGGATAAACCAATATGCCCAAAATTATTAACCAAAAGGAAGCAACCCTGAAGTCCCATTGTGTCCACAAATTACTGATTTTTAAAAGCAAAGATTAAAATGAGTCAAGGGTGTTGTGTGAATGGGAATAATCGGCTTTGGGCATTATTGTACATAGTGAATCATTAAAGGGGCTTTCCACTGTCCACTATTTATAGTGAAATCATAAAACCATGTGAAAAGAACATGTTTATGACTTCACTATTAATGGTGTCTCTTCTTGTACCTACCGAAGTAACGACACTTCGTAAAGAAGCTTGTTGGATGTGAAGCGCTTTGAGATGTCCTGAGGACATTATACAGCATTGCATAAATATAAGTTCTATGTAGTTAGAAGTTAACAATTTAACCCAGTGTTCAGTTTATGGAACTGTTAATATTTGCATATCCAGCCTATTTGAATCAAAAGTAAAATTGATTTTGCATATTTTGAATTCAGTAGACCACAACAGTAAAACTGTTTCCATACTTTTCTTGTATGGAGGTATGTTTGTGTATGTATTCCGTATTACACAAAATGTTGCTGTTTTTCTTTGCTTTTACTGCTTGATGCTTCAATTTCCTTTTACTTCTTGTGTTTGCTTTTGCTCACCTTCCGTCTCATAGTGGTTCTATGCACATAGTAAATTTCATTTATTTAATTTCACACTGAAGATTTGCAGCCAAATTGCTGTGCCTGTTCTTTTGCTAAACTCACTGCTATATCAACATGCGTGTTCTCAATGCTGCTTACCAGATTAAGGATTTTATTATGACCTTTTTGAAGATATTGACTATGATGTGCAAAGACCAACATAAGTAACTGATGGGAGTTCTTCCCCATGTCCATTAGGAACCTTGTAAAATAAGGGAATCCTCACATTGATGAAAGCATGTGTAAACTAGGATTCATAGAATAACAAAAATTACAGCAGAGAAGGAGGCCATTTGGGCCACTATGCCCAAGCCGGCCCTAGCTCGCCTATTGAAGCAATCTGCTGTAACCCCATTTCCATGCCCATTGCCTGTATCCATTTACATTCTTTTTCAAATACTTATCCAGTTTCCTTTCCAATTTAAACGTCTCTGTCTCAAAAGCCATAACCCTCTGAGGTTAAAAAAAAATCTTGTAATTACCTCTTTTTCATTCTCCTGATGATAATCCTCAGTCTTGACCCCTTGTCAATTCTCCAACCAGTGGAACTAATTCTTCACTAAGCCCCCCAAATTTTTCATCATTTTAAAATTCCCGATTGGATTCCCGGCTTGATCTTTTCTGTTTCAGTGAATGATGTCTCAATTTTTCAAGCCTTTCTTCATAATTATAACCCTCTCATTCCTGGTTTTATTCTAGTGAATCTCTGCTGCACGCTTTTCATGGCTTTAATAGCCTTCCTATAATCGGTTTCCCAGGACTGCTTGCACAACTCTAGCTGAAGCCTAACCAATGTCCTGTACAGATTTATTATCACTTCCTCATAAACAGAGGGCTAAAAATTGGTAGTCCCCGAAAACTGGCGCGGGGCTCGCAATACTCAATTAACCCGCGCCCGTTCAAAGTAATGCAGACAGCACACAAACATCGTGTGACCTGATACTTATAATGAAGGAGGCTTGCAGCCCATCGCTAAACTAACTGCTGAGTGGTTGCACACTCAACAGGGGACCCAAGTTTGTGCGAGGCTAGCACCAATTAAAACTAGCCTGCAGTTCTTAAAGCCAATCTGCACCTCTTAAAGGGGTGGTGCATTCTGGCTGTAGCAGATATTGGTAGTCGTTGTAGAGGAGTGTGATCTACAGGAAGAGTGAAGATGGCGCAATATGGTAGAGAGGGCGCACAGATTTTCGGATGTACCACTCGAGGCCCTGGTACAGGAGGAGAGATGTCCTGTATCCACAGGAAGCCCTCCAGACAGACGGTGAGAAGGGAATGGGAGCAGATAGCCGTCGCTGTCGATGCAAGCAGTGCAGCCCTGATGAGCAGCCCTGATGAGCAGCCCTGATGAGCTGGATGCTGTGCAGGAAGAAGTTTACTGACCTCACACGAGTGATCAATGTCCGTGAATTCATCTTCAAGTGCCATATACCACAAACTGCACCGCTAGCCTCTCACTGCTCAATTCACCACACCCTTATTACTCCCCTATCAATCACGACTCATAACTCACATTCATATGCTCCATCTTACCCTGACACACTTACCACTGCTGCAAGCCTTACATCCACATCTCACACTGCCAGCTAGTCAACCATGACAGCCAAATACAGTGACTGACACTCTCTCTCTCTCTCTTTTTTTGCAGGACAAGGTGGCACACAATTGTGGGCAGCTGCAGCTAACTGGAGGAGGACAGATGCGCCTCCGTAACCTGACCTCGCTCGAGGAGACGGTGCTCGCTATAATTGGAGTGGCTGTGACTGAGACCATGGCCAGTGGCGGCACTGAAACCATTGAAAATGACGATATGCTCGTATCTAATCCTCCTTCTCACATCCCACTTCCCCCTCATCCCACAATCTATTCTGACTTAACAAGCTGCAGATGTAAGCATGCACTTTATTTTCCCTCCCTCCCCCTCACCACAACCCTACCCTTGTGCCTTTTTCATTTCAGAGACCCAAGAAATTCAACCTGGCCAGGCAGTGGTGAAAGAAGTGGGAGAGGAGAGTGATGATGAAGAAGAAACAGTCACTCGATCTTGCACTCGCAGCCACCAGCTCAAACACTGGCACTGCGTGGACTTTAGAGGGTAGCTTAGGCAGGATAGGCAGGTGGTGAATCACCAGGCACGTGTGGGCTGCAGCCAGGACAGGGGGAAAGGGTAGAGTAGGTGCCAGCTCCCCAGAGGATGAGGTCGCACACGAGTTCTGCTGCACAGGACTCGGATGAGGACTTTGATGGGCCGGCATACAGAAGAAGGCTGATGGGTATGTGTGGTAAACCACTTGTTGTTGTTGTTACACACTGCTGTACCTATGCATGCCTCAACATGTCTCGGCTGGCTCCACCCACACAGGCCCAGGTATAAAGGCGATTGACCTGCAGCCCCCTGCCTTCTTGGAACCCAGTCAACCACGAGAGGCATGCTCTGTTCTTTGCTAATAAAAGCCTTTAGTTACTCTCTTAACTCTCAGTCTTTTATGAGTAATTGATAGCGCATCAATTTTATTAGCAAAAACAAAATGTCGACATTTGCTGAACAGCAGGCTGCTGCACCAAACGCTGAGCAACAGGAGCTGCTGCGAGCCCTCAGACCAACATGCCTGGACCTAGACCCCCAAGAAGCGGGTTCGGCTACCAAATTCGCGCATTGGCTGCGTTGCTTCGAGGCCTATCTGCAAGCCTCAACTGTGACCCTGGACGAAAACAAGTTGGAAATCCTGGCCTCAAAGGTGAGCCACCAAGTTTATACAATAATCCAGGACGCGATGACCTACGCGGCGGCTATCGGTCTGCTAAAAGGGCAATACGCACGCCTGGTAAATACGGTCTATGCCCGGCACCTCTTAAGATCCCGCAGACAGCAGCCCGGGGAATCGGTGGAGGCCTTCCTACGGGCACTACGGATACTCGGCCGAGACTGCGATTGCAAAGAAGCATCAGCCGCAGCACACACGGAGGGACTGATCCGAGATGCTTTCGTTGCGGGTCTAAGGTCCGACTACTCCCGGCAGAGACTGTTGGAAAAGGGAGAAATGGACCTGAGAAAGGCAGTGTCCCTCGCGCTCTCACTCGACGCGGCCCACAGGAATATGGACGCCTTCTCCCCTAACCGCTCCGCAACGTGGACGCCACAACCTTGGGTCATGGGACCGCCACCTTCAACTGCTGCTGCGATGTCCAAGGCACAGAAATGTTATTTTTGTGGCCAGGCAAAACACCCCAGAGCACGCTGCCCAGCGAGAAACGCTACCTGCTCCGGCTGCGGGAAGAAAGGACACTATGTCAGCGCCTGCAAAGGTAAAACCGCTAACGCCAGCAGCGCCGCGTGCGAACCGTGGGGGCAGCCATCTTGTCCGGCATCTTGGACTCCCCCAGCCGCGTGGGGATCGGGACCATGGGCGCCGCCATTTTGTCCGCCATCTCGGACGTCTCCAACTTCAACCACGGGGGACCCGGACTCAACCACCGCCTCATCTGACGACCACATCGACTCGCTCGACCATACGCTGGCCTCCGTGACGCTGGACCAATCTCTCCCTCATCAACTGTCCAGGTCCATGATGGACATTAAGGTAAACGGCCGCGCCACTACCTGCCTTTTTGACAGCGGGAGCACGGAAAGCTTTATCCACCCCGACACGGTGCGGAGTTACTCTCTCCCGGTCCTGCCGACGCGACATCGGATCTCTTTGGCTTCCAAAGCCCAGTCAGCGGACGTCGGTGGCTACTGTGTAGTGACCCTTTCAGTAAGGGGCACAGAATACAAAAATTTTAAACTCCTGGTCCTGCCCCATCTTTGCGCTGCCGTTCTACTGGGGTTGGATTTTCAGTGCAACCTTAAGAGTGTCACATTAGCGTACGACGGACCCCTCCCCCCACTCACAGTCTGCAGCCAGCAGCTTTTAAATCGCCCGCCGCGCACCATTTGCAGCCTCTCCACCCTTAAAGTCCCCCCCCCCCCCCCCCCCCCCTCCTTGTTCGCTAACCTCACCCGCGACTGTAAGCCCATCGCTACCAAAAGCAGGCGTTACAGTGCCGGGGATAGGAGCTTCATTAAATCCGAGGTAGCGAGACTCCTGAAGGAAGGGATTATTGAAAGTAGCACCAGCCCATGGCGAGCACAAGTGGTGGTAGTGAAGACTGGCGAAAAACAGCGCCTAGTTATTGACTACAGCCAGATGATCAATCGCTACACCCAGCTAGATGCATACCCACTCCCCCGCATATCTGACATGGTCAATCAGATAGCACAATACCGGGTGTTCTCGACGATTGATCTGAAGTCGGCATACCACCAGCTCCCCATCAGGGCTGAGGACCGCCAGTACACAGCTTTTGAAGCTGACGGTCGTCTCTACCACTTCCTCAGAGTTCCCTTCGGCGTCACCAACGGGGTTTCAGTCTTCCAACGGGAGATGGACTGGATGGTCGACCAGAACGTGCTCCAGGCCACTTTCCCCTATCTAGACAACGTCACCATCTGCGGCCGCGACCAGCAGGACCATGATGATAATCTAGAGAAATTCCTCCGTACGGCCCAGCGGCTGAACCTAACGTACAACAAGGACAAATGTATGTTTCGTACCAAGCGCCTTGCCATTCTTGGCTGTGTAGTGGAGAACGGAGTCATCGGCCCCGACCCCGACAGGATGCGCCCCCTTATGGAGCTCCCCCTCCCCCACTGCCAAAAAGCACTGAAGAGATGCCTAGGGTTTTTCTCGTACTATGCTCAGTGGGTGCCCAACTATGCGGACAAAGCCAGACCCCTCATCAAGTCCACCTCCTTCCCCCTGGCAGCAGAGGCCTGTGCAGCCTTCACTCTCATAAAAAGAGATATTGCGAGGGCCACGATGCACGCAGTGGATGAGTCCATCCCTTTCCAAGTGGAGAGCGACGCATCCGACTTTGCCCTAGCTGCAACCCTTAACCAGGCGGGGAGACCCGTGGCCTTTTTCTCAAGGACCCTCCAGGGCCCCGAGATTCGACACTCCTCTGTCGAAAAGGAGGCCCAGGCCATTGTGGAAGCTGTGCGACATTGGAGGCATTACCTGGCCGGAAAACGATTTACCCTGCTCACTGACCAGCGTTCAGTAGCTTTTATGTTTAATAATAAGCAGAGGGGCAAAATCAAGAACGACAAGATCTTGAGGTGGAGAATCGAACTCTCCACCTACAATTACAATATCTTGTACCGGCCCGGGAAACTCAATGAGCCCCCAGATGCCCTATCACGTGGTACATGCGCCAACGCGCAGGTCGATAGACTGAAGACCCTCCACAATGACCTCTGCCACCCGGGGGTCACCAGGTTTTTTCACTTCATCAAATCCCGTAACCTGCCCTACTCCATCGAGGAGGTCAGGACCATGACCAGGAACTGCCAAATCTGTGCCGAGTGCAAACCGCATTTTTATAGGCCAGACAGAGCAAGCCTGATCAAAGCCACGCGCCCCTTTGAACGGCTGAGCGTCGATTTTAAAGGGCCCCTCCCCTCCTCCGACCGCAATGTGTACTTCCTCAACATAATTTGTGAGTACTCCCGTTTCCCATTTGCCATCCCTTGCTCAGACATGACCAGTACCACGGTCATTAAATGTCTGAATGACCTCTTCGCCTTGTTTGGTTTCCCTAGCTATATTCATAGCGACAGGGGCTCATCCTTTATGAGCGACGAACTCCGGCAGTACCTGCTCTCGAGAGGTATCGCTACAAGCAGGACCACCAGCTACAACCCCCGGGGGAATGGCCAGGTGGAAAGGGAGAATGCGACGGTCTGGAAGGCAGTCCTTTTAAACTTGAAATCTAAGGGCCTTCCGACCTCTCGCTGGCAGGAAGTCCTCCCTGCGGCGCTCCATTCCATTCGGTCACTGCTCTGTACAGCCACCAATGCTACCCCTCACGAGAGAATGTTCTCCTTCCCCAGGAAGTCCACATCGGGGATCTCGTTACCGACATGGCTGACTTCTCCAGGACCCGTCCTACTGCGGAAGCACGTGAGGTCCCATAAGACGGACCCCCTGGTCGAGAGGGTGAGCCTCCTCCATGCCAACCCTCAGTATGCTTATGTGGTGTACCCGGACGGGCGGGAGGACACAGTCTCCATACGAGACCTCGCACCTTCGGGTGCTCCCGAAACACCCCCCTCGCCATCCACCACTACCCACGCCTACCCCCAGTACGCTTACGTAGTGTACCCGGACGGGCAGGAGGACACAGCCCCCACACAAGATCTCGCACCTTTGGGTGCCCCTGAAACACTACCATTGCCATCCACCACTACCCACAACCCAACCCCGCTAGACGGCATGCCGCAGCCCCAGGACCCGTCATTGACCACCCAACCACTCAATGAGACGCCAGACTCAACGTTGGATGCTGCACCATCACCGCCGCCACCACGACGATCAGGACGGCATACAAGGCCACCTGATAGACTTACTTACACGAACCTTTAGTACACTTCACCCCGCCGGACTCAATTTTAAACAAGGGGTGAATGTGGTAAACCACTGTTGTTGTTGTTGTTGTTACACACTGCTGTACCTATGCATGCCTCAACATGTCTCGGCTGGCTCCACCCACACAGGCCCAGGTATAAAGGTGATTGACCTGCAGCCCCCTGCCGCCTTGGAACCCAGTCAACCACGAGAGGCATGCTCTGTTCTTTGCTAATAAAAGCCTTTAGTTACTCTCTTAACTCTCAGTCTTTTATGAGTAATTGATAGCGCATCAGTATGCACAACGAAGTGCATTGGCAGGCCTGTCAGAAAGCCTGAATGCCTTGCACAGGGCTTTGCTCGGAGCTTGAAGCCTGTCCTTTCCAGCGTGGAAAGGGGTGGCTGCTATGTGACATAGGATGCCCCTTTCAAACCTGGCTGATGACACCTCTGAAGAACCCCACCAATGAACTCTATATGACAACCAGATGTGTCATCGAGCAAGCCATTGACATGCTCAAGTTGCGCTTCAGGTGTCTGGACTGGTCTGGAGGCGCCATTCGGTACTCCCAGCAAGAGTCTCTAGGATAATTGTGGTGTGCTGTGTTCTGCACAACAGAGTGACAGTGAGGACTAGAGGTGCTGGAGGAACAAAGCTGCTCAGCACTGCTCTTCTGACGAGGCTTCCAGTGGCAAGGAGGAAGATGGGGGACCCCAATGCCAGACCATCCGATTTATATTGCTGTTCGAGATGCCAGGGATGCCCTCCTAATAGCTTGAAGATTCAGTTAGTCAATCACGCTGGACCAAAGTAACTATAACATACCCCGCCCGCACTTACACAAGCAGTCCTGCAACCATCCATCTACTTATTCCACATCCACCAAATGGTGTCAGTCAATTCATGTCTTCACATTCAGCACCAGACAAATGAAAAGCAGAGCTGCCACTCGCCATTGAAGAATGGGGAACACAGGAAAGTGGTACAAAGTATTTCGATTTAACGTGATATAAGAAATTAACTATTAGCAAATATTCAACTACACCCATGTGCGTACCCTTTGGTGAACTATAAAGCTTATCTTTTTCTGTCTCTGCCACTTCTACATGGTGCAATCCCTGTGGCATCTGAGGTGCTCGTGGCTGGGTGTTGGAGCCCATGAGGGCTCCACCAAAGACTGCTCCACCTGACTGGACCAGCGGGAGAGGGGGCAGCATGTGGGGTACTTGTTTGGAAGGGGTGGGGGTTGCGGGGCAGGGGGTGCCAGCAATGGGTAAGACCTGGAAACGCTTTGAGATGAGTTTGCACTTTCATCCCCCTTCTCACCATCCTCCCTCTGCTGGGCCAGCAAACATCACTCCTGCCTCTCTGTTGGAGAACAGCCTGAAGGAGATCAGTGACGCCTTGGAAGCCCACATCTAATCCATCTGCCAGCCTGTGTAAGCCAGTAGACACGTTGGCGTTCAGAGTTTGCACGGCTGCCGTCTAGGCCTGCAGGGACTCGTTAGTGCGCCATGATTCAACTTTCATAGAGGAGACCAGTCTCTTGATGGAAGATTGTATCTTCGCAAGGGCCTGCGCCATCACACCACAAATGTTTGAACTGGCCTCCTCCATCTACTGGGACATTGTGAACTGGCCTCCTCCATCTACTGGGACATTGTGAAGAGTGTGCCTGGCAGGACAGCCAGTACCTCACACAGTTGCTGCTGATTCTCGATGATTCTCTTTTTATTGATGGGCACCCCCCCTCCCCCCACAACCGGGTTCCGCACCTCTGTACAGCTGAACAGAACTTGGCGATGACTGCGCCCTCCAATGCGGACTCTTCACAGCTGGCCCTACCAGCACTCTGCTCGTGCTCACTTGTGGCATGTGATTCACCTGGTGATATCCCACCTAACTGTAAGGGGACACACTGATGTGCTAGTATTTGCGCTGATGTCTGCCATGCTTGTGTCCTGTGACGGCGCACGCAGCAGGAATGAGCTCCTCTGAGGAGTCCTCCATCTCCGGCCAGGGGCTCCTGTTCTTCGTGTGATGGTCCTGCAGTAGAGAAGAAGAGAAAATTTAGTCATGGGACTGTACAAATGTTGAAATGCACATAATTGCAGTGATCATATTTAATTAAGTGCTGAAGTCAACTCAAGATGACTTTGTCTTGTAGGAAATGTTGGTCTGAGAAATTAGTTCTGTCGCCCTGCTGCAACGCACTACCAGCCTCGCCATCTCCGATGCTGCGGGAGGCAGAGATGTCACTTATCGCCAATGCCTCCTTTTCTGCTAGGCTAAGCTCCACCATCAGTTGGGTGGGGGCTGTGGGGGTCCTCCTCCGGTCCTTGCCTTCTCCCTGGTATTCTGTGCTCTCTTCTGCAAGGATGGCACGACAGATCTATGAGTGGCTGTAAGGCATGTGTGCATTGGATGGATGCAGTGCATTCGGGGTGAGGGTGACAATCAGGCAGATGCATCACGAGTAGTACTGGCATGCATTTGAAGAATGTGTTAGTGCAATTTGAGGATGTGTGCTGAGAATCAGGGGAACTGACTGAGGTGGTATAAGATTACATTAGGATTGGGGTGAGTGGCAGCGGTGGATGGAGGAAGGTGGAGGTGAGTATGTGTATTGAAATGGAGCAATGGCTGCTGCTGAAACTTAAATGACAAGACAGAGTGATAGGAGTGCACTACAGGATGTAGGTGAATCTGCAACTTTGCTCAGCTTTCCTGACCTGGTTAGGTCATTTAAAATGCTTCCTCCACTGGATGCATGTCCTCATTATCACGTTCCTGCTATTCACTTCTTGGGCCACCTCCAGCTATGCCTTCTTTGTGGTGGCTGCAGGTTTCTTTTTCCAGTGCTGGGAAAGAGGACCTCCTTTCTGGCCCTTCCTGCACCCAGCAGTACATCCAGGGACCCCTCATTAAATCTGGGCATAGCCTTTGCTCTCCTTTCTTCCAAACTGTAAATGTAGTCTTTCAAAACCAATGCAGCAAACCCCCTACCACCTCCTCCATTGCATCTATGAACTGGGTCTTTAAATAGTCGAGGTGAAATTGCATCAGGAGAGTCAGCATTAGGTCCGCTCATGCGCAGTGGAAACATGGAACCAGGAAGTAAAATGATAATGAGGTATCTGGGGAAATCAGACCTTTCCACGATGTTGCGCATTTGTCGCCCGCTATTGGCCCACCACCCCCCCCCGCCGGCTCTGTTCCTGTCTCCGTAGAGAGGTTTAGGGAGGGAATTCCAGAGCTTGGGGCCTAGACAGTGTGGTAAACCACTGTTAACTCTGTACAGGTCCGGGCATGTCTCCGCCCCTGGCTCCACCCCTAAGCCCGGGTATAAAGGTGACTCCCCACCCTTCCCCCGGGAGCTCTTAGGATGGATCCACTAGCAGAGGCATGCTCCAGTTCTTAGTCAATAAAAGCCTACTTCGTATAAGTTCAACTCGTAGTCTTTGGTGTTGTTTTTAGTGCATCAGACAGCTGAAGGTATGGCCGCCAATTGTGGAGCGAAGGAAATCGGGGATGCACAAGAAGTCAGAATTGGAGGAATACAGACTTCTCGGAGGGTTGTTGGGATGGAGGAGGTTACAGGGATGGGGAGAGACGAGGCCATGGAGAGATTTGAGCACAAAAATGAGAATTTTAAGTTTGAGGCATTGCTGGACCAGGAACTAATGTAGGTCAGCGAGCACAGGGCCTATCCTGAAACGCCTATGCTGTCCCACGAGCTGTATTTTTCTCTTCCCATTTCTTGATATTGCCATTATCCAGATAATTACTTGTCTGCAGTCAAAATGTGCAGCTTATCTTGCATGGAATGACATAGAATTCACAGCACAGAAACAGACCATTCAGCCCAACAGGTCTATGTCTGTGTTTATGCTCCACACGCGGCTCCTCACACCTTGCATCATCTCACCCTATCAAATCAATCAAATCAACTTTTATTGTCATTGTTAGTGCACAAGTACAGTACAACGAAATGTAGGCTTGCGGCTCCCGAGAGTGTACAATTTGGATTAGGACACTTAAACATTTCAACATACATTTATACATTTGGCTTGCAGTATATTAGCATAAATATGACCATAATAAAGTGCATTGGCAGATGTGCAGGCTTTAGTGTTTATTTGTGGAGTTCAGTAGGATGACAGCCCTGGGAAAGAAGCTGTTCCTAAATCTGTTCGTACGGGTGCGAATGCATCTGTAGCGTCTTCCAGATGGTAGGAGGGCGAACAGACTGTGGCTGGGGTGGGTAGGGTCTTTGATGATGGTCCGTGCCCTCCGTAGGCAGCGTTTCTGACATATATGTTCTATGGTCGGTAGCCGGGTGCCGGTAATGCGTTGGGCAGTTTTGACTACCCGCTGCAGGGCTTTCCGGTCATGGGAGCTACAGCTGCCGTACGATACCGTGATACAGTTTGTCAGGATGCTCTCTATAGTGCAGCGGTAGAAGTTAGAGAGGATCAGGGGTGACAGATTACATCCCTTCAGCCTGCTCAAGAAATATAGGCGCTGCTGAGCGTTTTCTGTTGTTATTTCGGATTTCCAGCATCCGCAGTATTTTGCTATCATACTAATTGGGCCTTTCAGTGTGGATTCAATTCAATTTTATTTGTCATGTATGCAGCAGACGTGTGTACTGCACAATGAAATGTTGATTTTTACGAGTCCTCCCAACATTGGAATAAATATGGCATAACAATGATAAAAATACTAATAGAAATACTAATAGAAAGACAGTAATAATAAATAAAACAACAGTAATAAATTAATCGTTCATGAGTCTTATGGCCTGGGGGGTAGAAGCTGTTTTGAAACCTGTTGGTACGAGACCGTATGCTTCGGTATCTCTTACCGGACGGGAGCAGGGCGAAGAGGTTGTGGCTGGGGTGACTCGCGTCTTTAATGATTCTCAGGGCCTTCCCCCGGCACACCTCGGGGTAGATATCCTGCACAGCAGGTAGTTTAATTCCTATAGTGTTGTGCAGCTTTCACTACCATCTGTAGAGCCTTGCGGTCTGTGGTGGTGCAGTTGCCATACCAGGTAGTGATGCAGCCGGACAGGATACTCTCGATGGTGCACCGGTAGAAGTTGGTGAGAATCTGGGGTGCCATTCCAAATTTCTTCAGTCTCCTGCGGAAGAACAGGCGTTGGCATGCCTTCTTGGTTACGATGTCGATGTGATGTGACCACGTTAAGTCCTCCGTAATGAATACACCCAGGAATTTGAAGCTGCTGACCCTCTCCACCTCAGCCTCTTCGATGTAGATTGGGGTGTGTCCCTCCCCCTGCCACTTCCTGTAATCCACAATCATCTCCTTTGTTTTGCTGATGTTGAGGAAGAGGTTGTTGTACTTGCACCATTCTACTGGGGCTCTTACCTCCTCCCTGTAGCCTGTCTCATCGCCATCTGTGATCAGGCCTACAACGGTAGTGTCATCAGCAAACTTGATGATGGAGTTGAAGTTGTGCGTGGCCACGCAGTCGTGAGTAAACAGGGAGTACAGAAGGGGGCTGAGCACACAACCCTGGGGAGCTCCCGTGTTCAGGATCAGTGTGGAGGAGGTGTTTCTGCCTATTTTCACCACCTGGGGTCTTCCCGTCAGGAAGTCCAGGATCCAGTTGCATAGGGAGGTGCTAAGTCCTAGCTCACTGAGCTTGTTGACCAGCTTGGAGGGGATAATGGTATTGAATGCTGAACTATAATCAATGAACAACATTCTCACATAGGTGTTCCTCTTATCCAGGTGTGATAAGGCAGTGTGCAGTACAATGGCGATGGCATCATCCCTAGATCTGTTTGGGCGGTACGCAAATTGGAGTGGGTCCAGTGTGTCAGGTAGTAACGAGTTGATGTGGGTTTTGACCAGCCTCTCAAAGCACTTCATGATGACAGAAGTGAGTGCTATGGGGCGGTAGTCGTTTAAACAGGTTACTTTTGTTTCTTTGGGGACTGGAATAACCGATGTCACCTTGAAGCGGGTGGGGACTACAGACTGGTACAGTGAACGGTTGAATATATCCGTAAACACGGCTGCCAGCTGGTCAGCGCATGCTCTAAGGACACGCCCAGGGATTCCATCTGGACCAGGTGCTTTGTGGGTGTTCACTCTCTTAAAGGTCTTGCTCACATCAGCCACGGAGATTGAGAAGACCCGGTCGTCCTGAGCCGCGGGCGCCCTTGTAACAGGCCAGTTGTTGTTGGCCTCAAACCGGGCGTAAAAAGTGTTAAGCTCATCCGGGAGAGAGGCATTGCTGGGCATGACACAGTTGGGTTTCCCTTTGTAGTCTGTAATAGATTGTAGTCCACGCCACATCCTTCGCGAATCTGAGCTATGATAGTGTGACTCCACTTTGTCCGTGTATTGTCTTTTTGCATTTTTGATGGTTTTTCTGAGGTCGTACCTTGATTTCTTGTACTCATCCATGTCCCCAGAGTTGAATGCGATGGACCGTGCTTTTAGCATAGTACGAATATTGCCATTTACCCATGGTTTCTGGTTGGGAAATGTTCGTACAACAATCCTCGGAACAACGTCGTCTATGCACTTGTTTATGAAACTAATGACTGAATCTGTATATGTGTTGATGTCATTGTCCGAGGCATTCCGAAACATATCCCAGTCAGTGGAATCAAAACAGTCTTGTAACATAGCGTCTGATTGATCCGACCAGCGTTGTAGAGATCTCATCACAGGCTTTTCCTGTTTCAGTTTCTGCCTTTAGGTGGGTAGCAGCAGGATGGAGTCGTGATCTGATTTGCCGAAGGGAGGGTGGGGGGGGGCCTTGTATCCATCCCGGAACGGAGTGTAAACGTGATCTAGTGTGTTCTTGGCTCGCGTTGGGCAGGTGATATGCTGATGGTATTTAGGCAGTACTTTCTTCAGATTGGCTTTGTTGAAATCGCCAGCCACGATGAATGCAGCCTCTGGATGGGAAGTTTCAAGCCTGCTAATGGTCCCATACAGCTCGTTTAGTGCCCTATTTGCGTCGGCCTGTGGTGGAATATACACCGCTGTAATGATCACGGATGAGAACTCTCTCAGGAGGTAGAAGGGTCAGCATTTGATCATCAGGTGTTCAAGATCGGGTGAACAAGAAGATGTAAGTAGTTCCACGTCGGAACACCAAGAATTGTTGACCATAAAGCATACTCCACCCCCTCTGTTCTTCCCCGAGTCCTTTGTTCGGTCTAGCCGGTGAATGTTGAATCCCTCTGGTTGAATGGCCGAAGTTGGTGTCGATGGATCAAGCCATGTCTCAGTAAAAATCAAGACATTGCAGTTCTTAATGTCTCGCTGGAAGGTGAGCCTCCCCCTGAGTTCGTCCAGCTTATTGTCCAGTGACTGCACATTCGCCAGGAGAATACTCGGAAGGGGGGGGGGGGGGTGGTGTTCACGTCGCCTCAGCTTCACTAATGCACCTGCTCGTCTGCCCCGCTTGCGCCGTCGTCACTTCCTGATCACAGGAATGAAGTCAGGTAAGCAGGTGGGGGGGTAGATGGTAGTAGCAGCAGAATCCCAGTTCGAAAAATCGGGGGTAGGTCCTATATCTCCGGACGATCTTATGTCCAGAAGTGATTGACGGTCATAGCGGATAAGTGAAGAAACAGTACTTACAAAATTGTTTAATAATAACAATAAAATAATAAATAAAGTGGAAAGTTGGGGACGAGCTCGTAAAACAGCGGCTACCCTCATAAGCCATACAGGTCGGTTAAACAGTAGAATATTAAAAAAAAAAAAAACAACTAAACTACTAATACTAAAACTAGAATACTAAATACTAAACAGTAGAATACTAAAAAACTAACAGTACGATATATTAAAATACTACATTAAATACAACCTTAAAATACCAGTTGGGGAGCTCATAAAACAGCAACCATACAGGTCGGTTAAACAGTAGAATATTTAAAAAAAAAAAACTAAATTACTAATACTAAAACTAGAGTGCTAAATAATAAACAGTAGAATACTAAAAACTAACAGTACGATATATTAAAATACAATATTAAATACAAATAAATAAATTAAATACAACATTAAAATACCAGTTGGGGAGGAGCTTGTAAAACAGCAGCCATACAGGTCGGCGCTGACGGATTTATGAAAGTCTCATACAATGCTACATTATCACAACCCTTGGTTCCAGAGAGGGAATAGAAGGGTAATTTGATTGATCTCACATGCCCAGCAGGGATCAGTGCTAAAAGGGAAAAAAGGACAGAGATGGAGTAACAACTTTTGTATGATTGATAAGTTTACTCTACTGCGTCTTCTGGCTTAGCTTTTTCTCTTTAGCGCTGCTGCTTTTCTTCTAACTTTGAGGGTGAATGTCTAAATCTGTGACATTTGGTGTTGCTCAACCAGCTTACAAAAGGTGTCCTGCTGTATGGGATATGTTCTGGAACTTTTCCTCTTCTGGAGTGGAGTTCTGCACTCTGGTTGAAAATTAGAATATTTCATAGCAGCAACTTTGCATTTTGAATCAGATATTTGCAAATCTATCTATCTATCTTTATATATATATTATATATATATATGAGTTTGTCTGTCTATGTGTATGTGCGCGGTAAACTCAAAAGTTAGAGTGTACCTACACATGTTATATCAAAAGAAAGCTTATGATTAGGGGAGTGTCATAGGCGTGTTTATTTTTTGGTCAGAAAAAAATTGTTCGGACAGTTCACAAAAAACAGACAAAATCCGCTCATTTTAACAAAGCTTCTTCGGCGTGACTGACGAGTGGATGGACCAATCGACGGGCCGCATTAGCGTTGAGTGACGTGATGGTTGACCAATCCTATGGGGGAACCGCGGTATGATGCGTCACGGGGGGCGTTTCTTGGCGTGTGTGGGTGGGGCCTAAGCCTGCGGCCTGCCGTGAGTGCGGGACCGGGAAAAGAGAGACAGAGAACCGCGCGGCCCGAGAGACAGCAAGCGGGCCGGAGCGGGAGCTGAGCTGAGGTGAGTCGGGCCGGGCCTGAGGCGCTAGGCCTCGCACGGGGGCTTCGGGTCACCGCGGCCGGGCTCTGAGTCCAACCCCTTCCCCGGGGTGTCTTCCTCTCTTCTCTATCTCCTTCCCTCACTCTCCTTCCCCCTCACTCTCCTTCCCCCTCACTCTCCTTCCCCCTCACGCTCTCCTTCCCCCTCACGCTCTCCTTCCCCCTCACGCTCTCCTTCCCCCTCACGCTCTCCTTCCCCCTCACGCTCTCCTTCCCCCTCACGCTCTCCTTCCCCCTCACGCTCTCCTTCCCCCTCACGCTCTCCTTCCCCCTCACGCTCTCCTTCCCCCTCACGCTCTCCTTCCCCCTCACGCTCTCCTTCCCCCTCACGCTCTCCTTCCCCCTCACGCTCTCCTTCCCCCTCACGCTCTCCTTCCCCCTCACGCTCTC
>NC_140990.1:186600243-186667743 GCF_052327205.1 Somniosus microcephalus
CTCCCCCTCTCTCCCCCTCTCTCCCCTCTCATCCCTCTCTCTCCCTCTCTCCTCCCTCTCTCTCCCTCTCTCTCCCTCTCTCTCCCCTCTCCCTCTCCCTCCCCAGCTCTTCCCCCTCTCTCTCCTCCTTCCCTCTCTCTTTCCCCTCCTCTCTTTCCCCCTCCCTCTCTTTCCCCCTCCTCTCTTCTCCCCTCCCTCTCCTTCCCCCTCCCTCTCCTTCCCCCTCCCTCTCCTTCCCCCCTCCCTCTCCTTCCCCCCTCCCTCTCCTTCCCCCTCTCCCTCTCCTTCCCCCTCTCCCTCTCCTTCCCCCTCTCCCTCTCCTTCCCCCTCTCCCTCTCCTTCCCCCTCTCCTCTCCTTCCCCCTCCCACACCTTCCCCCTCACCCTCCTCCCCCTCTCCCTCTCCTTCCCCCTCTCCTCTCCTCCCCCTCTCCTCTCTCCTTCCCCCCTCTCCCTCATCCCTTCCCCTCTCCCTCTCCTCCCCCTCTCCCTCACCCTACCCCCCTCTCCTCTCCTTCCCCCTCTCCCTCTCCTCCCCCTCTCCTCTCTCCCTCCCCTCTCTCTCTCCCTCCCCCTCTCTCTCTCTCCCTCCCCCTCTCTCTCTCTCTACCCCTCCCCCTCTCTCATCTCACTCCCTCCCCCTCTCTCTCTCTCCCTCCCCCTCTCTCTCACTCCCTCCTCTCATCCCTCCCCTCTCTCTCCCTCCCTCTCTCTCCCTCCCTCTCTCTCCTCCCTCTCTCTCCCTCCCTCTCTCTCCCTCCCTCTCACTCCCTCCCTCTCTCCTCTCCTCCCTCTCTCTCCCTCCCTCTCTCTCTCTCTCTCTCTCTCTCTCCCTCTCTCCCCCTCTCTCCCTCTCCCCCTCTCTCCCCCTCTCTCCCCCTCTCTCCCCCTCTCTCCCCCTCTCTCCCCTCCATCCCCCTCTCCTCCCCCTCTCTCCCCCTCTCCTCTCCTTCCCCTCTCTCTCCTTCCCCTCTCCCTCTCCTTCCCCCTCTCCTCTCTCCCCTCTCCCACTCCTCCCCCTCTCTCTCTCCCTCCCCCTCTCTCTCTCTCCTCCCCCCTCTCTCTACTCCCTCATCTCTCTCTCCCTCCCCCTCTCTCTCTCCCTCCCCCTCTCTCTCTCTCCCACCCCCTCTCTCTCACTCCCTCCCCTCTCTCTCCTCCCTCCCCTCTCTCTCTCTCCCTCCCCCTCTCTCTCTCTCCCCCTCTCTCCTCCCTCTCTCACCCTCCCTCTCTCTCCCTCCCTCTCTCTCCTCCCCTCTCACTCCCTCCCCCTCTCTCTCTCTCCCTCCCCCTCTCTCTCTCCCCTCTCTCCTCCCTCTCTCTCCCTCCCTCTCTCTCCCACCCTCTCTCTCCCTCCCTCTCTCTCCCTCCCTCTCTCTCCCTCCCTCTCTCTCTCCTCCCTCTCTCTCCCTCCTCTCTCTCCCTCCCTCTCTCTCCCTCCCTCTCTCCCTCCTCTCTCTCCCTCCATCTCTCTCCCTCCCTCTCACTCTCTCCCTCTCCTCTCTCTCTCCTCTCTCTCTCTCTCTCCCTCTCTCTCTCCCTCTCTCTCTCCCTCTCTCTCCCTCCTCTCCCCTCTCTCTCCCCCTCTCTCCCTCTCTCCCTCTCCCCCTCTCTCCCCCTCTCTCCCCCTCTCTCCCCTCTCTCCCCCTCTCCCTCTCCTCCCCCTCTCCCTCTCCTTCCCCCTCTCCTCTCCTTCCCTCCCCCTCTCCCTCTCCTCTCCCCCTCTCCCTCTCCTTCCCCCTCTCCCTCTCCTCCCCTCTCTCTCTCCCTCCCCCTCTCTCTCTCCCTCCCCCTCTCTCTCTCCCTCCCCCTCTCTCTCTCCCTCCCCCTCTCTCTCTCTCCCTCCCCCTCTCTCTCTCTCCCTCCCCCTCTCTCTCTCTCCTCCCCCCTCTCTCTCTCTCCCTCTCTCTCTCTCCCTCCCTCTCTCTCCCTCCCTCTCTCTCCCTCCTCTCTCTCCCTCCCTCTCTCTCCCTCTCTCTCTCCCTCCCTCTCTCTCCTCCCTCCTCTCTCTCCCTCCCTCTCTCTCCCTCCCTCTCTCTCCCTCCCTCTCTCTCTCCTCCCTCTCTCTCTCTCCCTCTCTCTCTCTCTCTCTCTCTTCTCTCTCTCTCTCTCTCTCCCTCTCTCTCTCCCTCTCTCTCCCTCTCTCTCTCCCTCTCACCCCCTCTCTCCCCCTCTCTCCCCCTCTCTCCCCCTCTCTCCCCCTCTCTCCCCCTCTCTCCCCCTCTCCCCCTCTCTCCCCCTCTCTCTCCCCTCTCTCCCCCTCTCTCCCTCTTCCCCCCTCTTCCCCCCTCTTCCCCCTCTCCCTCTTTCCCTCTCTTTCCCCCTCCCTCTCTTTCCCCCTCCCTCTCCTTCCCCCTCCCTCTCCTTCCCCCTCCCTCTCCTTCCCCTCCCTCCTCCTTCCCCCTCTCCCTCTCCTTCCCCCTCTCCCTCTCCTTCCCCCTCTCCCTCTCCTTCCCCCCTCTCCCTCTCCTTCCCCTCTCCCTCTCTCTCTCTCCTTCCCCCTCTCCCCCCCCCTCTCTCTCCTTCCCCCCTCTCTCATTAATGTCAATGATAACATTGCAAAATTATAATTCTGCTTGCTACCTCCAAATTCACATAGAAGGAAAACTGTAAAACCTGGAGTATATGGCTACTGGCGATCCCCATTAACAAAAAACGAAGTTAAACAACCACTCCTGGGTGCTTAGCAAGAGTTCTTCAATCCCAACAGTTTTATAAACATGGCAGAGGGTTCTTCAGTTTCCTCAGCAACGCCGGGTACCCCAGCTAGTTGAGTATAAAATAGTCGGTTTACTGGTACAGTTGCCAAAAAATCTCCATCTTTTAACCTTCTTGAGTTTCTATATCACATTTCAACAACTGCAGTGTTTACAAACTGTAAATTTCCAATTTTTCTTTACAGGAAAAGAATGAGAATGGAATTAAGGACACCAGCAGGGAACGAAAAGAAAAGGAAGTGTCAAAGGAACCAGGAAAACCAATGGACAAAGAAAGGGACCGATACAAAGATGGTGATAAACGAGTAAGGGGAAAGGAACAGGAGAAGGATCGATCAAGAACAAAAGAAAGAGATCAGGAAAACAACAAGAATCGAGGGGATGGAGAAAAAGTGGAAAAGGACAAGAATCGAGAAGGAGAAAAAGTGGAAAAGGACAGGATTAGAGGAGATGGGGAAAAGGACAAAGGGAGAAGCAAAGAAAGGGAAAGAAACCGAGACACAGACAAAGTAAGAGAAAAAAGACAGAAAGAAAAGGAGCGCGAACATTCAAAAGACCAAGGCAGAGATCAAGAAGCGGAAAGGGAAAAAGCCAAAGAACAGGACAAAACAGAGAGAAGGGTAATTCTAAATTGCATGACTTTGTTTTAGTTAGTGGAATATGGTAGCATGCTTACAGTACAAAATATGGCAATTAAATTTAGCAAATGTTTTGCAGATGTTAAAAGAATGTGTGCAGCAAAGTGCAAAAACAAACCCATGTAGTCTTTGCCACTGTGCAAACCAGTTAAATTCCAAGCAAGCCCATTCATTTCTGTTGAAGCCCACTTCTGACAAGTGTGTAGGTTTCATATATAATCTTGCAATTCATACTTTTATTCCCAGAATTAAATGCCACATATAACTTGCTCTGTTAAACCTAGAAACTGTATTGTAAAGTTGTCAAACTGTCTTAACCATTCTATTACTGTAGATATAACATTACATTTTTCCCTTAAATGACTACTCTACTCTATTACAGTACATTTGAGTTTAACAACCAAATATTAAATGACTACCAACATGGGTTTATAAGGGGTAGATCTTGCCTGACCAATCTCGTAAGCATTTGGAGGAGATGATATCCTAAATTAATGGGGAAGTCATATGATATAGTGCACCTAGAGTTTCAAAAGGCCTTTGATAAACTGCTCAATAGACTCCTTTAGAAGCTAAGGTCAGTGGGAATTCAGGAAAAGACATGGATATGGATAAGTAGCTAGATAAAGGGAAGGAAGTAAATATTGGTTTAAGGTAAGAAAGGATACAGTGTGGGGGGGCGTGGGGGGGAGAACCTTATGTACGATATCCTAGATACTCAGCGAGTGGTTATGATCTGGAATGCACTGCCTGAAAGGGTGGTGGAGGCAGACTCAGTCACGGCTTTCAAAAGAGAATTGGATAAGTACCTGAAAGAAAAACATTTGCGGTGCTAGTGGGATAGGGCGGGGGAGTGGGACTAGTTGAAGTGCTCTTGCAGAGAGCCGGCACGGGCTCGATGGGCCGAATGGCCGCCTTCTGTGCTGTAACCATTCTATGATTCCCTTCTCATGGAATTGCAGTCTCAATGAAATACAGTTAATTTCTCAGGTGACGGCAAACGAGAGCAGACTATCCACTCAGGAAACTACCAAAGATTTTACAAAGAGAGTTAGAGAGGATTTGCTGGACTGATCAGTGGCAATTGAAGTTCAATATGGGTAAATTAATTTCATTATTATGGACAAATGTGAGGTACTGCTATTGGAAGTAAAAATAGGAGGTATATGTACTTCATAGGCGGGATAAAACTTAACCAAGGGGGACGTTTAAAGAGACCTAGAATTTTTAGGTGATTCAATGCTCACCATGCTCATAAGAGGTGGCAATAAACAAAGCAGAAAGGATACCTGGTTATATAGTTAAATAATTTCAGTTCAAGTTGAAGTTCTTCCTGAAAGTGTACAGACTGCACCTCGAGTACTGTGTACAACTCTGGTTGTCAGAACATAAGTGACCATCCAGGCCTTGGAGTTGGCACAGAGGACAGCAGCAAGGCTAATCTCTAGTGTCGGAGAAGAGCTATGCAAAATAACTTGATAAACTAGGATTCTTCAGTCTCAAAGCAGTGTCTCGCAAGAGACCTTTTATGGAGGTATATAATGGGATATAGTAAATGATGAACCTGAATCAATACTTTCAGATATGCCAAAGCAGGAAGACAATGGGGCACAGGTTTCAGGTTGTAGAGGACAAATTTAGGGCAGAGATCAGGAAGTATTTCTTCATACACAAGATGAATAGTAGCTGGAACACATTCCCAAGAAAGGTGATTGACGCCAGAACACTGGATACATTTAAGAAACTGCAAGATGCTGTAATGGGAAGATGTTAGGATAGACGTTGGTATCCTGGAAGGATGAGGTCAAATAAACTGTGGCTTTGTTCATCAGAAGCAAGTTTATGATCCTGTGTAGTACACAATTTGAGATTTAATCATTTGTGTAATAAAATTGATGATTGCTTTTATTTAGAAATGTTTCAAATATCTTTTTATTCTAGTTTACTCTGTTTTAATGCTGCTTTTTATTTCTGTAGCCTAAAGTTGCAACAGAGGAAAAAACACTCAAACAGCCTCCAGAGGTGATGAAGAAAGACAGCAAAACTGACATAGACCAGGAGGTGAGCAATGTGTGATTAATCCAGGAGCTGATTTCATTGTGTGCTTGCAAACTATTTACTGTAGAGAAATATAAATGTTATAAGCTAAGTGCAACACAGACTGGCAAATTAATTTCAACATAGATAAGTGTGAGGTATTAAATTTTGGTAAGAAAAATAAAGCGGTCACATATTACTTGGAAATTAAAAATCTAAATAGGGTAGAAGAGCAAAGGAATCTGGGAGTACGAATACACGCATCACTAAAAGTTGTAGTGCAGGTCAATAAGGCCATTTAAAAAAAAAAAAAAAGCAAACCAAGCTCTAGGGTTTATTTCTAGAGGGATAGAATTAAAAAGTAGAGATGTTATGCTAAACTTGTATATCGAACCTTGGTTAGACCACACTTCTGGTCGCCATTTATAAAAAGGATATAGAGGCGCTAGAGAGGGTGCAAAATAGATTTACAAGGATGATACCAGAAATGCAAGGTTATACCCATCAGGAAAGGATGAACAGGATCTCTTTTCTCTTGAAAAGAGAAGGCTGAGGGGTGATCTAATAGAGCTCAAAATGATGAAAGGTTTTGATAGAGTAGACACAGAGAGGGTGTTTCCACTTGTGGGGAAGAGCAAAACTAGAGGCCATCAATACAAGATAGTTACCAAGAAATCAAATAGGGAATTCAGAAGAAACTTCTTTACCCAGAGAGTGGTGAGACTGTTGAACCTGCTACCACAGGGAGTGATTGAGGCGAATAGTATAGATGCATTTAAGGGAAAGCTAGATAAGCATATGAGGGCGAACAGAATAGGGGTTATGCTTATACTGAGGATGGGAGGAGGCTCAAGTGGAACATAAACACTAGCATGGACTGGTTGGGCTGAATGGCCCATTTCTGTGCTGTATATTCAATGTAACTATATACCTGTCAGCTAAACACCATATATGGATAAGTAGCTAAATAAAGGGAAGGAAGTAAATATTCCAAGTAAAAATTTCCAAGTAATATTTTTCTTACCAAAATCTAGCTACTTATCCATATATGGTGTTTCCAAAAAAAATCTCTATTAGAAAGTTAAGCCAGTCAAAGTAATCTGATTGATTAACCAATGTTCATAAAAAGCTATCTTGTCCATATACCTGCATTTTTCTTAGCAGGTAGATTTTTGTTACCATTGTTATCTAGACTTGTTCTTCAAATACTCTGTTTAGCTGGCTGTTTTGGAATAGAAATGGCTCCAAAGTATTCCAAATTCCATGTGCAAAAGTGCAGCAAACCTATCTGCAACACCAGAGCAAACATAACCGGCACTGATGGTTTTGATCCAATTTATTCAGCATCTGGTTGTACTATATCAACAAGCATTTCTTGAGGACATTTACAGTCATAAGAAAGAAAGAATGACTTGTGTTTGTATAGCGCCTTTCACGACCACAGGACATCCCAAATCGCTTTACAGCCAGTGAAGTACTTTTGAAGCGTAGCTACTGTTGTAGGAAAAGCGGCAGCCAATTTGCACACAGCAGCTCCCACAAACAGCAATGTGATAATGACAGATAATCTGTTTTTAGTGATGTTGATTGAAGGATAAATATTGGCCAGGACACTGGGGATAACTCCCCTGCTCTTCTTCGAAATAGTGCCATGGGATCTTTTACGTCCACCCAAGAGAGCAGACGGGGCTTCGGTTTAATGTCTCATCCGAAAGATGGCACCTCCAACAGTGCAGCACCCCCTCAGTACTGCACTGGAGTGTCAGCCTAGATTTTTGTGCTCAAGTCTCCAGGGTGAGACCGAACCCATAACCTCGTAACTCAGGCAAGGATGCTACCAACTGAGCCACAGCTGACACTGGTAGGAGGTAAGTTACTAGTTAGCTATGATTGTGATGTGTCTTAGGCAACTGTGGTCTCCTGGAGCGTGCTTTCTTGCCCATAGGGAGTTAGAACAATTTCCCAGAGTTTCTCCTGCATTGGCTGCAGGTTTCTTTTCCCCCCTCTAGTTTTTGCATTTCTCAGGCGATAGTAAGGGGGTGGGTGAGTGATGTGGGAGGTTGCGCCATAACCTGGAGGGATTGGGTCCTATAGTTTTTTTTTTCATCTTTCCTTTTGTATACTCGTATATATGTCTTGTTGTGTGATGTATTTTTGGGAAATCATTGTATGCTTCAGAGCATTATTGAGTACCGTCGAAGCTCCTTTATAACTGATCTAAAGTACGAATCTTAATTGAGCAGAAAGCAGAATGTAACTTTTCTGGCCTCTGACCACCAAGGTGTGTAAGACTTTATAAATGCTCAGGAAAAGGAGCCACGTCGCCGAAAGAGGATCCAAGTAGAAGCCATGGAGGGGGAAATGCCACCATTGGAAAAGTAGCTCAATAACAGTACGAACAACATTTGTTAGAAAAATCAGACCGGTTGCTCTAATGATTCATGTGATTAGCTCAGCAGGATGGCCCCATATCTGGGCTGAATTAATTGATCCCACCCGTATGGAAGTAGGGCACGACAGCAGACCTCGGTTAGTCAGGATTAGGCTGGGGTTCAGATCACTATCCAGAGATCCTTTTTGGAAGTGTGCTTTTTTGGGCATTGGATGAGTACAGGATTAGGCTCAGTCTAGACAATTGCTGTCAAGGGTTACAAATGAAATTAATGGAAATTTTTTGTAATTGGGGGGGGGGGGGGCGGAAAGAAAGACTGAAGACAGTTTGCAGGTCATGAAATAGGTCATCAGGAATACATTTGTGAATCTGGTCATCAAATTAAGCTGAAAACAGTCCTGAAAATCTGAGCAGAATGACTCGATCTTTTCTGAATAAACTTGACACCCTTGTTATAATTATCTATTCCATTATAGGCCAGGCTCCAATTTTGTTTTAAATGTGAATGGAGTGCCAAATTACAGGAAACTTTGTGCTATCCGGCACCGACGGGACCGAGCTGTTGCCGTTCCCTCAAAACTGCCGGACACACCAGCGTTAATGTTGAAGCATACGGAGCTTTTCATCTCCGTATCTGACAACAAACACTGTTGCTTAGCAACAGCTTCTAAACAGTCGGCCTGTACCTTGGAAGCATCTCTCTGAAGCTGTTGCTAAGCTACAGAGACTTTGCAGAGCCTGACTGTTGGAAAAAAAAAGCCACGAGAAGAAAAAAAGCCACGAGAAGAAAAAAAACCTAACAAAACGACTCCTGATTTTTGCCGGACATTTAGCCTCCGGATAACACAAAGTTTCCTGTACACTGTTGGGGGTGGGGAAGATGTGGTTCTCTGCACAGGTACTGAAATAAATGTACAGGCTATGCTTGGTAAATGTTGGCCAAGACACCGGGGAAAACAGAGGGTGCATATATTGTACAGTGTTCAAAATGGAGCTGGACAAGTTCCTGCAAACAGAAGACATCTTAAGTTATAGAAGATGGCAAGGTTGACAGCGATAGTGGTACCAACCACTGTGGTCTCCTGCAGCTTGCTTGATTGCCTGCGGGGGTTTTGGAGAAATTTTCCAGAGTTACTTTTTCTGAAATTGGCCTAAGTTTTCTTTTCTTTTTGTTGCCTGTCCAAGGCGATTGTGTGGCTGCGAAGTAGGATGCAAGGTGGGAGGGGCTTAATGGTTTGTGCAGGTTGCACCATGTGGGATGGAACAGGCTTGGTGGATCAGCTGGTCTTTTCCTGTCGTTTTTCATATGTTAGTCACTAAGCACACACAGCGTTGGAGTCTTCACACGCACAGTATGCAATTAAACACATTTTATTTTTTGAGATTAGTTTCTACAGGTGGTTACTTTTAGGGATTTTTAACTTTGAGTTATTTTGATGGAATGCTCTTCAATAAAGATGGTGTTGGGTCATTATTAATAAAATCAAACTACAGGAAACTTTTTTTATCCGGCACAGATGGGACCGGCATGGTGCCGGTTTATCAAAAAGTCCGGATTACAGAGAGGTATAGTAAAAGGTACGAGAGCCCCGTACACGGCCACAGATCCAGGCGTCCCTGTTGCATAGCAACAGGTGCAGGAACCCCGGCCACAGATCCAGGCGTCCCTGTTGCATAGCAACAGGTGCAGGAACCCCGGTTACACGGGGATTACACAGATCCAGGAACGGCCACTAATATGAAGTAAAACTTACCTGAAACTACTCCTGAATTTTGCCGGTTAATAGAGATTTCCGGTTATTTAGGTGCCGGTAAATCGAGAGTTTCCTGTAATGTGATTCTGACTTTAGGGTTTTGTAATGAAATCTGTTTGTCTTGGTCCTGTATTCGTTTTGCACTCATGTATATTACCCTCCCCCACTGTGTATAGTTTCACTTCCTCTTTCCCGACTAACCTGGGAGGTTCCAGGTCTTGGCTCTTGGCTCCGCCTCTGACTTCTCTTACATAAAGATCCCAGGATCTGTATGACTCATTCCTGTGAACCAGTCGGCGTGTTGAGATGTTAGCTCTGATCTTAGTGATTAAAAGCCAACTTGTTTAAGTCTATAACTTCTAGTTTTGTGGTTATTGAAGGCCCAGCAATTTCAATCACTAAGGAACACTAGGATGGATCGACTCCTAAAACCAGAGCGTCTGGACTTGGACCCACATTCTGCTGAAGCATCAAATCAATTTGGACACTGGCTCAAATGCTTCGAACTCTTCGCGGGCCTCATCCGCTAGCGAGGTAGATAAACTGAGTCTACTGACTACTCGCGTAAGTCATCGGACTTATTCGTTCATCCGGGACGCCACCTCTTACACGGAGGCCATCACTATCCTGAAGGCCCAATACCAGAGGCCGGTAAACGAAGTGTACGCCAGACATCTGCTGGCTACACGCAGGCAGCGACCAGAGGAATCAATGGACGATTTCTTACAGGGCCTAAAGGACCTGGTCCGGGACTGTAACTGCAAGGCCGTGACGGCCAACGCGTACTCTGACGAATTGGTCCGCGATTCCTTCATCACGGGCCTCAAATCGAATTATATCCGGCAGAGACTGCTGGAGAAGGAGGTCCTGGACTTAAAAAAGGCAGTGGCCACTGCGCGATCGCTGGACGTGGCCCAGAAAAACTCTGACTCTTATTCTTCCGGCCATGCGGCCCTCACCGCCTCGTGCGCGCCGAGGGGGCCGCCATCTTGGAATCGGCCATCTTCCCCATCCAGGACTCAGACCAGCTCTACGCCGCCGGAGTCCCCACACAGAAGTTCACCCAGGAGTCCTACGACAGCGGCATTGTCTCGAGGCCCGAAATGCTACTTCTGCAGCCAGGCCAAGCACCCCAGACAACGATGCCCAGCGAAGGACGCTACATGCTTCAAATGTAAGAAAAAGGGGCATTTTAACGAAGTCTGCAGGGGGAATCCGATTTCCAACTCCGTCACCGCCTCGTGCATGCCGTGCGGGCCGCCATCTTGGGATCCGCCATCTTTTCCCGACTCAACGGCCGCCCAGGGCCCAACAGTGGCTTCGATCACGGTGGAGCAATCCAGGTCACACCCGTTGACAAAATCCATGATGGACATACAGGTAAACGGGAATTTAACGAAATGTTTAATTGACTGTGGGAGTACCGAGAGTTTTATCCACCCTAGCCTGGTACGGCGGCACTCATTAACGGTAACCCCTACACGGAGCAGAATTGCTATGGCTGCTAAGCCCCACACTTCGGACATTTTGGGCTACTGTGTGGTAACATTGACTGTAAAAGGCACGGACTACAAGGATTTTAAACTCCTCGTGATGCCAGAACTCTCTTAATGTAATCTTGGGCCTGGACTTCCAGTGCCACCATGAAAGTGTCACGCTAGCATATGGCGGGTCCCAGCCGCCACTCACAGTCTGTGGCCTATCAACCTTAAAAATCAGCCCGCCCTCTTTATTCGCTAATCTCGCTCCGAACTGTAGGCCCATAGCGACCAAAAGTAGACGGTACAGTCTGGAAGACGGACACTTTATCAAGGCGGAAGTGGACAGACTCCTGCGGGAAGGCATTATTGAATGCAGTACCAGCCCGTGGCATGCCCAAGTAGTCATAGTTAAAAATAATGAAAAGAAACGGATGGTAATTGACTACAGCCAGACTGTTAATATTTATACCCAACTGGACGCCTACCCTTTACCCCGCATATCAGAAATGGTCAACCAGATTGCGCAATACCGAGTCTTCTCGACTATCGACCTCAAATCCGCGTATCACCAGCTCCCCATTAGAACGGAGGACTGCCCATACACCGCCTTCGAGGCGAACGGGCGCCTCTACCATTTTCTCACAGTGCCCTTCGGGGTAACAAATGGGGTCTCGGTCTTCCAACGTGAGATGGACCGTATGGTTGACGAGAATAAACTACAAGCTACCTACCCCTATCTGGACAATGTCACTATCTGCGGGCACAACCAGCAAGACCACGATCTAAATCTTGCGAGATTTTTAAAAACTGCCCTAAAGCTGAATCTAACCTACAACGAAGACAAATGTGTCTTCAACACAACCCGTCTCTGTATCCTCGGCTGTGTGGTGGAAGATGGGGTAATTGGACCGGACCCTGACCGATTACTCCCCCTAAAGGAACTGCCCCTGCCACACAATCCCAAAGCTTTAAAAAGGTGCCTGGGATTTTTTTCGTATTATGCCCAATGGGTGCCCAATTACTCTGATAAGGCCCGACCCCTCATTAAATCGACGTCCTTCCCACTATCAGCTGAAGCTCGGGAGGCTTTCACCAGTATCAAACAGGACATTGAAAGGGCTGCACTGTGTGCAGTGGACGAAAGCATTCCCTTTCAAGTCGAAAGCGATGCGTCAGACGTTGCCTTAGCTGCGACCCTCAATCAGGCTGGGAGACCTGTGGCCTCCTTCTCCTGAACCCTTCAGGGACCTGAAATCAGGCACTCTTCTGTCGAGAAGGAGGCACAGGCTATAGTGGAGGCAGTGCGGCACTGGAGACACTACCTAGCCGGCAAACGTTTCACCCTGCTCACCGACCAGCGGTCGGTGGCTTTCATGTTTAATAACAAACAAAAGGGGAAAATCAAGAATGACAAAATACTCAGGTGGAGGATCGAACTATCCACGTTCGACTATGATATTATGTACAGGCCGGGAGCCCTTAATGAACCCCCAGACGCCCTATTGCGGGGAATGTGTGCCAGCATTCATACGGACAAATTACAGGGTCTCCACAACGACCTCTGTCACCCAGGGGTCACCCGACTATACCATTTTATAAAGTCCCGCAATCTGCCCCAGTCCGTCGAGGAGGTCAGGGCAATGACCAGAGCCTGCCGCATCTGTGCGGAATGCAAGCCTCGTTTCTACAGGCCTGACCGTGCACACCTTATCAAAGCCACACGGCCATTCGAGCGCCTAAGTCTGGACTTCAAGGGACCCCTTCCCTCTGCTGACCGTAACGTATACTTCCTCAATATCATTGATGAATATTCCCGCTTCCCTTTCGCCATTCCCTGCCCAGACATGACCAGTGCCACGGTCATCAAGTGTCTCTGTAATCTATTCTGCATGTTTGGCATGCCGAACTACATACACGGCGATAGGGGGACGTCATTCATGAGTGACGAGCTGCGCCAATTCTTGCTCTCGAAGGGGATAGCCACTAGCAGAACCACTAGCTACAACCCCCGGGGTAATGGGCAAGTGGAAAGGGAGAATGCTACTGTTTGGAAGGCTGTCACGTTAGCCTTAAAGTCAAAAGGCCTTCCGACCTCCCGCTGGCAGGAAGTCCTCCCAGACGTGCTCCACTCCATAAGGTCTGTTATGTACTGCCACTAACGCTACCCCTCACGAAAAGATGTTCATTTTCCCCCGGAAATCCACCTCGGGCATATCTCTACCCGCGTGGCTGACGTCTCCAGGGACAGTACTATTGCGGAAGCACGTGAGAGGCTCCTCCATGCAAACCCTCAGTACGCCTATTACGCCTATATCGAATACTCTGACGGGCGAGAGGACACTGTTTCCATAAAAGACCTCGCTCCCTCGGGGAGCGGAGAGAACGATGGGAGACTACCCGATGAAGACCTACACTACAAAGAGACAGGACGCCCAGAGGTATCAATACCCAACTTTAACCTGGAGGACACTGCAGATAACCTGGAAGACACTGCGGAAGCCCGGACAGCGGAGGAACCAGAATCCACTCCCCTAGAGGCACCCCAACCGGCTTTGCGCCAATCACTGAGAACTGCAAAACCTCCTGACCGACTCACTTATACCAACTTTTAAGAAACATCACCCCGATGGACTAAATCTATAGAAGGGGTGAATGTAATTAAATCTGTTTGTCTTGATCCTGTATTCGTTTTGCACTCATGTATATTACCCTCCCCCACTGTGTATAGTTTCACTTCCTCTTTCTCGACTAACCTGGGAGGTTCCAGGTCTTGGCTCTTGGCTCCGCCCCTGACTTCTCTTACATAAAGATCCCAGGATCTGTATGACTCATTCCTGTGAACCAGTCGGCGTGTTGAGATGTTAGCTTTGATCTTAGTGATTAAAAGCCAACTTGTTTAAGTCTATAACTTCTAATTTTGTGGTTATTGAAGGCCCATCAGGTTTCAATTATCTCTCGGCTCTTAGAGATAGTATGGTGCTGTATTTCACTTAATTGAAATTGCCCTACAGTGTGTACTTTTATATAAAAAAAAATACAGGAAACTCTATTATCCGGCACCAACGGGACCGGCGTGGTGCCGGTTTATCTAAAAGTCCAGATTACAGAGAGGTATAGTTTAAAAGGTACTAGAGCCCTGTACACAGCAACAAATCCAGGCTTCCCTGTTGCTTAGCAACATGTGCAGGAACTCCGGCCACAGACCAAGCGTCCCTGTTGCTTAGCAACAAGTGCACGAACCCCAGTTACACAGCCACAGATCCAGGAACTGCCACTAATATGAAGTAAAACTTACCTGAACCTACTCCTGAATTTTGCCGGTTAAAAGAGAGTTTCCTGTAACATGTTTGTAAATCATATAAAGACTTAATTTTGATATTTGCGCGAATAGAATTTGTAAAATAAATAATTTTCTGGTTAATCACTATTTAATAATTTTTATTTTAATTACTGCAAGCAGGATAAGATAGTTGGGTATTGCACGGTTTACACACTTCCTGTAGATGTTTATTTTGTGACTTAATTTTATAAGTAAGGACAACCTTTTTAAAAATAAAATTTCAACTAATTCCACAAAGCTTAATTTTGATTATCCAAAAGGCATAGTTTATCAGATAATATGCTCATTACCTATCCCATAGGGTGACCTTGCGTAGTGGACCACATCCTATGCTAGTCCATAACCAGTCAACAAGAGGTGTGACTTAAGTAGACAGAGGAGTTTGACTCTCAGTTTTTTCTCTGAATGCACACTGAACAGAGGCAGGGAATGTTGGGGGGAATACATAGTGAAAATTACCCCCCCAAAAAATCCCCAAATTGAAGCAAGCAGCTTGAATAATGGGCACTCCATATTTTATACTGAACGCCAACTCTGACACCTCCTCCTAACTCCACCTGGACCATGACCCCACTACCGAACATCAAGCCTGTTACTGACCTCATCACTTCTGAAGATCTTCCCCCCCCCCCCCCCCCCCCCCCCACAGCCGCCAACCTCATAGTTCCCCAACCCCGCACAGCCCACTTCTACATCGTTCCCAAGATCCACAAACAGGACTGCCCTGGTAGACCCATCGTTTCAGCCTGTTCTTGCCCCACAGAACTTCTCTTCCTATCTCGATTCTATTTTTTTCTCCCCTTGTCCAGTCTCTTTCCACCTACATCCACGACTCTTCTGACGCCCTCCGCCACTAACAGTTTCCTGGCCCCAACCGCCTCCTTTTCACCACGGACGTACAATCCCTCTACACCTCCATCCCCCACCAGGATGGCCTGAGGGCGCTCCGCTTCTTCCTTGAACAGAGGCCCAACCAGTCCCCATCCACCACCACCCTCCTCCGCCTGGCTGAACTTGTTCTCACATTGAACAACTTCTCCTTTGACTCCACTCATTTCCTCCAAATTAAAGGTGTTGCTATGGGTACCCACATGGGTCCTAGCTATGCCTGCCTTTGCGTGGGCTATGTGGAACACTCTTTGTTCCAGTCCTACTCGGGTGCCCTCCCTCACCTCTCTTTCCGGTACATTGATGACTGTATCGGTGCCGTTTCCTGCTCTCACCCTGAACTTGACAATTTCATTCACATTACCTCCAATTTCCACCCTTCCCTCACCTTCACATGGTCCATCTCCGACTCTTCCCTTCCCTTCCTCGACTTCTCCGTCCCCATCTCTGGGGATAGGTTATTGACCAACATTCACTACAAGCCCACTGACTCCCACAGTTACCTGGACTACACTTCCTCCCACCCCGCCCCCTGTAAGGACTCTATTCCATTCTCCCAGTTTCTCCGTCTCCGCCGCATCTACTCAGACGATGCCACCTTCCATTACCAGTGCTTCCGACATGTCTTCCTTTTTCCTCAACTGAGGATTCCCCTCTACCGTGGTTGACATGGCCCTCGACCGTGTCCGTTCTAACTCCCGCACTTCTGCCCTCCCCCCGCCCCTCCCTCCCAGAACCACGATAGTGTCCCCCTTGTCCTCACCTTTCACCCCACCAGCCTCCACATTCAACGCATCATCCTCTGCCATTTCCGCCACCTCCAACGTGATCCCACCACCAAACGCATCATCCTCTCACCTCCCCTTTCAGCATTCCGTAGGGACCACTCCTTCCGAGACACCCTAGTCCACTCCTCTATCACCCCCAGCACCCCTTCCCCTTTGCCTGACACCTTCCCGTGCAAGCGCAGGAGATGCAACACCTGCCCTTATACCTCCCCACTGTCCAGAGCCCCAAACACCCCTTCCAGGTGAAACAGCGATTTACCTGTACTTCTTGCAATCTAGTATACTGTATTCGCTGCTCACGATGCAGTCTCCTCTACATTGGGGAGACCAAACGCAGATTGGGTGACCGCTTTGCGGAACACCTCCGTTCAGTCCGTAAGGGTGATCCCAAGCTTCCGGTCGCCTGTCATTTTCATTCACCGCCCCATTCCCACTCGGACCTTACCGTCCTCGGGCTCTTGCATTGTTCCACGGAAGCTCAGCGTAAGCTTGAGGAACAGCACCTCATCTTCCGATTAGGCACTTTACAACCTTCCAGACTCGGTATCGAGTTCAACAGTTTCAGATTTCGGCCCCTATCATATTTATATATTTTTTTATCCACACTTTTGGTTTGTGCCTTTTCTCTTTTTTCTCTCCCACATGGCAGCTGTCTTTCATTCTGCCAGCGCATTTCACACTTCATCTAGAGCCATCTTTTGTTTCTTAATCTGTCCTATTACCATCTCGTCTCACCTTGAATATCTCTTAATGTCTCTTTACTTCTCACAAACCTTCCCTTTTGTTCTTTCATCCCCTCCCCCATTTCCAAGCCCTCAACTTGCTTTTTCATCTGTTTCATTTCCTGCTTTTTTCTCAGTTCTGAAGAAGGGTTTCGACCTGAAACGTTGACTCTGTTTCTCTCTCCACGGATGTTGCCTGGCCTGCTGAGTTTTTCCAGCTTTTTCTGTTGTTATTCCATATTTTAAACACTGACTTCTGTTTGAGATAAAAACACTAACCCCCCCATTTGAATTACAAAGATGCTATTTATAAACCAATTGTTTAGTGAAATAATTTCCAGCGCAGATTTGACATGTCGCTTATTTCCCAATAATTTCTGCTGAAAGAAAATGCCCCCAGTGTTATGAACAGAATGGGGGTTAAATTGGCTAACACGGGTGTGGGGATTGCGGTATGTGCATAACCCGCACCCATTCATTGCATTGCAGGCAGTATGTTAAATTCGTGCTGTCTACTTTTTTTTAATAGATTGCTGCATGCAGTCAGCGTTGCTCACACTGTTCATTGGCTGCACGCATCAGCGGGGACCCGATATCCCTAGTGGCTAGTGCTACTTAAAGGGAGTTGCATTGTGGCTGCAAGACGTGGTGGGAGTTTTTTGAAGAGTGAATCTGGGCTGTGATACTAGAGGCATGTCTGAGCATACGAGTGAGCGAGCACCAAAGTTTCCTGACAATGCACTGGAGGCCTTGGTGCAAGACATGGAAAAGAGAGACATCCTATATCCACGAGGGGTAGTAAGCCCTCCACATATATGCTCAGGAGGTAGTGGGAAGAAGTAGCAGTGGAGGTCAATGCCAGGAGTGTAGCTCCTAGAACATGAATGCAGTTCAAGAAGAAGTTTAATGATCTCACCTTGACATCTCGTGTGAGTGAGCTCATCTTCAAATGCCTTATCCTACCAACTGCACTACTAGCCACATCCACTGCTCAATTCACTACACGTCCATCATCCACCTACCAACAATCTCTATCAATCAGTACTCAACCCTTCAATTAAAATCCTTTACTTCATCCTCACACACTTGGCACTGTTGCAAGCCTCACATCCACAACTCACAGTTCCTTCTTGCAGGAGAAGGCGGCAAAGAACTGGAGTAGGACAAGTGCTCCTGCATGATAGTGCTGGCCATCATGGAAAGGGGCATCGGTGCTGGAGGTATCGAAAACGAGGGTAACTGCATACCTAATTCTCCTCCTCTCATCCCACAATCTCTTCTGGCTCACAAGGTGCAGATGGTGTAAGCATGCACTTCTTAATTTCTCCTCACCCCTCACCAACCCAACCCTTGTCCCTTTTCCATTTCACATACCCAAGAACTGGAACCTTCCCAGTTGGAAGAAGAAGACGACAGTGAAGATGAAGAGACACCATCATTCGATCTTACACTCGCAACCACCAGCTCAGAGACTGACACTGCATGTATTTTAGAGGCTAGGCTAGAGGAAGGATCTGCACGTGGTGAGACACCGAGCACAAGTGCGCAGGAGCCAGGGCGGGAGGAAAGGATAGTGCAGGTGCCAGTTTGCCGGAGTGCGAAATTGCACACTAGTTCTGCTGCAGAGGAGTCAGATGAGGAATTCGATGGGCCAGGCTACAGAAGAAGGCTGATGGGTGTACACACCCAAATGCTTGGTGCACCGGGAAGTGTGCGCAGGCTTTCTGGCAGAATGTGAAGGAGCATGGAAGAGTCCAGCACCAACTCGGCACGGGGCTTTGCACAGAGCTTGGAGCCCATCCTTTCCATCATGAAACGGGTGGTCACCTCCATTAGCACACCTGTGGAATCCACCATGATTCAGCATCCGATGACCGATGTCGCAGCTTACATTGCAGCACAAACAGCTTCCATCAAAGGTCTGAGTGCTGTAGTGGAAGCTCAGACTGCTGCCTTGCAAGCTCAGACTGCTGCCATCGTGGCTCTGCATACCACTGTCCAAAGGGGCTTCCAGAGCATCACAGCAATCCATCAATCTGGTCTCCAGTTGATCAGTAGGATTGCTAATATCCTGTGAAAGAACCCCAGGAGAGTGGCAGTGGCTCCATGGGGCATGAACTTGCTGTTCTTTCACAGGATGACAGCATTCCTGCTCCCACCCCATACGCTTCATCAGTGCCTTTGCTGTTTCCTGTCAGCCAGCCCAGGCTGAGATGGTGAGTCTGAAGCCAGGCCCTCCAGGTTCAGAGCTGCTCGGGGTCACCCTCCAAGGCCCATCTCCTCTCATCAGCCTTCCACCACCTATGCTGCCGCCACTGAGGAAGCACCTCGTAAGAGCACTAGGACAGGCAAAGGCACACGGAAGACAGGCGTTAAGGGAATGCACAAGGGTGATTCGTTTATTTTTGCATGCATTATGTCATGATTGAGCTTAAATTTGGATTAGAATGTACACTTTCTGGTGGCGCTTATTTTTGTATTGTCAGAAAGAGGACGATGTGGTGGTCAGTGATAGAGGAAAAGTAAGGAGTGTTGGGACTGTTTGTGAATGGGGAGGTGTGGTTGAGGTTTCTGGTATCACTCATGAATTATTTGATCATGTATAGCCCAGGCAGAAGGTGGCTGTCTACATTGTGGCCTCCCTTCCTCTTGGTCTTCCTCCACTTCCTGCTGCACTTCTTCCTCCTCTTCCTCGTGCTCCTGCTCCTCAACTTATCGTCTGATAGCTGGTGGCAAGGGCTGTTCCCTCAGAATGGTAAGGTTGTACAGCATGCCACCATAAATCTTGATATCCGCTCAGCTGAGTACTGCAGGGCTCCTCCAGAGAGGTCTAGGTAGTGGAAGCTTTGCTTGAGGATGCCGATGGTGTACTCTATGATGTTCTTTGTGGCAGCATAGCTTTCATTGTTGGCCTGCTGTGCCCCTGTGTGGAGGTTCCGGACCGGAGTCATGAGCGATATCCTGAGTGGATAACCCTTGCCGCTCAGTAGGCAGCCTTTGACTTGGTGTGGTGGGTCAAATACAGGTGTCACGAAGGACTGCCGCAGAATGAAGGAATCGTGACTACTGTCAGGATAATGGGCATTCACCTGCATGATGCGCTGCCTGTGGTCGCACACCAGCTACACATTGAGGGAGTGGAATCCCTTTCGGTTCATGAAAATGGCAGAGTTCACATGAAGTGCACGCAAGGCAATGTGCACAGCAGTGGCACCTTGCACCATGGGAAGCCTGCAATCCATGCAAACCCTCGTGCTCGCTCCGCCTGCTTGTCTCTGGCAAGAGGCAATGAGGTTAAACTGTTTCTTTGTTTAGAGAGCCTTAGTGACCTCCCTTAAGCAGCGGTGTAATGCAAACTGCGAGATGTTGCTTATATCTCCAGCAGCAGCCTGGAGGGAGCCAGACGCATAAAAGTTGAGATCCACGGTCACCTTGACAGCCACAAGCAATGCTGTCCTTGCTCTGTTTTGAGGTTGTAGTTGTGGCTGCAACAGTTGGCAGATTTCAGTCACAACCTTTTTTGTGACGCAAAGACGTCTCATGCATTGGTCCTCACTGAAGGTGAGGTTAGAGGATTACTCCCTAAAGACCCTCGACGGATATGGCCTCCTCCTGCTCCTCCTCCCTCTGCTAGAAACTTGATCTGCTCTGCGTGGCCTTTCTTCATTCTCCCAATCATGCTCAATTCCCAGAAGGTGGCCTACCAGGCCACCCATGTCTCAAAGCAACCTGTTTCAGCACAAGCTTTCAAATTAACAGAAAAGTACTTCAGCACCAGCCAAACCACTCCTTGAAAACTATTCAAACTTTAGCCAAGTACAGGAAAAGCTCGAAAAATGCATGCAAAAGAAATAAACCAGCAACTAACCTGTAAGTTGTTCATGGTCTCTTTAAATAGCGCTGGGGTGGGGGTCCTTCATTCCGTTTAACATAGTGTGCGAGGTTGAGACATGAGTGTGGCATTCGAAAATGGCAGCACAGGCATCAGGTCGGCGTTGCACACTGATTGACGTCATAATCTACCTGCTCCGCATGCTGCCGGCGGTTGTTAGGTGCACGTGCGCAAACCTCATTACCAAGATGGCGTCCTACGCACTTCCTGTAGGAAGAGTGCGCTCGCATCTCTGACCCCATTTTCGCGTGTTAAGTTGCTGCGTAGTGCCTAAGAAATCGGGCACTACCGAGCCCAATTTAACCCTCAATATATCTTAATCATTGTGGAATAATTACTATCTCCACTCACAAGACTGACTGTAACCACCTTAGTAGTTATACTGTCGGGCTCAAATGTGCAAATATTAATTGTTTTTCACTGGCTATGATGTATCGTAAATGTCTGGAATTAGACACTTTAAATAATTATTGGTGACTTGCGTGCAATTATGATGTGGAATTTCTGCAGTGTTTGTGAATTCATAGATGCTTTTTATTTTGAAGCTTGAGAGCCCTGTGAGGATACCCAGACCTTCATCAGCAAAAGGCCAAAGACGAAAACCAAAATCAGGAATTGAAGGTATTAAGTTTTACCGTAAACCACCTTAACTGTAACAACCCTTTAATGCATTCTACTGCAATATGTTTATTTCATGCATGAAGATTACAAGGGGGAAAAATTCAGTTGGTTTGCGCCTCCCGTTAGCGCCTTAAGAGGGTGCTAATGAGGCACAAAGCTACGAGCGCCCAGGCGCGGCGATGTCTGCGCCGCTCGCGAAATTAACTAGACATTTTGCGGCAGCGCTAAACACTACCGCCACAATCTCCTGCGCAGGCAGATCGTGACATCAGTCGAGTGTGTAGTGCCCCAGACTGGATATTGAGTGGCGCTCCCTGCCTTGCTGCCTGCCACTAGCAACGACAGGTTGAGGGGAGCGTTTTGCAGTCAGGAAGGGACTGGGGGAGCGCTATTTAAAGGCGACCGCTTCCTGCCTTTTTTTGTTGGTGACATTTTTGCACCACGCAATCAGAGAGCGAGAGAGAGACTTCTGGAGAGATTCACCGCTGTGTGAAGGAGTTTAGGGTACTGAGCAGTACTTTGCAGGTTCATTTTGATTTGCTCTTCCTTGTATCGATTTAGAAGAGACTGTGGGGGCTGCACTCTGAGCTCTTTCCCTGGGCCTCTCCATTGTTCTTTCCAGCAGATTTGATGTACAGGTCTCTCAGGGCTGAGATTCAAGGCTGCAATGTAAAGGATATGGATGGAGAGCAAGATCGACCCTCCTCTAAGAACTGACCGGCGCCATTGTGCCTGTGTTCCATTGCTGACTGACATCACATGAGCTTCGCCAGTGCTCTGAGGTAGCGCCTCGCTCCTCGGCCTTTGCGCCTTAAGACAGGTGTGTAGCGCCTGATTTAGCGCTCCAATCACCACCAGGGGCGATAAAAGCCAAGTTTGTAGTCAGAGGCGATAATTAGCGTCAGGCACTAATCTTTGCGTCCAGACGATAATTGCGCCCCAAATAGGGCGATACTGAATTTTTCCCCCCAAATGTTTCATGCTTCATTTCATAATAGTGTTTTTTCCTGCAAAGAGTAATCAATAACCTACTCGCCTTCTGAACATGGTAGGGGAAGCAAAATCTCTGGAATCATTCATGAGGCAGTTAAAACTGTAGGGCCTAGAAATTCGGTTGGTAGCGCCTAATGAGTCCGAAATTTGAGGCGTTACCCAATGTTCGGGTGGGCGCAATGAAGATAGCGACACCTCCCATATTGACTATACATTTAGCGCCTGCGCTAACTGTTAGCGCGCGCCCGCGTGCGCAGGCAGATCATGACGTCATTTCAGTGTGCAACGCCTTTTTGGCGCCCCTGACCGGATATTCGGTGGCGCCCGGAACTTTTCCGCCTAGCGCTATTATTGACAGTTCGATGGAACGTTCCCAGGCCCTTCTCGGAGTCGGGGGCGCTATTTAAAGGGGACAGCGCTAGTATGAAAGCTGCAGCCACTTGGCCTGTTCATTGTGATCGTTGCTGCAGAGAGTTGGTGAGCTACTGTTGAGCAGTTTTTTTTGGATTTAGCCTTCGAATACTTGGGACCTTCAGACCTGTCCGGAGCAGTTGGAGCGCTACACATTACAGTGTGTTGCCCAACTGGCATCGGAATGGGAGCTGCTTTGGAGGGGAACGTCTTCATGGCCGGACACTTTGAAGGGGCACAGAGACGGCGGGAGAGAGGGCCGGAATTGGCCAGAAGGAGGAGGGGCAATGGAGGTCGGCCAATCCGAAGATACGCTGCGAGGGTATTCAGGCAGCAGGTGTCATACCTTGCCATGTCGGAGGAGCAGTGTGTGCGAAAGCTCCGATTCGGTAAGGAGGTTGTGACTGAGCTGTGCCACCTGCTTGCTGAGGATCTGCAGCCGCGTCTACGGTGCAGGACCTCTCTGTCGGTGGCCGTCAAAGTGACTGTTGCCCTGAACTTTTACACCAGCGGATCCTTTCAGTCAGCCACTGGGGACATTGCGAATATACCTCTGTTTGCAGTGCATTGTTGCATCCGGCAAGTGACAGCTGCCTTTTATAGAAGAAGGCGTCAATTCATCACCTTTCCTCTGTCCCTGGAGAAGCAGGCGGAGCGCGCACAGGGCTTCGCTGCTATTGCGGACTTCCCCATGGTGCAGGGGGCGATTGATTGCACACACGTGGCTTTGCGGGCGCCATTACTGAGTCCTGAGGACTTCTGCAACCACAAGGGGTTCCACTCCCTCAATGTCCAGCTGGTCTGTGACCACCGCCAAATGATCATGGCAGTCAACGCGCAATTCCCTGGGAGCAGCCACGATGCATTCATCCTGCGGCAGACCTCAGTTTCTGACCTTTTTGAGGGGCCGGCTCACCCACGAGGCTGGCTTCTTGGTGACAAGGGCTATCCTCTCTGCCCATGGCTCATGACCCCACTCCGTTTGCCCGCCACCCCGGCAGGAGAGCTGTACAACAGCAACCATCAGGCGACCAGGAACATTGTGGAGCACACTGTTGGTGTGCTCAAACAGCGTTTCTGCTGTCTAGACCATTCGGGGGGAGCCCTGCAGTACTTGCCGGAGCAAGTGGGTCGCATCGTCGTCTGCTGCATGCTCCACAACTTGGCCATTCGACGAACCCAGCCAATGCCAGCTGTCCCTCAAGGTCCAGCAGAGCAGGAGGAGGAGGAGGAAGAGCAGGAGGAGGAGGAAGATGGGAGGGTTCCTGAAACTGGAAGGGCCATCTGTCTGAGGCTCATCAGGACTCTGTTCGAGGCCCCTCTGACGGAATGATGGGTGTCAATCGTCCTGCGTACTTCGGATCGTACAAAGCCTCTGAAGGCCACCATGAGTGTAAATAGTTACGAGTACCATTGTAAATTAAAACTTTTCTTTATTGTCAAAAAAGCCCTTCCTTCCAGCATAACAACGTCATGTCAACAGAAACCATAATTAACAAAATAACAGTTAACTCTTTGGCAAAGCCGCAAAACTAAACAAACCATTTCCAACAATCACAACAGGTGAGGGAGTCCTTGAATTTGGGAAAAGAAACGTCTCAGCACCTCCCTCTGCTGCTGGCCCCTTGATGGAGACCGACTTCTCTTTCGCAGTCAGCCCCTTCCCTGCCTGCTGCTCCTACGTAATTGAACCCCAGTGGCGGCGTCAAGGCTGGGGGACGCCTGCTGACTGTCTGGAAGCGCAGAAGCCCCTGAGGGACGGCCTGGACGACCTCTGGGCTTGGAGGGTGCGGAGGCTGGCTGCTTGATCTGGCCATGGCTGGAAGCAGTCTGCACTGCAGGTGGTGGCAGCTGCACTGCAGACGTTGCAGCGGTGGCATGAGCAATGGTCACCTGCCGAGAGAGGACACCTGCACCATGTTCGGGCGACACACGGGCTCTCTGAGGGGACCGGCTCGGCTCATCCGTCACAATCGACTGCTTCACTGATTCCTGGCCTCGTATGGTACTGGAAGGGCCCGGGGTGATCCTAGCTGATGCAGATAGGGTGGCAGCAGTGAGAGTTCGCTTTGCCTCAATCTGGGTGTTGACGAGGCCAGCAAGTGACTGCGTGGCAGCAGTAAGGACCTGTGTGGCAGGTGCTAGTGCTTCGGAGAAGCCCTGGACAGTTCTTTTCATTGCTTTGGACAAGGCCGGAGCAGTCCGTTCCACTGCCTCGGACAAGCCCTGGACAGACCTTTCCAGGGATTGTCCGAAGCTCTGAACAGTCCTTTCCATAGCGGCCTCGAAGCCTTGGACAGTCCTCTCCATTGCTGCCCCAAAGTCCAGCACAGTCTTTGCCAGTGTTTCTATCGACTGAGGCATCCTCCCCACTGCAGCCATAAGCTCAGTCAGTGTGCCTGAGCCGGGCCTGGGTGCTCATTTCAGCCAGACTACGCACCTCCTCTGCACTCTGTGCAGCAGTCATCGCTCCCTGCCTTGCCCTCCGGGGAGCCGGCGCCCGAACTTGCCTACTCCCCTCGCATAGCTGCAGGCCGCTTGTTCCGGCAACTGGCTCCTCATCAGAACCCCCCCCCCCTCCCCTCCAGGGAGCTACTATCCCCAGTCTGCAGATGTGTAGGCTCCCCTGAGGCTGGAACGGATGGTCCGGCTTCCTCCTGATCCTCGCCTCCGGAGGCACTGGCACTGGCAGCTTCATGGCGCGGATCCCGAGTTGGTGATGCAGCATCTGAAAGCAGGGAGGTGGAAGAGTGGCTTTAGCAAAAGGACAGGTTGGCGGTAAGGCTCTGATATGGCTCCACAATGAGAAAGCATGCTGGCGGGGGGACCAAGTGGAAGGAGACAGCTGTAAAAGGTGAGAACCTTACCATCGCTGTCGACAATGGGGTCGGCAGCTGCAGTGGTAACAGGACCACTCAGACGTCCTCCAAGAATCTGGTGCACTCTCTCTCCTCGAGACCCGTGAGAGTGACCACTTGTGGAGGTCCGCCACCGGTTCGAAGCTGGTCCTTGCGGATCGTCACCAGCTTGGACTGCAGGGGAAAGAAGGGGAAGTTCTGTTACATGATGCCCTGAGTGACCATCTCATGGCCCCCATGGTGCAAGAGCCCTTGCATGACGCTTTGAGTCAAATGTGCATGTGTGTGCCCAGAAAGGGTCATGGGTGCTTGCTGACAGATGGCCATTGGGGCATCCTGGCTACAGGGTGCGCGAAGCCAGGTGCAGATGGAGGGAATCAGAAGTTTGCATAAACAACACTCACCCTAATGACCCGAGTGAGGTCGTTGAATCTCTTCCTGCATTGAACAGGGCTCCTGGTCGCCATGCTGCTGGAGTTGACCCTCTGACAAACATCCCTCCAAGCTCGGCGGTACTCCTTTTGATTCGGCCTCCTGCCATTGTCAGGATAGAGAACATCTCGATGGCGCGCCATTGCGGACACCAACTGCTCCAGAGCCTCAGTGCTGAAGCGCTCTGCTCTCTGTCTCACCTTCTCCATCTTGACCAAGTTTTTTGCGCCAGAGAAGGGCGAGCGCCGACTCTGAGGCCTACAGGGCGATGAGTGTGGAAGCTGAGGCTGACTGACCCACCCCTTTAAGAGCTGGCCGGCGCCTGGAAGTCTCGTGGTTATCGGTAAGTGAGATCACCTGCGCTGCGCCTGTCCGCGCCGATATTGGGTAGCGCCGGAAGTTTTGCGCCTTAGGAGGCCCGTGCAACGTCTGAATTCACGCCTCAATCCCCTTTGGGGGCGATGCAACCCAATATCGCGCCAGGCGGCGATAAGTTTCGTCTGGCTATAAACTTTGCGCAGTGCCAGTTCTAACACCTCAAGCGGGGCTATACCCAATTTCTAGGCCTAGGTGTCTATGGATAAGCAGATGGGTTGAATGGGCTCCCTCATCTGTAATTACTTTTCTGAAATTGAGAGTAGTAGCAGGAAATTGCATGCAGCCAATGGTGTGTAAAAAAATGAATGACTTATTAAAAAGAGAAGAAATTTGTGCGTGTTTATAAACCTAAACTATTCAAACTGCAGTGGCCAACTTGTTTTGAACTCTGCTTTGAAAAATGCTTTCTTGAATATGCCAGTTTCAGATTATAGAATTTTGAAATAATTTGAATATCTTTGTCAAATCAAAATATTGGGAACTAAAGATGCAATACGAGATTTTAAAACCATGGTTTGAACATAAGAACATCAGAATTAGGAGCAGGTGCCTGTTCCGCCATTCAATAACATATTGGCTGATCTTTGACCTCAACTCCACTTCTCTGCCCGATCTCCATATCCCTTAATTCTCCTAGAGTCCAATAATGTGTTTATCTCAGCTTTGAATATACTCAACAATTCAGCATCCACAGCTCTTTGGGGCAGAGAATTCCAAAGATTTGCAACCCTCCGAGTGAAGAAATTCCTCTTCATCTTAGTCTTAAATGGCCGACCTCTTATCCTGAGACTGTGACCCCCTAGTTCTAGACTCTCCACCCAGGGGTAACAAAATCTCAGCATCTACCCTGCCACATCCAGTTGTGAATGGTGGTGGACCATTAAACAACTAACTGGAGGAGGAGGCTCCATGAATATCCTCATTCTCAACGATGGTGGAGCCGAGCACGTCGGAGCAAAAGAGAAGGCTGAAGCGTTTGCAACCATCTTCAGCCAGAAGTGCCGAGTGGATGATTCATATCAGCCCCCTCCTGAGGTCCCCACCATCACAGAAGCCAGTCTTCAGCCAATTCGATTCACTCCACGTGATGGCAAGAAACGGCTGAGCGCACTAGATACAACAAAGGCTGCCGGCCCCGACAAGATCCCGGCTGTCGTGCTGAAGACTTGTGCTCCAGAACTAGCCGTGCCTGTAGCCAAGCTGTTCAGTACAGCTACAACACTGGCATCTATCCGACAATGTGGAAAACTGCCCAGGTATGTCTTGTCCGCAAATAGCAGGACAAATCCAATCCGGCCAAATCCAATCCGGCCAATTAAGGAGTCCTAGTAAAACTGAAGTCAATGGGAATCGGGAGGAAAACACTCCACTGGCTGGAGTCATACCTAGCACAAAGGAAGATGGTTGTGGTGACTGAAGGTCAATCATCACAGCCCCAGGACATCGCTGCAGGAGTTCCTCAAGGCAGTGTCCTAGGCCCAACCATCTTCAGCTGCTTCATCAATGACCTTCCCTCCAACATAAGGCCAGAAATGGGGATATTCGCTGATGACTTCAGTGTTCAGCGCCATTCACAACTCTTCAGAAAATGAAGCAGTCCATGCCTGCATGCAACAAGACCTGGACAACGTTCAGGCTTGGGCTGATAAGTGGTAGGTAACACTCGCGCAACAGAAGTGCCAGGCAATGATTATCTCCAATATGCGAGAGTCTAACCACCGCACCTTGATGTTCAATGGCATTACCATCGCCGAATCTCCCACCATCAACAACCTGGGAGCCACCATTGACCAGAAACAAGAACAGGTCAGAGGCTAGGTATTCTGTGGCGAGTGTCTCATCTCCTGACTCCCCAAAACCTTTCTACCATCTACAAGGCACAAGTAAGGAGTGTGATGGAATGCACTCCACTTGCCTGGATGAGTGCAGCTCCAACAACACTCAAGAAGTTCGACACCATCCAGGACAAAGCAGCCCGCTTGATTGGCACCCCATCTACCACCTTAAACATTCACTCCCTCCACTGCCGGCGTACCGTGGCTGCAGTGTGTACCATCTACAAGATGCACTGCAGCAACTCGCCAAGGCTTCTTCGGCTGTACCGCCCAAACCCGCGATCTCTTCCACCTAGAAGGACAAGGGCAGCAGGCGCATGGGAACACCACCACCTCCAAGTTCCCTTCCAAGTCACACACCATCCTGACTTAGTATATTGCTAATCCTTCATCGTCGCTGGGTGAAAATCCTGGAACTCCCTCTGTAACAGCACTGTGGGAGTACCTTCACCACACGGACTGCAGCGGTTCAAGAAGGTGGCTCACCGCCACCTTCTGAAGGGCAATTAGGGATGGGCAATAAATGCTGGCCTTGCCAGCAACGCCCACATCCTATAAAAATGAATTTAAAAAAAAACAACCCTGTCAATCTCCCTCAGAATCTTATTTTTCAATGAGATCGCCTCTCATTCTTCTAAACTCCAGAGAGTATAGGCTCAATTTCTCCTCATAGGACAACCCTCTCATCCCAGGAATCAATCTAGTGAACCTTTGTTGCACCACCTCCAAGGCAAATATATTCTTCCTCAGATAAGGAGACCCTTTGACAAGTGAGTACAGCATCTTGAAGAATTCAACACCTTTCACAGCTGTGACATGCTCTGGAATAACCAGAGTAATGCCTTCAGTTTGGAAAAGTGAGCATACTGCTATGCAAAACTTAAAATGCAGGTACTAAGTAGCCACGCTCAATTTGTGTATTTTTAAATTTATGTATTGGCCTTACCATATCCCATGGCACACATTGCTCCCTGATCTACAGGGCAAGCAAACTGGCTTAAGCCAAAGGTGCTGAGTACATTATTAGGAGTTCGCCTTGTGACATGAATCAACTGAGCGGCCTGCGGGTGGCGCTGTCCAGGGAGAGTATAAATACTCGGGCACGGGTCCAGCTTGTGCAGGACATTAACAGGAACTAGTGAAGGACACAACTAGACCGCCATGTTGTAAAACAGTTGATTAAAGCTTTGCTTAACGCTTAGACCAAGTACCTAGTAGTTTTCTTCAGTCACCTTGTTTGACTGAAATGTTTCCTTCCAGTGAAGAAGTGCTTTCCTTAAAAAGCCTGGTTAGAATTGAGAATTTCCCATGTAAGAAGCGTGTGTCACATCAGGATGACTACAAACCCCATCATAAAGACAGACAATTGTTTTAAATTCATGCTAACATTGTCATTTATTTAGGGTGCATACTGGTGTGTTCTTCTGCTTTTGCTTAGGAAAACAGAATAAGATATTGACAGCTAGACAATGGATTATTTTTTAATGTTAAAATCCTTGATGAAGTATTATTTTTAAGAGCCACTTGTAACACAGATTTATTCTTTCTGCCACTGTGTCAGAGGAAGAGAAAGAATCTAAAACATCAGTTAGTCAGCAAGAGGTGTTAGAGCAAAAACCTGACAAAGAGACCATTATAAGCAAGCTAGGTAAGATTGAAGGGGCAGATTGACCTCTGAATTGGCTACGAGTAGCAAGAGGCAGAAAACTGCTAGTATAATTTTCCAATGATACTACTTTAAAGCTAAGATTAACCAATTTTTCTTTTAAATAAATGGTAATTTCTTGTTTGAGCTGGACTTTATATATTGCTACTGATTTAAATGTTCTTTAAAGAAAATGCCAAAATAAAGCAGTCTTCAAATTATGCTGTGGGAATCTAGTGTATGAATGTTTAATTGCTCATGCAAAATGCATTCCAGCCCTATTTTAGTTTTGACTTTCATTCATGAAATTCATTCTTCAGGTATTTTAGCAGAGGTAGTAACCTGATTAAAATAAACAGTTTAATGCCGATGTTAAAATTGCATACGATTTCTTCCTCTGCTAACGCACTAAACATTTGTATGTTGGTATGTACAGCAAATTTCAAAGCCTGCATTTTTAAAAGAGCGTTAACTGTTTTTTCTGTATAAACTTAAATGCAAACTTTGGTATGGATTAATGGTGCTGTATTTCTAAAGTATAAATGTTCTTCTGGCTGCATACAAAGTCAGAAATACAAATGGCTTTGTTTTTGGCAGCTGGGTAGCACAACATACTGATGTTTTAACATGTTCCAGGTGAAGTAATAACGCAGATATTCTTCTAGTTAGCCACACCAAGGAATTGTAGGTTTCGGTTTAGCTGGTGTATAGTGTGTTAGTGAGGCATGCACAGAGGGAGGCAAAGTTGAATGTTTCTCAACTTGCACTGTGCTCATGTATTTCCTACATGAATTAGCTGAAGAGCTGCATTGTCTATGTCTTGGAATTGGTCAGCTACTTGCCTGCTCACTTAATCTGGAACATATATAACTAAAAAGGAAGTGAAAAGCATACTAAGTATTTTGCTGAATTTATTTTTTTCATGCATAGTGTATATACTGCCATGAAAGATTAGACATCTAGGTCACTAAGGTTTGAAAGTAGAGGGGTGGTTGTCTTATCTTGGCCTTCATTGTAGTAAATGGTACTGTAGTTCACTGTGGAGAGCACACTTACCTGCTGCTGGCCTGTGTTATTTTGGATTTTTATGCCAGATAGTTTCCTGCTGCTCAGTGCTAAAGACTACTCTCATAGGCAAGCCTTAGTTCCCTATGAGTAGCTGAACAAAATTCTTGACATAACAACAGAAAATGCTGCAAAAACTCAGCAGGTCAGGCAACATCCGTGGAGAGAAATTTGAGTTGACGTTTCGGGTCGAACCCTTCTTCAAAACTGGAAAGAAAAGAAAATAGATCGAAGGCAGGGCTGCGATCGGACAAAAGAAGTGAAAGAAACAAAAGAGCTAGACGAGATGGTAATAGGCTGAGATTAGGTGTAAAGTGTACTGGCAGGGCAAGAGATAGCTGCCAGGTGTGAGAGAGAAACAAAGGGAAAGGAGTGGAAAAATTACAAGAAAAAATGTGTAATAGGGGCCGAGATTATGATCTGAAATTGTTGAACTCGATAGAGAGTCCGGAAGGCTGCAGAGTGCCTAATCGGAAGATGAGGTGCTGTTCCTCGAGTTTACGTTGAGCTTCCGTGGAACAATACAAGAGGCCAAGGACGGTGAGGTCCGAGTGGGAATGGAGGGGTGAATTAAAATGACAGGCGACCGGAAGCTCGGGGTCACCCTTGACGTTGTATTCGGCTTACTAGATGTGCTCCGACGTGATCTCCTTGAGGTCAGAAGACAGCAGAATAAACTTTCCATCAGTTTGTGGCCTAGGCTATTGAATTAATTTATTGATAAATAAATGGGCAAGAACGCAGTAGCAAACATGAACAGTATATTTACAGTAATATACAGAATCTACCTATTCCTCCTCTAAATATGGAAAATAACGAACACTAACATCTCCTTTGCTAAAATTTACAGTTAAATGGCATCTGAAACAAGATGCCTGACCATAACTTTTTATGTAGGGAATCACTGCTGTCCTTCCACAAAGCCTCCTGTCTCTGCCCCTCTTTCCCCCCCCCCTCCTTTCAAAGGTAAGCTGACTTGGGTAAGTATACTTTCTAACTCCTTAAAAGTTCAACTAGTGAACAGTAGAATTAAATATGATTCTCTCCTAATTATATCAGGATGTCACAGATTATAACTGAGGTTCTTGGAAACTGTCTCCATTATGATAACTGAGGATGTGTGCAAAAGTATTGAAATAGGACAGGTATCTGCCACAACTTGCTGTCACAATGCGATGTAATTTAAGGGTACTTCAATGAGCCATTCCCTCCTGCAGTGATCTTGCTGCATTTCCTGTAAATTAGCCTAGTGTCCCAGACAAAGTAAAAGCTGTAGACCCGTGTATTTCTGTCCCCAGGGAGATTCGCAATCCTAGATCGCTAGTACTCACTACACTTTATTTCTATCTAAACCACTCCAGAAAACTCTAGCTCAGTTCAGATTCCATATCAACTAAGTAGGTTTATTTACAGAAATTAAACCAGAAGGACACATGCAAGAACACGAGCTTAAGTACAGTGGCAGCAGCAAAAGGCCTGATAGTACATACAGTTAGAGTCAATAACGTGCCCCAGTGTTTACTTTTGGTTCCATTTAACGCAAGGCCACCCTGATTCCCATGCTTTGTGGTTCAATTTTTCTATGTCTTTCTCTCGAGTTCCCCATACCATTTGCACCATTTTGCACCCAATAAAATACACCATTTTTGTTTTAAAATTTAGGGAGTCTGTAGTAAATTCCAGGCTGCAACAAAATTATGCAGAACAGGTTAGCTATCTCCAGGTTGAAATGATTCACTGGAGGGTGGTGGTCTCATTTCCCAAACAGAGTCTTCTTGGCTTAATACATTAATACTGCTTGGAAGCCGAAGACTAAAGCCGTCTCCTGAAAACTGGACACACTGGAGCTAGTGTCAGCCGTGGCTCTGTTGGTAGCACCCTTGCCTGAGTCAGAAGGTTGTGGGTTCAAGTCCCACTCCAGAGACTTGAGCACAAAAATCTAGGCTGACACTCCAAAAGGTGCCATCTTTTGGATGAGACGTTAAACCGAGACCCTGTCTGCTCTCTCAGGTGGACATAAAAGACCCCATGGCGCTATTTCGAAGAAGAGCATGGGAGTTTGCCCCAGTGTCCTGTCCAATATTTATCCCTCAATCAATATCACTAAAACAGATTATCTAGTCTTTATCACATTGCTGTTTGTGGGAGCTTGCTGTGTTTAAATGGGCTGCCGCATTTCCTACATTACAACAGTGACTACACTCCAAAAAGTACTTCATTGACTGTAAAGTACTTTGGGACATCTGGTGGTCATGAAAGGCACTATATTCTTTCTTCTTTCTGGGTTTGCCATTTCAAGCATTACCCATTCTCAACTTTACATTTATACAGGGCACAATATATTAATATATTTATTTATATACACATTCTGCCCCATTACCTATACCGTGACAATAGCATGAATCTAATGCAGCTTCTCGTACTCGGGCTGCTTGTCTGTGTGCAGTGGTGGCAGTGCTAGAAACGGGTAATATGCATTAAAATTAAATTTTCTGCTCTGGAGAGCTGTGGTGACCTTAGCTCCTGGGTAATATATTTTTTCTGGTCTTTTGGCTGGAAAATAGAGGTCATCTTTTATGTGGGACACCTTGCATGTGAGTATACATAGTCATTATAACTGGAGTGTTCTTAATTAGGTACAAATTGTGCTCAGATCTCCATGAGGTCTAATGATCATTACCTGATTTTGCACCTTGTCCTTGTGTGTGCTTTTAAAGTTCTTTACATTGTTTAGATAATGAATTCTGAATGATTTATTAGTCGTTTTGGGTTTGAAGTTGAAAATAGAGCCAGTGATTCAAGCATCTCATTGTAATATACTTTCTTTTCCCTTTCCAGATGAGTCAGATGTCGAAGGAGGTAAGTACTTATGTTTCAGCATTGACTGTTGCTCTCTGATTTGGAACTGGAAATAAAGAAAAGATACATTGTTAAATAAGGTCACTGATCCAAATGTCTGGTCATCTTTAAATTTCCGAAAGTGAATTGCTGGAAAATATTAGTGACTTTGATATTCTGTCCAGTAATGAAGGACCCCAAAGGGGTCATCAGTGAAGTATCTCTTCTGCTTCTGTAATACATGTCATGTGAAGGAGAATACGTTTCCTGAATAATGTTGACAGTGCAGCAGATTTCAAAATTGTAGGAACAAACCTTCCAATGAAAAAGTAACTCTTCTGCATCTGAATCATCGTGGCATCTAAGATGAGGAGTGCTTGTTTGCTGTCCAGACTTTGAAAACCGAAAATATATATTTTTTTTACTTATCCTTACGCAGTTGTAATGCAGCCATCTGAATCAGACAAGATGATGAGGTTCTTGTACCTCCTTCACAAAACAATTAAATAAGTATTTTCATTTCACACAATTTTGGAACGAAATATAAATAGCACCTCAGTTTGTCATTTAACTTCTCAACAATTGATTCATCAAACTAATGTACAAGTTATGATGAGAATATTATTTCTGACAGTTGCAGTAGTGGTCGTGTAAAATTGTTTTCCACTGTGTTGACACACTTGGGACAGTGATGTTGAATAACTCTTCTAAACTTATCATGTTCAACCACCCCCATTGTAGAGTCCTGTGCTTTTGTGACTCCTGCATCATCACACAGTAGTATTCATACATTAGTGGTTCTATCTCTGAAAACCCATAATTGTCTACTGCATCCCTCTTTCCTCATCAGAGTCCTCCAACAGTGTTCCCCCCCTGTCCTAGCCCTGAACCTGAATATTTGTCTAGCTTCTCTCCTATTTTCCCTCTTGGCCTCTCCAAGCTCATCTTCTCCATGAGTTGCAGCTCTACTACTTTCTTGAACCCATTCCCCCTAAACTGCTGACCATCCAACTTCCCTTCTTGGCCCCCATGCTAGCTGACATTGTAAATGGTTCCCTCTCCTTGGGTACTTTACTACTCTCTTTCAAATGCCATCATCACCCCCTCTTCAAAAAAAACCACCTTCAACCCTTCTGTCCTTGCAAACTATCACCCCATATCTAACTTTGCTTTCCTCAAGCCCTTGACTGTGTTGTAATCTCCCAAATCATAGAAAGTTACAGCACGGAAGGAGGCCATTTTGGCCCATCATGTCTGCGCCAGCCAGCAAAGAGCTATCCAGCCTAATCCCACTTCCTAGCTCTTGGTCCGTAGCCCTGCAGGTTATCGCATCCCAAGTGTACATCCAAGTACTTTTTAAATGTGATTAGGTTTCCTGCCTCTACCACCCTTTCAGGCAGCGAGTTCCAGACCCCTACAACCCTCTGGGTGAAGAAATTTCCCCTCAAATCTCCTCTAAACCTTCCATCAATTACTTTAAATCTGTGCCCCCTGGTTTTTGACACCTCTGCTAAGGGAAATGGGACCTTTCTATCCACTTTATCTATGCCCCTCATAATTTTATACACCTCAATAAGGTCTCCCCTCAGCCGCCTCTGTTCCAAGGAAAACAGACCCAACTTATCCAGTCTTTCCTCATAGCTAAGATTCTCTACTCCTGGCAACATCCTTGTAAATCTCCTCTGTACCCTCTCTAGTGCAATCACATCTTTCCTGTAATGTGGTGACCAGAACTGCACGCAGTACTCTAGCTGAGGCCTAACTAGTGTTTTATACAGTTGAAGCATAACCCCCCCCCCCCCCCCGCTCTTGTATTCTAAGCCACGGCTAATAAAGGCAAGCATTCCGTATGCCTTATCTATCTGGCCTGCTACCTTCAGGGATCTGTGGACATGCAATCCAAGGTCCCTTTGTTCCTCTACACTACTCAGTGTCCTACCATTTAATGTGTATTCCCTTTCCTTGTTAGCCCTCCCCAAATGCATTACTTCACACATCTCTGGATTGAATTCCATTTGCCACTGTTCTGCCCACCTGACCAATTTATTGATATCTTCCTGCAGTCTACAGCTTCCTTCTTCAGTATCGACCACACAGCCGATTTTAGTATCATCTGCAAACTTCTTAATCATATCCCCTATATTCAAGTCTAGATCATTGATATATGCCACAAAAAGCAAGGGACCTAGTACTGAGCCCTGCGGAACCCCACTGGAAACAGCCTTCCAGTCACAAAAACACCCAACTACCATTACCCTCTACTTCCTGTCTCCGAACCAGTTTTGAATCCAACTTGACACTTTGCCCTGAATTCCATGGGCTTTTAACTTGTGACCAGTCTGCCATGTGGAACCTTATCAAAAGCCTTGCTAAAGTCCATATGCACTACATCAAACGCACTACCCTCATCTACCCTCCTTGTTACCTCCTCAAAAAATTCAATCAAGTTTGTCAGACACGACCTTCCCTTAACAAATCTGTTCTGACTATCCTTGATTAATCCATGTCTTTCTAAATGAAGATTTATCCTGTCCTTCAGAATTCTTTCCAATAATTTTCCCACTACCGAGGTTAGGCGGACAGGCCTGTAATTACTCGGGCTATCCTTTTCTCCCCTTTTTAAACAAGGGTACCACATTAGCAGTCCTCCAGCACCACACCTGAAGCCAGAGAGGATTGAAAAATGATGGTCAGGGCCTCTGCTATTTCCTCTTTTGCTTCGCTTAATAGCTTGGGATACATTTCATCTGGGCTTGGGGATTTATCCACTTTTAAATCTGTTAAACCCCTTAATACTTCCTCTCTCACTGTTTATTTCATCTAATATTTCACACTCCTCCCCCCTGATAGCAATGTCTGCTTCGCCCCGCTCCTTTGTGAAAACAGACGCAAAGTAAGAACCCTACCGACATCTCCTGTCTCCACACACGGATTACACTCATGATCTCTAATAGGCCCTACCCTTTCTTTACTTATCCTCTTACTCTTAATATATTTATAAAACATCTTTGGGTTTTCCTTGATTTTACTTGCCAAGAATTTTTCATGCTCTCTCTTTGCTTTTCTAAAAACCTTTTTAATTGCACCCCTGCACTTTCTGTACTCCTCTAAATGTTCTGGCGTATTTAGCCCTTGGTATCTGTCATACGCCTCCCTTTTTTCTGCAACTTTATTTTTGAATCTCTCCAATCCGGTTTCTGCCCCTAGTCAAAGTCACAAATTATATCCACCCTAGTGCACTATCTCTCCTCCTCCTTCTCGATCTCTCTGCAGCCTTTGACACGGTTGGCCACACCATCCTCCTCCAACACCTCTCCATTGTCCAGCTGAGTAGGTCTGCCAATGCTTGGGTCCACTCATATCTTTTCAATTGTTAGGAATGCAAATTTTGGAATATTATAGATAAAGGCTGCAGTCCTGCGTCTAAATGGCAAGATTGAGTCAAACACTTGGTCTGTTCATTAAACTTTAGTAAACCAACACAGCGATCACCTAAGATGCGGACACAGAAGAACGCACGTTTTTTTTGTTCGTTCATGGGATGTGGGCGTCGCTGGCAATGCCGACATTTGTTGCCCATGAGAAGGTGGTGGTGAGCCGCCGCCTTGAACCGCTGCAGTCCGTCTGGTGAAGGTACTCCCACAGTGCTGTTAAGGAGGGCGTTCCAGGATTTTGACCCAGCGACGATGAAGGAACGGCGATATACTTCCAAGTCAGGATGGTGTGTGACTTGGAGGGGAACTTCGAGGTGGTGGTGTTCCCATGCGCCTACTGCCCTTGTTCTTCTAGGCGGCAGAGGTCGCGGGTTTGGATAGTGCTGCTGAAGGAGCATGGACGATTTGCTGCAGCGCATCTTGTAGATGGTACACACTGCAGCCACGGTACACCGGTGATGGAGGGAGTGAATGTTTAAGGTGGTAGATGGGGTGCTAATCAAGCAAGCTGCTTTGTCTTGGGTGGTGTCAAGCTTCTTGTGTGTGGTTGGAGCCGCACTCATCCAGGCAAGTGGAGAGTATTCTATCACACTCCTGACTTGTGCCTTGTAGATGGTGGAAAGGCTTTGGGCAGTCGGGAGGTGAGACACGAGCCACAGAATACCCAGCCTCTGACCTGCTCTTGCCTCAGTATTTATGTGGCTGGTCCAGTTAGGTTTCTGGTCAATGGTGACCCCCCAGGATGTTGATGGTGGGGGATTCGGCGATGGTAATGTCGTTGAATGTCAAGGTGCGGTGGTTAGACTCACAAGTTCCCAGATGTTGGTGAGGAGGATTTTGCAGGGTCGACTGGGCTGGGTGTGCCCTTGTTGTGTCCATAGCCGGTGCCGAGGTCGATGCTGGGCGATCTGTCCATTTTTATTATTCTTGTTTTTCGTAGTGGTTTTTTACAACCGAGTGGCTTGCTAGGCAATTTCAGAGGGCAGTTAAGAATCAACCACATTGTTGTGGGTCTGGAGTCACATATAGGCCAGACCAGGTCAGGACGGCAGATTTCCTTCCCTAAAGGACATTGGTGAACCAGATGGATTTTTACGACAATCCGATAGTTTCATTGTCACCATTACTGATACTAGCTTTTCAATCCAGATTTATTTAATTAACTGAATTTAAATTCCCCAGCTGCCGTGGTGGGATGGATTCTTTCGCCAATTCATGATATTGATCTCTAACACAATCATGGCCATAGCATCTCCAGCAATGGCATCTCTTCTCGCCCCACACTGTTACTTCTCGAGTCCTGAAAGGATCTATCCTTTGCCCCCCCTCCTCATTGTCATCCACATGCTTTCCCTTGGCGACATTAGCCAAAGACATGGAATCGGGCTCCATATGTATGCTGACGACATCCAGCTCTACCTCACCACCAACACTCTTGACCCCTCCACTGCCTCTGTGTTGTCAGACTGCTTGTCTGACATCCAATTCTGGATGACTCCAATTCTTCCAGTTAAACATTGGGAAGACTGAAGCTATCGTCTTTGACCCTCGCCATAAACACCATACCCTTGCCACCAATTCCATCCCCTTTCCCAGCTGCTCTCTCAGGTTAAACAAGATTGTTCACTACTTCCACCTCCTATTTGACCCCCAGCTGAGTTTCAGGCCCCATATGTGTACAATTCTGGTCACCATATTATAAAAAGGATATACTGGAGAGGGTGCAAAAAAGATTTACAAGGTTGATACCAGAAATGCGAGGTTATATCTATCGGGAAAGAATGATCAGGCTGGGTCTCTTGTCTCTTGAAAAGAGAAGGCTGCAGGGTGACCTAATAGGGGTCTTTAAAATTAGGAAAGGTTTTGATAGAGTAGACACAGTGTTTCCACTTGTGGGGAAGAGCAAAACTAGAGGCCATCAATATAAGATAGTCACCGAGAAATCAAATAGGGAATTCATAAGAAACTTCTTTACCCAGAGAGTGTTGAGAATGTGGAACTCGCTACCACAGGGTGTAAATGAAGCGAATAGCATAGATGCATTTAAGGGGAGGCTAGATAGCATATGCGGGAGAAGGGAATGGAGGGTTATGCTGATAAGAACATAAGAAGTAGGAGCAGGAGTAGGCCATACGGCCCCTCGGGCCTGCTCCGCCATGCAATAGGATCATGGCTGATCCGAATCTAGACTCGCGTCCACTTCCCTGCCCTCTCCCCATAACCCCTAATTCCTTTATCTGCTCGGAAACTGTCTATCTCCATTTTACATTTATTTAATGTTGCAGCTTCCACAGCTCTCTGGGGTAGCAAATTCCATAGATTTACTACCCTCTGAGTGAAGAAGTTTCTCCTCATCTCAGTTTTGAAAGGGCAGCCCCTTATGCTAAGATTATGCCCCCTAGTTCTAGTCTCACCCATCAGTGGAAACATCCTCACCGCATCCACCCGATCAAGCCCCCTCACAATCTTATATGTTTCGATAAGATCGCCTCTCATTCTTCTGAACTCCAATGAGTAGAGTCCCAACCTACTCAACCTTTCCTCATGCGTCAACCCCCTCATCTCCGGAATCAACCGAGTGAACCTTCTCTGAACCGCCTCGAGAGCAAGTATATCTTTTCTTAAATATGGAAACCAAAACTGCACGCAGTATTCCAGGTGTGGCCTCACCAATACCCTGTATAACTGAAGCAAGACTTCCCTGTTTTTATACTCCATCCCCCTTGCAATAAAAGCCAAGATTCCATTGGCCTTCCTGATCACCTGCTGCACCTGCATACTAACTTTGTGTTTCATGCACCAGGACCCCCAGATCCCTTTGTACTGTAGCACTTTGCAGTTTCTCTCCATTTAGATGAGGAAAGACGGGAGGAGGCTCGAGTGGAGCATAAACACCGGTATGGACTGGTTGGGCTGAATGACCTGTTTCTGTGCTGTATATCCTATGTAATATCCTCTTCATCACAAAGAATGTCTACTTCCACCTTGCCTGTCTCCACCTCTGCTTCAGCCCATCTGCCACTGAATCCCTCATCTGTGCCTTTGTCACCTTCAGACTTGATTATTCCAATATCTGAGTCTCGGGTACGACTTAGAATCAGGATCAGGAATGAAGAAAGAATTGAGATTATCTACCTTGTAGGATAGTCTTTAATCTTTAAATGGAAATATCTTTCACCTACTAAGGACACAGCTAACTGGTTTCGTTTTGACTCTTTCACAAATTATATTTATTTATCAGTTATTTACTAATATTTTATATGTCAGAGTTTCTTTGCATCTTTTGTGGAAAATCTAATGAGGCTTAGAAGGTTTTGACATCCGTATCTTAAAACGATCTTACTCTTGTGATTCTTAAACTGATGGCCAAAAAATTAAGGTCCCATAAAGTAAATACTCTCTCTTTATATCTACACAATAGTGCTTTACCTCTGCAAAACAGAATGCATTATTTTTACATTTTCTTTGCTGTTGCTTACTGTTGTAATTCAGACTTTGTCCCAAAATGTTTTATTGGTGTTCATAGCAATGATGTAGATTCCATAGGAAGGCTTGTGCCTCCTGTGATTCAAGCTTGTAAGCTGTGTGCATGGAATCAATGTGTTTGTGCCACAAGATAATTACCCTTTTACCAAATATTTTGCACTGGAAGATGTGAGATGCTTACAGTATGCTCCTGATTGTTTCGATAGGTGAAAAAAAATCACTTTACTGACAAACCATGTAGTTGACGCTAAAGCTGCAAGTCAAATTTATTTAAAGATGTAAATTGATACAGAAGCAAAATAAACCAGCAGATAAACATCAATAGCAAATAGTTGAGGCTTGTAATAAGGGAACATCTATAATTATGGGTGATTTTAACTATCATATTAATTGGACAAATCAAATTGGGCAGGGCTGCCTTGAGGATGAGTTCATTGAGTGTATTAGGGATGGGTTTCTTGAGCAGTATGTAACTGAACCGACCAGGGGGCAAGCAACCTTAGATCTGGTCCTGTGTAACGAGACAGGATTAATTAAAAATGTCCTAGTAAAGGAGCCCCTTGGAATGAGTGACCATAACATGGTTGAATTCCATATTCAATTAGAGGGTGAGAAGGTTGGATCTCAAACAAGCGTGCTAAGCTTGAATAAAGGAGACTATGAAGGTATGAGAGCGGAATTGAGTAGAGTGCATTGGGAAAATAGATTAAAGGGTAAGACGATACATGATCAGTGGTGTACATTTAAGGAGTTATTTTACAACTTCCAAAAAATATATATTCCACTGAGAAGAAAAGGGTGTAAAAGAAAAGACAGCCATCCATGGCTAAGTAAAGAAATTAAGGATAGTATTCAACTAAAAACAAGGGCATATAAGGTAGCCAAATCTAGTGGGAGGATACAGGATTGGGAAAACTTTAAAAGACAGCTAAAAATAACAAAAAGATTGATTAAGAAAGGGAAGATAGATTATGAAAGTAAATTAGCAAAAAATATAAAAACAGATAGTAAGAGTTTTTATAGTTATATAAAAAGAAAAAGGGTGGCTAAAGTAAATGTTGGTCCCTTAGAGGATGAGACCGGGAAATTAATGGTGGGAAATATGGAGATGGCAAAAACACTGAATGAATATTTTACATCAGTCTTTACAGTAGAAGAAACTAAGAATATCCCAACACTGGACAAACAGGGGGCTAAAAGGGGGGAGGAGCTAAACACAATCAAAATCACTAAGGAAGTGGTACTCTGTAAAATAATGGGACTCAAGGCGGATAAATCACCTGGACCTGATGGCTTACATCCTAGGGTCTTGAGGGAAGTGACGGTAGGGATTGTGGATGCATTGGTAATAATTTTCCAAAACTCCCTGGACTCGGCAAAGGTCCCGGCAGACTGGAAAACTGCTAATGTAACACCCTTATTTAAAAAGGGCAGTAGACAGAAGGCTGGAAACTATAGACCGGTTAGCCTAACATCTGTGGTAGGTGATGTGCCTCAATAATCCCGAGACTCGTTGTTAGCGAAACAAAACAAGGCTTTTATTAACTTAGAAGTGGAGAGAGGTATCTTCCCTGGAGGTCTGCAGTACTGGCTGTGAGGCCAGACTGAGCTGGCTTACATAGAGGCCAGGTATGGGCGGAGCCCTACACACAACACATTCCATACATTCCAATACACAATACAATGGTGAGGAGAAACCTGAAACCAACCACAGTCACAGGCAATACAATGGTAAGGGGGAAACCTGAAACCAACCACAGTCACAGGCAGTGATGAATGGAATATTTCATCACATTCACCCCTTCTATAGATTTAGTCTGTTCGGGGGTTTGGTAGTCCTCTGCGACCGACGTGGCTGTTGTGGTGTCGCGGGTGTCGGCTGGGTGTCCCCGGTGGCCTCCTGGGTCTCTGCCGGGGGTGCCGCCAGGGTTGTTGAAGGGGTAGTTGGTGGGGGTGCCGTTGGTTGATGTTCTTCCGGGGGTGATGAAAGAGTAGTGGGTGGGTAAGAGTTGCTGTGGTCGTTGTTGCTGCTATTGCAGTGGTTGCTGTCGTTACCGGCTGGGGCGACGTCTTTTATTGACACGGTGTCCTCCCTTCCGTCGGCGTGCCGGACATACGCGTATTGGGGGTTGGCGTGGAGTAGGTGCACTGGCTCCACGAGAGGATCCGTCTTATGGCCCCTCACATGCCTTCGCATGAATACCGGACCCGGGGTGGAGAGCCATGACGGCATGGATACGCCTGAGGTGGATTTCCGGGGGAAGCTAAACATTCGTTCATGAGGCGTGGCAGTACACAATAGCGACCGTATCGAATGGAGCACATCTGAGAGGACTTCCTGCCAGCGGGAGATAGGGAGGCCCTTGGTCCTTAGAGCTAGAGTGACTGCTTTCCATACTGTCCCGTTCTCTCGCTCCACTTGACCGTTACCCTGGGGGTTGTAGCTGGTGGTACGGCTCGTGGCGATACCCCTGGACAGCATGTACTGGCGTAGCTCTTCACTCATGAAGGACGCCCCCCTATCCGTGTGGATGTAGCTCGGCATACCGAACAGGCAGAACAGGCTGTTGAGGCATTTAATGACCGTGGCGCTGGTCATGTCTGGGCAGGGGAAGTTAATAAAATTGATGTGCCTCAATAATCCCGAGACTCGTTGTTAGCGAAACAAAACAAGGCTTTTATTAACTTAGAAGTGGAGAGAGGTATCTTCCCTGGAGGTCTGCAGTACTGGCTGTGAGGCCAGACTGAGCTGGCTTACATAGAGGCCAGGTATGGGCGGAGCCCTACACACAACACATTCCATACATTCCAATACACAATACAATGGTGAGGAGAAACCTGAAACCAACCACAGTCACAGGCAATACAATGGTAAGGGGGAAACCTGAAACCAACCACAGTCACAGGCAGTGATGAATGGAATATTTCATCACAGTAGGTAAAATTTTGGGGTCCATTATTAAGGAGACAGTAACAGGACATTTGGATAATCATAATTTAATAGGACAAAGTCAGCATGGTTTTATGAAGGGGAAGTCCTGTTTGACAAATTTGCTGGAGTTCTTTGAGGAAGTAACGTATAGGGTGGATAAAGTGGAACCAGTGGACGTAGTGTATTTAGACTTCCAAAAGGCATTTGACAAGGTGCCACACAAAAGATTATTGCTTAAGATAAAAAATCACGGGATTGGGGGTAATATTCTGGCATGGATAGAGGATTGGCTATCTAACAGAAGGCAGAGAGTTGGGATAAATGGTTCATTCTCAGACTGGCAATCAGTAACTAGTGGTGTTCCGCAGGGGTCAGTGCTGGGTCCCCAACTCTTTACAATCTATATTAACGATTTGGAGGAGGGGACTGAGTGTAACATATCAAAGTTTGCAGATGATACTAAGATGGGAGGGAAAGTAGTGAGTGAGGAGGACATAAAAAACCTGCAAGGGGACATCGACAAGCTAAGTAAGTGGGCAGAGATTTGGCAGATGGAATACAATACTGGAAAGTGTGAGGTTATGCACTTTGGCAGGAAAAATCGTAGAGCAAGTTATTATCTTAATGGCAAGAAACTGGAAAGTACTGAAGTACAAAGGGATCTGGGGGTCCTGGTGCACGAAACTCAAAAGGTTAGTATGCAGGTGCAGCAAGTGATTAAGGCGGCCAATGGAATGTTGGCTTTCATTGCTAGGGGGATAGAATATAAAAATAGGGAGGTATTGCTTCAGTTGTACAAGGTATTGGTGAGACCGCACCTGGAATACTGCGTACAGTTTTGGTGTCCATACTTAAGAAAGGACATACTTGCTCTCAAGTCAGTACAAAGAAGGTTCACTCGGTTAATCCCGGGGATGAGGGGATGGACATATGAGGAGAGGTTGAGTAGATTGGGACTCATTGGAGTTCAGAAGAATGAGAGGCGATCTTATTGAAACATATAAGATTGTGAAGGGGTTGGATCGGGTGGATGCAGGGAGGATGTCCCCGATGATGGGTGAAACTAGAACTAGGGGGCATAGTCTTAGAATAAGGGGCAGCTCTTTCAAAACTGAGATGAGGAGGAACTACTTCACTCAGAGGGTGGTAGGTCCATGGAATATGCTGCCCCAAAAAGCTGTAGAAGCTACATCATTACATAAATTTAAAACAGAAATAGACAGTTTCCTAGAAGTAAAGGGAATTAAGGGTTACGGGGAGCGGGCAGGAATTTGGACATGAGTCGAGGTTCGGATCGGTCATGGCCCTGTGGGTAGCGGAGCGGGCCCAGGGGCCGTGTAGCCTGATCCTGCTCCTATTTCGTGTGTCTAATTCTGTTAGATTCAGGAGATGGTTCTGTGATAGTGGATTGGCGGTTAGGATCAGATCAGCCATGATCTTATTGAATGGCGGAGCAGGCTCGAGGGGCCGATTGGCCTACTCCTGCTCCTATTTCTTATGTTCTTATGTAATACCATATTTATTAATGGCTCTCTAAAATTTAAATAATAAAGCATTTTGAAATTCTTAAGGACCCCTTTGCAGAGTCTTAACTGAATTTTGGTTGAATGTAGTGTGGCTGCTGCAGTCCTATGGAGCCCACTTCAGATCTATGACATGGAAATAGGGTTGGGCTGAGTGAACTGAAAACCGGGAGAGCTTGCAGCAGCTATACCTGTCCAGGCAACTTATCCCACCTCAGAGCAAAGGAGACCTTTCCCAAGGCAAAGGACTAAGGAAATCCTAGCAACCAGAGTTCCATTTCAAAATACCAACACACTGTAACTGAAGTACATGAACAAGATATGATATTTTAAAACTAATGCAGGATAGAACCTACTTACCCCATTATAATCCTGGTCTAGCATCACACTGTTACAAAACATCTGCTTTCTTGCCGTGTGACAGCTTCAATTAAAATCCCTGCTGCCATAAGTGAGCAATGACAGACTGCTAACTCCACTAAGACTCCTATTGTGAAAGCTCCAAAAAGTAAATAAAATTGATTATATATTATTAGAATTGTATTCTCTTGAGTACACTCTTGAGTATTAATATGACTGAAAGCAAAACTCTTCAAATGTACTACAGCCTGCAACATTCTCCCAGCCTTTACAATGTTTTGTCAGCGTGTACTTAAATGCTTTTTTAATAAATTTGAGTTTTCTGCTAAGTAAGGAAAGGCAGTTTTTGCCCTGGTTCGTGTGGTTAAAGTGTTCTGCATTTTGATTGGCTAGCTGTGGTTTTGTCCATATCTTTGTGCTTCATAAAAGGTGCGAATTAGATGCACTGATCTCTGTGACAGAATTCCCACTATGTGCTCCCCTCATGCAAAGCTCTGCTGGGAGTGTTGAATCCTCAGATTTATCCCATAGCATTTGTTTCAAAAAGACAAAGAAATCCTAGTTATGTAGAGTCATAGCGTTATACAGCACAGAAAGAGGCCCTTCGGCCCATCGTGTCCGCGCCGGCCATCAAGCCCTGTCTAATCCCATTTTCCAGCATTTGGTCCGTAGCCTTGTATGCTATGGCATTTCACGTGCTCATCCAAATGCTTCTTGAATGTTGTGAGGGCTCCTGCCTCTACCACCCTTTCAGGCAGTGAGTTCCAGATTCCAACCACCCTCTGGATGAAAAAGTTTTTCCTCAAATCCCCTCTAAACCTCCTGCCCCTTACCTTGAATCTATGCCCCCTTGTTATTGACCCCTCTACTAAGGGGAAAAGTTCCTTTCTATCTACCCTATCTATGACCCTCATAATTTTGTATACCTCAATCAGGTCCCCCCTCAGCCTTCTCTGCTCCAAGGAAAACAACCCCAGCCTGTCCAGTCTTTCTTCATAGCTGAAGCGCTCCAGCCCAGGTAACATCCTGGTAAATCTCCTCTGCACCCTCTCCAAAGCAATCACATCCTTCCTATAGTGTGGCGACCAGAACTGCACACAGTACTCCAGCTGTGGCCTTACCAGCGTTTTGTACAGCTCCATCATAACCTCCCTGCTCTTATATTCTATGCCTCGGCTAATGAAGGCAAGTATCCCATATGCCTTTTTAACCACCTTATCCACCTGTTCTGCTGCCTTCAGGGATCTATGTACATGCACACCAAGGTCCCTCTGATCCTCTGTCTTTCCTAGGGTCTTACCATTCATTGTGTATTCCCTTGCCTTGTTAGTCCGTCCAAAATGCATCACCTCACACTTTTCAGGGTTAAATTCCATTTGCCACTCTTCCGCCCATCGTCCTGTAGCCTGAGGTTCCCCTCCTCGCTATTTACCACCCCACCAATTTTCGTGTCATCTGCGAACTTACTGATCATACCTTTTACATTCACATCCAAATCATTAATGTAGACCACAAACAGCAAGGGACCAAGCACCGATCCCTGCAGTACCCCACTGGACACAGGCTTCCAGTCACAAAAACAACCTTCCACCATCACCCTCTGCCTTCTGCCACTAAGCCAGTTTTGGATCCAATGTGCCAAGGCACCCTGGATCCCATGGACTCTTACCTTCCTGACCAGTCTGCTATGCGGGACTTTATCGAAAGCCTTACTGAAATCCATGTAAACCACATCCACTGCACTACCCTCATCCACACACCTAGTCACCCCCTCGAAAAATTCAATCAAATTGGTCAGACATGATCTTCCCTTGACAAAGCCATGCTGGCTATCCCTAATTAATCCTTGCCTCTCCAAGTGGAGACTAATTCTGTCCCTCAGAATTTTTTCCAATAATTTCCCTACCACTGATGTTAGGCTCACTGGCCTGTAATTCCCTGGTTTATCCCTACTACCCTTCTTGAATAATGGTACTACGTTAGCTGTTCTCCAGTCCTCTGGCACATCCCCTGTGGCCAGAGAGGTTCTGAAAATTTGTGTCAGAGCCCCTGCAATCTCCTCCTTTGCCTCACATAGTAGCCTGGGATACATCTCGTCCGGGCCTGGGGATTTATAGGTACTAAAACCGCTAGTACCTCTTCCCTCTCGATGCTAATATGTTCAAGTATATCATAGTCCCCCTGCCTGATATCTATGTCCACATCGTCCTTTTCTATAGTGAACACAGATGCAAAAAATTCATTTACATCTTCTGGCTCTACACACAGCTTGCCACTTTGGTCCCTAATGGGCCCTACTCTTTCCCTAGTTATCCTCTTGCCCTTAATATACTTATAAAACACCTTAGGATTTTCCTTTATTTTGCTCGCCAGTGTTATTTCATGGCCCATCCTCGCTCTCCTAATTTCTTTTTAAAGTATCCCCCTGCACTTTTTATACTCCTCTAGGGCTTCCTCTGTCTTTAGTCCTTTGTATCTGCCAAAAGCCCCCCTTTTTCTCCTAATCCAGTCTCGTATATCCCTTGACATCCAAGGTTCCCTGGGCTTGTTGGTCCCACCCTTGACCTTTACGGGAACATGTTGCCATTGTACTCTCTCAATTTCCTTTCTGAAAGACTCCCATTGCTCCGATGTGGATTTTCCTTCAAGTAGCTGATCCCAGTCCACATTGGCCAGATCCTGCCTTATATTAAAATCGGCCTTCCCCCAATTTAGAACCTTTATTTCCGGTCCATCCTTGTCCTTTTCCATGACTACCTTAAATCTCACCGAATTATGGTCACTGTCACCAAAGTGCTCACCCACTAACACTTCTACCACTTGTCCGGCCACATTCCCTAGAATTGTAGGACTTTCTACATGCTGGCTCAAAAAGCTCTCCTGGATGCACTTTAAGAATTCCGCACCCTCTAAGCCTTTCACACTCTGACTATCCCAGTTAATATTGGGGAAGTTGAAATCCCCCACTATTATTACCCTATTATTTGCACACTTCTTTGAGATTTGCCTACATATCTGTTCCTCTATCTCCCCCTGGCTGTTTGGGGGCCTATAGTACACTCCCAGCAAAGTGCTAGCCCCCTTTTTGTTTTTAAGTTCAACCCATATGGCCTCATTAGAGGAACCTGTTAATATATCATCCCTCCTTACAGCAGTAATTGACTCCTTAATTAATATTGCGACACCCCCTCTTTTACACCCCCCTCTGTCTCGCCTGAAGATTCTATACCCCGGAATATTGAGCTGCCAGTCTTGCCCCTCCCTCAACCATGTCTCCGTGATAGCAACAATATCATACTCCCATGTGTTCATCAACAACTTCAGTTCATCCACCTTATTCGTAAGACTCCTTGCATTAAAATAAATGCCATTCAGCCTTGCCTTACTCCCTTGTGCCGTTACATATTTGCTCTGCCTTCCAGCCTGACTTGTTTTTTCCTCTATATTGCTTTGTAAAATGATCTATTGAATGGAGAGAATGAGTGTACCAGTCCAAGAGGGCAGGATAGACACAGTCCTGTTTCAATATTACAGTAATTTGTTTGAGCAAGTTACATTTTTAAAGTACAGGAAACTTTTTTTTATCCGGCACCGACGTGGTGCTGGTTCATCAAAAATTCCGGATAACCGAAAGCTATAGTAAAAGATACGGAGAGCTGAGAGCTCTGTATAAAGCAACAAACCCTGTTGCTTAGCAACAGGTTCAGAACAATGGCCACAAGTGCCAAGCGTCTCTGTAGCTTAGCAACAGCTGCAGCCACACCCTTGCACAGCAACAGATCGAGGAAGGCAAGTACAGTATGAAGTAAAACTTACCTGAACCTACTCCTGAATTTTGCCGGTTAACCGAGATTTCCGGTTATTTAGGTGCCGGTAAATCGAAAGTTTCCTGTAATGTGTTTTGCCCCCTTTCCTTGCCAGTATTGCACATTCTAGTAATTGATGCATCAATATTTGCAGATCCTGATGCTGCCCACAATTCCACCGAGAAGAAGCATGCAGCTGAGGTGAATGGAGAGATTTCTGATGAGCTTTCTCCCCAAATTGTACAGAGGTTTGATGTCTTTTTTTATTTATTTAAATATTCACACCCATAGCTGATAAATGACTTGTTGAGATTTGGTCATTCATGAGGGAATTTATTTGATTGCCTTTGTAATTTCTAAATAAATACCCACTTTTCCATATTTACATTCATCACAAACGATTATGTTTTCTTGGACAGCAAGCGAATACCTCGACCAGGCAGTGCAAGACCAGCACCTCCCAGAGTAAAGAAGCAGGAAAGTGGAGACTCGCCTTCAGAAAGGTAGATGTTTCTCCTATTATTATTATGATGATATGGTGGGTGTCCTTGCAATTCACTATGTAAAACAAAAGAATAATATCCTGCAAAATGGAATGTATTTTCTACTGTTATGTTGTGTGATATCAGTGCATTGCAAGGTGATAATCGAATAGTAAAATTCAGATGACAAGTATAAATTACTCCAGCTTTGCCTTCGCTGGATTATATTACCTGAGCCCCTTGATTGAATAACCAGCTTGTAAGTCACTGACCGTTAATTCAGCCTTCGCTCTCGAAAGTCAGTCGGTGAACCGTATTGAGGCAAATTTTACAAAGCCAAATTTCTGTGGTGAGGGGAAAAAGAGAATAAAAGGGTGTGTCATTAGAAATTTGAAGTCAGTGAGGAAAATGCAGATGCTTTTGCCATGATCTTTGAAAACTCTCTTGATTCAGGAATTGTTCCCTTGGATTGAAAAATTGCCAATTGCCAATATTGCTCTATTATTTAAGAAGGGTGGGAGAGAGAAACCAGGAAATTATAGACCTATTAGTCTAAAGTCTGATGAAGGGAAGTTACGAGAATCTATCATTAGGGATAGAGTGACTGAGCACTTGGACAAATATGAACTGATCAGAGAGAGCCAATGTGGATTTGTAATGGGTAAGTCATGTCTAACTAGTTGCATTTTTTGAGGAGTTTACTAACCTGGTAGATAAGGGAATGTCTATGGATGTTATTTAAATGGGATTCCAGAAGCCATTTGATAAGTTTCCACACAGGAGACTGTTAGTGCACAGAATTGGAGGCAGCCTATCATTTTTCCTATCATCCAGTTTCATAATGTGATTGGATGATAGGCTGGGAGAGTTAGTGTATTAGAGGAATGAGCTTCAACAGGTCATTCTCAAAGCTATTGTTGCACATTAAAAAGGAACACTGGTTATTAGTGCCTGTCTTGACAGCTGTCATAGCATTACAAATGTTTACAGCACTGAAATAGGTCATTTAGCACTTCGTGTGCAGTCATAAATCTGTTCTTCAGTTTCACATAACTTTCTTAAATTCTGTCTCAAAAATAATATATTAATTTTTAACTTGCTTTATTGTGCTTTTCCAGAATTGGTAGTGCAAAGCCTGTGTCTAATGTAATTGTCGATAAAGGAAGGAGCGTTGAAGAGGAAGAGGATGATGATGAACAGTTTGTGGTGGAAGAAGCAGTCTCACAGCTGCCAGATATGCCTGACATGGAACCTGTAAGTCAAGTCCATGTTTTGAAATGTGGGGTGGGGGGTGGTAATTTTAACCCTAAAAAACGGGCAGGTTTGGATCGGGTGGGAGGTTGAAGTGGTAGAATCTAAATCTTGTCTCCAACCTGCCCATTCCCGGTTTTAACGGGGGCGGGTGACCAACCTGTTCACAGGAGGCAGGTTGGCACTGCATGCTTCACTTTGAATCACCCGTTTAAATTTAACTCTGGGCAGCCGGGTTTCCTAGGCCTCAACAGCTAAAGGAAGGCGAGGACTGGATCCAGGAGGTAAGTGCCTTTCCACTTACCTGCTGAATCCAGCGCCCCTGCCTCACCAAACCCCTGTGATCGGAACCCCCACCCTTCTGATCTCCCTCCAACCCCACCTTCACGAGATCTCCGATTTGCCCCCCCCCCCCCCGCCGCTCCTCCGGCCTTCGATCCTCAGCCTCCAACACCCCCGCCATCCCCCCCCCCCCGATCCCGGACTCTGATCCCTTCCTCCTTCCTCTCTGCTCTCCAGTTGCGACCTGGTGCCGCAGGCCTACCTGCCAGCCAGCCTCCCAATCTGGCTGGCTGTGGCTGGGGTGGGGGGGGGGGGAGCGGTGGAAGTAGAGAAAAAAAATGTTAATCAGGGCCTGAGGGGAACCCATCCTCCTGGGTTTCCCAACCGCAATCCAGCCCCCCTGCTCCCTACCTGCCTCCTAGTTAAAATCCTGCTCGTGGCGTGGGAATAAGAGTGAAAGACTTCACCAATATTACAGTACTAACTAACTGGATAGTGCTCACTTTAATCACTTTTTATATTTTGACAAGAAGGCCCAGGTGATCCAGCTCATTGATCATGGTGAAGGACTTAATTTAGTCAATTAAAAAAAAAGCGGCTGAGTGGCACAGTTGAATAGCGCACTCCCTTTCTATGTCTAGGTACTGGGTTCAAAACTAGCTCAGATGAAAGAATTCAAAACCTTCTCCCACTGCCATGCCTATGGGCACTAAGTGGAATGACTTGGGTCAGATCGACACTGTTGCCTTTGGACACAAATTTATTCAAAAAGGTGCAATAATGGCTGGTGAGAGAAGTGGGAAAGTTCACTCTAGTGCAAGAGGTGTGCTTTTTTGACATGGTTTATGGCGTGTTGTTAGGACTTGGTAAAGGGAAGCTGTATTCTATATATGTACCAGGTAGGGATGCTGAACCACAACAGTGCTTTTGTAAATGGGGAAGTTCAGGCAATCAAGTTATGTGGAACGTTACTTTGAGCCCCTTTCATAAGATTACTGGGGTACAAGCCCAAAATCCGATCCAAATTGCATGATTCTCAGACAAGTTCCAAGGACTAATGCCTCACTGTTTCTACATTGGACTCAACCACACTACTTCTTATTGGAACAACAAAGTTGTAAGCCACAGTCTGAAACAGCCAAAGTTGATGGACACCATTTGCTGAAAAATCCAAGGCCAGGAAGTGTTCCATCAGAGTTCAGCAGCCAAATCGAGATCAGGTACAAGAAAGCCAAACTCTTCATAAGTTTGATCCTGGAAAAGCTACAGGTCCCATTGATCTAGCTAGATATGGTTTCAAACCCTTAGTGAAGTATTTAAAGGTCCTACTGGCTTAATTATTCCAACTGTCTCTGTGAACTTGCTTTCCATTTGAATGGGACGAGACATCAAACACCGTGTCTGTCCACAAGAAGAGAATAAAAGTCAGATCCTAATAACTACATTCTAGTATTTCTGTCGCCAATCACACCAAAGCTCATGGAAATCACAGTGAATAAGAAGCTCTTGGAACATCCTAATCACAATCACTTGCTATTTATGTGGTTGTCAATTTGGCTTCAGTGCAAATTGGTCAACTCTTACTGCTAGGTTCAGCCCACTCCAAAGCTGTGCAAACTGTAGACATGGAAGTGACCACCTTCACACCAGACTTCACACAATTCATTGTTGAAATGATATTCTGGACTATCAATCCTTTATAGCATTATGACTGGAGTACCATCACAAAATTTGCTAGTAATTTATCAAGGCCTCTATATTTATACCAATGTTGTTAATGCTGCCTAGCAGCTTTCAATTTGTACATCACTACATCTGCACAAAATGTTAATGCCAAAGCATCATGTACCACTTCTTTATGTGGAACTACATTCCCAGACAGCATTCTCACCTGGAACTCTTTTCCCTTGTATGTAGAAATTTAAATGCAAAATTAATTAATCACTTGCTGAATCAGTGTTGTTGGAACATGCATTAAGCTACAGGAAATCCGTGGGCTGTCCAAATTCTTGTCTAAATTTTTCTGTGCTTCCAACAATCACCAAGGTCATTGTTGTTACTGTTGCCTTCAGCATCACCCTGTCTTGTCACTTTTTATATAAAGACTGCAGACTTGAAAGCTTTAACTTGCTTTATTAGATTTTTAAGCAGACTTCATAAGTGACTTGTTTTCCCCTGGGTTCATTTCAAAAGTGAATTTGTTTACAAATTGACCATGGGACCCAAATATCAGGCTGGAGACTCATCAGAGTCTTTGAAAGGTTTTTACTTAAGTGTCTGATTCTTTTCTGACAGCCATTAAAACTCATGAAACATTTACAAGTGATAGTCACATGATACATATTAACCTTCTGACCAGCAAAGTAATCTGATACAGCTTGCAAGCCCAACCACTACTTTCCTTTGTCATTAACATATTTGAATATTTCAATATGAACAAAGTATTAATTGTACAATCTGTAGAATGCATCTGAAAATATCCTGTCTGGCTCAGAATGAGAAAACAATTTTTTACAATAAATATCTTACTTTTCCTACATCAGATTTTTGGGTTTATACTAAACCCAGACCTGCTGAAGATTTGTAGATTACACTTTTTTTTGCATCACTTCTGAAAATTAGCAAAACCATAGATTAAAAAAAACCCAGATGTTACACATTTCTGGACTATTTCTTTGTGGTCAGCCAAGGAGGAGTGGATATAATCTATACCCTGCAGAAGATTTTTTTCCTTAATTGGAGTATTCCCCTTTAAACTTTTTCCGTAATGAAAATGTTATCAAAACTCAGTTGGATTCGAAAGCATTTCCTGTACAGATTCCATCAATACTGTGAAAAAGACCTAGTTGTGTAAAACATCTCTTGATGTTAACTCTTGCACTGAAAGCAAACAGGAATTCCACACTGTTAATGTAAGAATTTGGCTGGCAGTGATTCAACTGAACAGGTCCAGTAGCATCCTAAACTAAGAGCTAGAAGCTGAATTATTTGTGAGACAGCAGAACTCCAGGTTGATATGTATGTATGTATGTGTGGAGGTACAGATTGGCTATGATCTAATAGAATGGTGGAACAGGCTTGAGGAACTGAATGGCTTAATCCTGTTCCTATGTTCCTAAAGTGAGGAGCTATTAACCACTTTTGAACCTCACTATCGGGTTTGAATGCTTGCAGCTCAAGTATAGAATGGCCAGATGCAGTGTAAAGCTCCCGCTACTCTGCCACAATGATGTGCCCTAACCCTGCCCATAGAAAATGACTTCTACAGTACTACTGTGATATTTTAATTTCCCACACTAGCTGCCGTTCTACACCATCTGATTGAAATTGCCATGTATAGACTGTTTTGTGTTGAGTCTGAATGCTAAAGGAACTGGGTTGAGACTGTCCATGCTTCGTTCATTTATGATTATAGATTTCTTATGACAAGCAATAGGAGAAAACTTTCATCACATCAGTCCAAGCTAGATTCAAACCCAGATTCCAGAGTGTAGTGTATGTGCCTTTAAGAGCCCCAGGTGTGCTGTAATGCCGGTAATTGCCACTCGGGCTATATAAGCCTGTATATTGTGTATATCCGTTAGAACCCCCCCCCAGACTTTGCTTAGCAAACACCGATGAACCAACTCCTGTCTTCAGTGTCTTTATCAACACACGGACACTACAGTGGCGACGAAGTGGAAACGGACTTACCTGCAATTCGGCAGCACCTCAAGGACATCGATTCCTCGGGCGTCCAGAAGACTCAAGGAAGTGAGAGAAGCTGTGGTTTCACCAGCTGGCCAAGCTGGTGGCAGGTACTGCGCTAGTCCTTCCTGGGCGTCAGGCTGGGGCTCCAGCGGCTGGCTCTACAGCTGAGACAGGCAGCGAAATCGGAGGCAAGCAATAACAGACTGGGAGGGAGCACTCGGGAGACGGCCGGCGCGGCAAGCAGGTCAGCGTTCAGACCTGGAGAGAAAGTCCGGCGGGAACGAGTCTCCAACTGTAAATAAATAAAAATAAATTTAAAAAAACGGAAACCGCGGGAAACAGCGTTGTCATCGGCAGCAGCGGCGGGAAAGCGCGGGAAGCGCCATATCTTTGCTGCAGAAAAGAAAGAAAAGCGCGGGAAGCGTCATATCTTTTCTGAAATGCCTAAGTCTGGCAATATTGATGCTTTTGACAGCGAAATAGAAGATTGGACCACATACGTGGAAAGAGTAGGTATATTGCACTGCAAATGGAATAGAAGATGAAAAAAAAGCTTCAGTACTGCTGAACCTAATGGGCGCAAAGGCATACGGGCTGTTACGAAATTTAATCACTCCAGCCAAACCAAAGGACAAGAATTTTAAAGAAATTGTTGATACCCTGCAGGAACACTTAAACCCAACACCGCTGCTGATAGCGGAACGATTCAAATTCTTCATGAGAAATCAACACAAGAATGAAAGTAACGCTGATTACCTAACCGAATTAAGAAAGCTATCGAAGTACTGCCAATTCGGGGCAGGACTATCAGATTATCTTCGAGACAAATTCGTTTGCGGTCTCTTAAGTGAAGGAACACAAAAAAGGCTGCTTTCTGAAAAAGATTTAACATTGGACAAAGCTTTCAGTATGGCTGTATCATACGAAGCAGCAGCAAGAGGAGCTGCAGAGATACAACAAAAGACACAGGACTTCGGCACCCATGAAATGACACAGGGTTTCGAAAGATGTTATCGCTGTGGCAGATCCACCCATAACCAGAGGGACTGCTGGTTCAAGGATAAAGCATGCAGGCAATGCGGAAAGATTGGACACATTGCACGGGTATGCCGATCTGGACAAAATAAATCCACAGACAGAAAAAAAAAAAATCAATAAAGGGAAGTACAGGAAGGTACAAATGATGACTGACAGTAGCTCCGAAGACCAGAAGAGCAATAGCGACTCCGAAAACAAGAGACTAAGCTGTCTCAAATTACATAATGTACTTGCCAAAGATGATTACCGAACCATTTGGGTTACCCTCACAATAGCAGGGTCCCCAGTTAAAATGGAGCTAGATACAGGATCAGCTCTAACCGTAATAAATCGACGGGATTACGAAAGGCTATTTTCGCATATACCTCTAAAAGACACATCCATTATCTTAAAAACATATACGGGGCAGAAAGTATACCCCAAAGGAAAAATAAGGGTGCCTGTTGTATACAACGGCAAAGAAATACAAAAGTTGTATTTATACATTCTACAAGATGGTGGTCCACCGTTGTTGGGACGTGAATGGATCAGAAAGATACGTTTAGACTGGCACTCCATTCAGGCACTGACGGTGACCAATAAGAAAAAAAACAATGATGACATCATACCTGAACGATTAAAAGACATCTTGGCCAACGCCAAAGAAGTGTTTCAAGAGAAACTAGGAACCTTGAAAGGCATCACCACCTCAATAAAAGTGGAAGATGCAGCAATTCCCAAATTTTTTAAGGCAAGACCGGTGCCATACGCAATTCGTCCAGTAGTCGAGGCAGAGCTGGATAATTTGGAAAAGGCAGGCGTATTATCCAAAATAGATTGGAGCGAGTGGGCAGCACCCATCGTTCCAGTCATTGAAAAAAGCATTGACTAATGATAAATCTGAGGAACAGAGAAAAATTCGCATCTGTGGAGACTTCAAGGTGACTGTAAACCCGGTCCTTCACACAGTACAGTATCCTCTTCCGAGGATAGAAGATATTTTCGCCTCACTATCCAGAGGGAAACGTTTCACCAAAATTGACTTGGCACAGGCATATCTACAGATGGAGGTTGAGGAGACCTCTAAAAAGTATCTCACGATAAACACACACAAAGGCCTGTACCAGTACAATCGACTGGTTTTTGGAGTAGCATCAGCTCCAGCTATCTGGCAAAGAGCTATGGAGCAAGTCCTGCAAGGGATTCCGGGGACTCTGCTACCTAGACGACATCCTTGTAACCGGAGAAAACGACAACGAGCACCTTGCCAATTTGGAGCAGGTGCTCACTAGGCTGAAAGAACGGGGCCTACGAGCAAATCGCCCCAAGTGCGAATTTTTCCAAAATCAGATATCATATTGTGGCCACATAATTAATAATGAAGGGTTGCATAAATCACCTGAAAAAATTGAAGCGGTCATAAAAGCCCCAGCACCTGAAAATGTTTCACAATTAAGGTCGTTCCTGGGATTAATAAATTACTATCATAAATTTTTACCGAACTTATCAACTCTTCTACACCCTCTTAATGAACTGCTACAAACAGGAGTGATTTGGAAATGGAACGAAGACTGTAAACGTGCCTTCCATAAATGCAAAGACTTAATCACATCCGAACAAGTTTTGGCTCATTACAACCCATCACTGCCAATCAGACTGGCGTGTGATGCATCCCCTTACGGCATAGGAGCAGTATTATCCCATAAATTCCCTGATGGCTCAGAACGGCCGAAAGCTTTTGCGTCACGCTCATTAAACTCAGCTGAGCGTAACTATGCCCAAATTGACAGGGAAGCACTCAACCTGGTATGGGGAGTGAAGAAATTCAACCATTACCTACACGGACAAAAATTTACCTTGTTGACTGACCATCAACCCCTCATCTCCATATTCAACCCTAAAAAGGGTGTTCCCATTATGACAGCGCAAAGGCTACAGAGGTGGTCCCTTTTTCTAGGGGCACACCAATACAACATAGAATACAAAGGATCAAAACAGCATGGGAATGCTGATGGTTTATCGCGCCTACCGTTGCCAACGGTAGAAGAGGCACCTACAGTAGACCCAGTAGAGATGTTCCACTCTACCATAGTGGAATGTCTACCAGTAACAAATTCTGCCATTGAAAGGGAGACGAGAAATGACCCGACTCTCTCACGGGTCTACGATTTAACAGTGAAGGGATGGCCAGCACATGGCGAACTACTGTTGCCAGCATTCTCGCAAAGAAGAGAACAGCTGTCAGTGTGCCGAGGAACCTTGATGTGTGGATCCAGAGTGGTGATTCCACCCAAACTCCAGGATAAAGTGCTAAAGGAGCTTCACGAGGGGCATCTGGGTGGAGTGAAAATGAAGAACCTAGCTAGGGCGTTTGTATGGTGGCCAGGTATCGATGGAGACATCGAAGAAATGACCAAGAGCTGCCTAGGATGCCAGAAGGTCCAAAACGCTCCACCACAAGCCCCTCTACATCCATGGGAGTGGCCCTCATCTCCCTGGCAAAGGGTGCACATCGACTTTGCTGGTCCATTTATGGACTCAATGTTCTTAATCGCGGTTGATGCACACTCCAAGTGGCCGGAGGTAATAAAGATGTCCTCCACCACCACGGAAAAAACCATCACAGTATTAAGGACCATATTTGCCAGGAATGGGCTGCCGGAACAGATATGTTCTGATAATGGACCGCAGTTTGTGTCCGAAGAATTCAGAAAGTTCTTTTAAAAAAACAATGGGGTTAAGCACTACACGTCTGCCCCATACCATCCCGCCACCAATGGATTGGCTGAAAGGTTTGTCCAGACCTACAAGAAGGCCATCAAGGCCATGGGTAATGAAGACATAAAACTTCAGCACAAGGTGGATAACTTCTTATTCGCATACAGGAATGCAACACCTATGGTTACCAACCAAACTCCCGCCATGATGTTCTTCAATAGAAACCTAAGATGCCGGCTGGATTTGGTCAAGCCCAACATCAGAAGGGACGTGGAGAACCGGCAGTTTCAAGGCATGAATGAAAGGCCAACTAGAACCTTCCAGATAGGTCAACAAGTTTTGGGCCCGGGACTACCGTACCGAGAAATGGCAGCCTGGAACTATCTGCACACGACTAGGACCACTGATGTATACCGTGGACATCGGAGAAAGCATAATAAGGCGCCATGCTGACCAAATCATAGAGTCATCCGAAAAGGGACAACCTACACCACAACTCTATACGCCTAACGATGAAGTAGAGATACACCTAGTATCTACCTCCGATCTGGTGATACTGGAACCCGATGAACCCGACACTGGCATTCAAGCCGAATCAGCCTTGCCAAAAGAACCTACTACACCACCAGAAACTACTACGCCCCCGAGGCGTTATCCGGACTGAGTCAGGAAGCCTCCTGAGAGACTGACTTATAATTAATTAACTACAGCAATGTGTATATTATTTTTCTTATAACATGTAATTAATAATTACTTAAAATATGATGTACTGGTTGGCTAAAAGGGGAGGAATTGTAGTGTATGTGCCTTTAAGAGCCCCAGGTGTGCTGTAATGCCGGTAATTGCCACTCGGGCTATATAAGCCTGTATATTGTGTATATCCGTTAGAACCCCCCCAGACTTTGCTTAGTAAACACCTGTGAACCAACTCCTGTCTTCAGTGTCTTTTTCAACACACGGACACGACACAGAGGTGAGAGGATATGTACTTGCTCTTGTCAACATGTTTGCTTGGCTGGACTTTTTACTGTTATGACGTGTGTACACAGAGTGCAATAGATAGAGATGATGAAAGGGTAATAAGGATGATCGTGATGTAGGACATAAAGGTACATAATATTGGGAAAGTTTAATTTTCAGATGAGACCAGTGTTGTTCGTTGCACTATATTATATTGAATGAGGGGGTTAATGATTTTGGATGGCTTATATATATATATTCTGTGGTAACAGTGAACTTTTAAAAGAAATAATACCAGGGATAAATAATACTTATGAGAATTAGCTTTATTTGAAAATTAAACTTATAATGTTCCTAATTTAAATCAATCAATCAAGCAAAGTCTCATGACCCAGACACCTTGAACAGCACTGAATACTAACTTAGAAGAGAGGCTATTCATGTACTGGTTGGCTAGCAGCACGAGTGGCTCCTGCTGATGTCTGGGAAAGAAGGAAAGGGAGTCCAAGGATGGAATGTAACACTGGGAAGTGGGAAGAATTGTTTGACTCATGTGCAAGATCATTGTATGTGAAGAATAAGGAAAACGCTGAGAAGTAACCAAGATATTTCATGATCATCTGCTTGGAAAGGAGGGATGAATGTCTTATGACTAATTTTTTTTTTACAAGTGGCAGGGGTCACTACAGTGCATATTGGAAGTTGAGAGTTTCATGGATTGGTTTCAGGAGTTGGTCACCCCAGAGCTACAGAGAGTAGGTGACCACCAGGCAGACTAGGAGGAAAAGGCAGGCAATGCAGGAATCCTGGGTGTGTGGCACTTACAAACCGGTATTCAGTGAGGGTGATGACACTTCAGGGGAGTGCAGTCAGCAACAAACCCAAAAATCTTATGTAAACATATAAAAAGTAAAAGGATAGTTAATGATTAGGGACAAAAAAGGAAATCTTCTTGTGGAGGCAGAGGGCATGTCTGAGGTACTGAATGAGTACTTTGCATCTGTTCACAAAAGGAGAGGTTGAAGTTAATGTCGGAGTAGAGGAAGGGGGCATAGAGATACTGGATAGGATAAAAATAGATAGAAAGGAGGTGCTAAATAGGTTGGCATCACTCCCAGTTAGCAAGTCACCCGGTCCAGATTGGATGCATCCTAGGTTGCTGATGGAAGTTAGGATGGAGATAGCAGAAGCTCTGACCACAATATTTCAATCCTCCTTGGATATTGGTGTGGTGCCAGAGGACTGGAAGATTGCAAATGTTACACCCCTGTTCAAAAAAGGAGTGAAGGATAAACTTGGTATCTACAGGCCAATCAGTCCAACGTCAGTAGTGAGAAAGCTACCAGAGACCATTGTCGAGGACAAAATTAATTCTCAGTTGATGAGGCATGGGTTAATAAAGGACAGCCAGCACGGATTTGTTAAGGCAAATCGTGTCTGACTAATCTGATTGAGTTCTTTGATGAAGTAACAGAGGGTTGATGAAGATAGTGCAGTTCACAGAATCACAGAATCTGCAGTGCAGATAGAGGCCATTTCGGCCCATCGAGCCTGCACCGACACATATCCCACCCTATCCCTGTAACCCCACGTATTTAATCCCCTAACACTAAGGGTCAATTTATCATAGCCAAATCAACCTAACCTGCACATCTTTGGACTGTGGGAGGAAACCGGAGCACCCGGAGAAAACCCACGCAGACACAGGGAGAATGTGCAAACTCCACACAGACAGTCGCCCGAGGCCAGATTTGAACCCGGGTCCCTGGCGCTGTGAGGCAACAGTGCTAACCACTATGCCACCGTGCCTCACTCGAACTCACAGGAACGACATGGGCTTGTAGACTGTGTTTGACCTGTGGGCCATGTCTTGGATATCTCCATTTTAAGGAATGTTTTAAGTGGAAACATAATGGGTGCAACAGCAATGGACAGATACATTCAAATTAATTTTTTGACATCAGTCATGACAAATGAAAACATTGAGTAAATTCCAGATCAAAATAGGCTCAAGAATCAATAATGCAAGAGTGGTTCTGTGGGTTAAACACTAAACTTACTGCTTGTGGGGGCTTGCTGTGCGCAAACTGGCTGCCGCGTTGCCTACATTACAACAGTGACTACACTTCAAAAGTACTTCATTGGCTGTAAAGCGCTTTGGGACATCCGGTGGTTGTGAAAGGTGCTATATAAGTGCACATCTTTCTTTTTTCTTTCACCTATGAGAAGTGATTTCAATTATAATGCAATGAAATGTTGGGGCTTCTATCTGTTGTAACCATGCTACAGGAGTGCTCAAAATTCTATTCCCCAGCACCAACATCTGGCAGTTTCAGGAGCACAAAATTGACAAATTGCAGACGACACAAAGCTGGGTGAGCGTGTGTGCTGAGGAGGATGCAGTTGATGTTGTATATCTGGACTTTCAAAAGGCATTTGATAAAATACCTCCTAACAGACTTATTTGGAAAATAGAAGCATATGAGATTAAAGGGATGGTGGTAACTTGGGTGTGAAATTGGCTAAGGGTTAGGAGACTGAGAGTAGTTGTGAATGGAGGTTTTTCTGACTAGAGAGAACTATGCAATGGGGTCCCCCAGGGATCAGAATTAGGACCATTGCTTTTCTTGTTATATATAAATGACCTGGACTTTGGTATAGGGAGTACAATTTCAAAGTTTGCAGCCCATACAAAACTTGGCAACGTAGTAAATAGTGAGCATGATAGTAGTAGAATTCAGGAGGACATCGACAGACTGGTGAAATGGGCAGACACATGGCAGATGCAATTTAATGTGGATAAGTGTGAAGTGATGCACTTTGGGAGAAACAACATGGAGAGGCAGTATAATCTAAATGGTACTATTTTGAGCAGGGGTGGGGGGCGGTTACAAGAGCAAAGGGGGACATATTCACAAATCTTTGAAGGCGGCAGGGCAAGTTGAGAAGGTAGTTAAGAAAGCATATGAGATACTTGTAAATAGGGGCATTGAATACAAAAAAAAGCAAGTTATGCTAAACCTTTATAAATCATTGGTTAGACCTCAGCTGGAGTAGTGTGTACAATTCTGGCCACCACACTTTAGGAAGGATGTTAAGGCCCTGGAGAGGGTACAGAGGAGGTTTACCAGAATGATATCCGGGATGAGGGAATTCAGTTATATGGAAAGATTGGAGAAGCTGGGATTGTTCTCTTTGGAGCAGAAAATATTAAGGGGAGTCCTAATAGAGGTATTCAAAATTATGAGGGGTTTTGATGGATAAAGTAGGGAGAAGCTGTTTCCTCTGTCAAATGGGTTGATAACTAGAGGTCATAGATTTAAAATAATTGGCAAAAGAAGCAGAAGGGAACTGAGGAGAAATTTCTTCACATAAAGGGTTGTTAAGATCTGGAACGCACTACCTGAAAGGGTGGTGGAATCCGATTCCATAGGAACTTTTAAAAGACAATTAGACATATACGTGAAGAGGACTAGTTTTGCAGGGTTATGGGGAAAATGCTGGGATGTGGGATTAAATTGGATTGCTCTTTCAAAGGTCCGGCACAGGCAAGATGGGTCAAATGGCTGCCTCCTATGATTCTATGGTATAAAATCAGCTGCAGAAGTTGCAGGCGATATTCCCATTAAGCTGGACGGTCGCGCAACTGTCTGGAGGTCCTGGAGGCCGCTCACCGGCTTTTAAATGGGAGAAACTGCACGTGCACGAAAATTTGAATGGGCCATGCAGCCACTCAAACATAATTAGAGGGAAATAACAACAGAAAATGCTGGAAAAACTCAGCAGGCCAGGCAACATCCGTGGAGAGAAAACGGTCAACGTTTCGCGTCAAACCCTTTGTCAAGTTTGACCCGAAATGTTGACTCTATTTTCTCTCCACGGATGTTGCCTGGCTTGCTGAGTTTTTCCAGCATTTTCTGTTGTTATTTCGGATTTCCAGCATCTGCAGTATTTTGCTATCATAATTAGAGGAAACATTGGTTACAGGCTAACTGAAATAGCTGTGAAGCAGTAGGTACACTTACTGGCACAATTACCATTTCAAATGAGCATGAGTGAGAACGAGCTAAAGATGAGGGAATGATGAAGGCAGCACGCAAAAAAAAAAGCATTCTGAGAATCATCTGTTGAAGAGTTGGGAGGGGAAGACGGGAGAAGATATATCAGCGAGAAAGGAAAGGGAAAGAGTGAAATTGAGCACAAATATAGAATCTGACCGTAAGCAAAGGAAAATCCCACAGCTACAGCCAGAGATAATAGAAAAGAAAATCTGGACGGTATCCAGAAGACTATATATGAACATTATTGTTTTTATTTGCAATTTTCCCCCAGCTCTTTGACTTTAAATATGCCCAAGGATCACCAAAAGAAATATTTTTTATATGCTCCTGGTGAGACACTAATACTCCACTAAGTAAATTTTGATGAGAATTGAAATTTGTAATGTTTTATTTTCTGCACGTGTACAATCTAGTGTTTATTTTTTTTCTTATCAGTTTTTCAACCGACATATTCATTTTAGAGGAATAGCCAGCGCACGCACACACACACACTTCAACTTGCTAATTAGTGTAATGGATCGATTATAGTATGGGATCGGCCAAGGTAAGGTAAAAGCAAAAAAGTAACTCCTCAACACAAACCATTTGCCCACATGTTTACTTTTATATGAACTTCAGTACAGCTGCTAATGTTTCTATTAGTGAACACCAAAAAATAGGTGGCCTATCAGTTTTATTATTATTATTATGGGTGTGATTACATATTACAATATTAGTTTGATGTCACTTTTTAAAACAAAACACCTTATTGCCTGAAGGCTGTAGAATATTGTAACAGTGATTATTACTAAGGCCATTGATTTGTAGTTTTCATGGAAAAATTAACAAAATAGCAGAATGCGAACCCAAAACACTGATGAAAATCTGAACTCCTATGTAATAAACCAAAATTTTGCTTATTTATTATTGTGCCCCAGTTATTGTCTGTTTGCTGTCACTTTTGTTTCTCGCCATATACGTCATCTCTTAAAGGGCGTTTTTAACCCTGTTCGTCCAGTGGAAACCAGGCGGGCAATTAAAATGGCCACAGCGACCAACCCCCACTGATCACGCTGCCTTCCAGTGGGTTGCTCCTTTGAGCAGGTGGGAGGATATGTGCTAAAAGGCAGCAGGAACCTTCTTTAAATATACATATCTGGTTCCAATTACGTCATTGGGGCCTGACTGCAATTTTAACCCGAGGTCTGCACGGGGAAGCCATTGTGACTTCCCCACCAGGCCAACCTGGCAGCAAAAGGAGCCGGAGCCAGAAGAGGTGAGTTAATTAATTTTGTTCCTTGTGAGCCAGGAGGAGTACAAGTGCTCCTCTGGGGCCCACAAGTAAACCTTGGGCTTCCCCTGCCCCTGACTGCAATGACTTCCCAAGTGGATATGGGCACTTTGATTCAAGGAATGTCTGAAAGTCTTCCATTATTAGAGGGAATTAAAAAAAAATATTATCTTCCATTGCTAGCACAGCGATCCACTTTGATGCTGGGATTGTTGCCCCAATACATTTTTAAACTTCAAAGCTTTAAAAGCATGCATTTTACAATGACGGGCAGATATAACAACACAGTAGGGATTGGACAGGCTTGCTTGTTGCGTACTTGATTTTAAAATGTAAGTATTTTAAGACCTACTCATAATCTCCAAAGCTATTGGTAAGATAAAACTTTACCATTTGGTCTAGAGTGATGAAAAGGTTAATTGGATTTTTTTTTACTTGTGTTTTTTTCTAGGTTACAGCAGTGGAACTGCATGGCAGTGAAGACCATGGTACGTGTAGCTAATGCATGTTCCTTAATATGATAATTTGACTTCTTTTCCCCTTTGCGTTGTTAGTGGTGACTCCCCAGGGATCTGTACAGGGGCCTCAGCTTTTCACTATATTTATAAATGACTTTGATGAAGGAATAGAAAGCCATATACAGTATCTAAGTTTGCTGACAACACTAAGTTAGGTGGCACAGTAAATAGGTAGATAGGAGCAAAAAGTTGCAAAAGGACATTGCTAGATTAAGTGAGTGGGCAAAACTGGCTGCTGGAGTTCAATATAGGAAAGTGTGAAGTCATCCACTTTGGACCTAATAAAGATAGATCAGAGTATTTTCTAAATGGTGAGACGCTAGGAACTGTGGAGGAGCAGAAAGATTTAGGGGTCCAAGTACAGAAATCACTAAAAGCTAGTGGACAAGTACAAAAAATAATTAAAAAGGCTAATGGGATGTTGGCCTTTATCTCAAGAGTGCAGGAATAGAAAGGGGTAGAAGTTGTGTTACATCTGTACAGAGCTCTGGCTAGACCCCATCTGGAGTACTGCATTCAGTTCTGGGAACCACACCTCAGGAAAGATATATTGGCCTTGGGAGTGGGCGCAGTGCAGATTCACTAGAATGATATCTGGGCTAAAAGGGTTAAATTATGAGGCTTGGCTTGTATTCCCTTGAATATAGAAGTTTAAGGGGTGATCTAATTGAGGTGTTTAAGATGATCAAATGTGTTGATAGGGTAGAGAGAAACAATTGCCTGTGGTAGGGAAGTCTAGAACAAGGGGGCATAATCTTAAAATTAGAACTAGGCCATTCAGGGATGATGTCAGGAAGCACTTGTTCACACAAAGGGTAATGGAAATCTGGAATTCTCCCCTAAAAGGCTGTGAATGCTGAATCAATTGAAAATTTCAAGACTGAGATAGATAGATTTTTGTTAGGCAAGGGTTATAAGAGCTACAGAACCAAGGCGGGTAGATGGAATTATGGTACAGATCAGCCATCATCTAATTGAATGGCGTAACAGGCTTGAGGGGCCGTATGACCTACTGCTGTTCCGATGTTACTCAATCCTTTAGTTGTGTAATGTTCAATGCTAAAGTAGGGTGCATATAATCACTAATTTAAGTGACATTGCTAAAGAACAGATTGGTCATGATGACACTTATACTATTGAATGTATTGTTGTGGAAAAACCGAACCAATGTTATTGCATTCATTGTGGATTGTAACTTGAGCATCCATTTTTGCCAGCCTTCCAGCTTAAATACTTTTGAGTTGAAATTCCAGATACTGAAGGCCATTATTTATTCTATGGTTGTGACTAGTTTCCACTACCAAAGCAAGTTATTAACTCACACGGATGAAGGCCAGAAAACAATACTGCAGTTGAATTGTCAAACATCTGTTACTTATGTAGTATTGCCAGTTTTTTTTTGGAATGGTCACAAGTGAGTTGGGTTAGAAATGTGTGAAAATATATTTTGCATCTAAGCCCCAGGGTTTAGTTAGCAGGCCATGGGATTTTCTGCAATAAAAAGAAAAACTGCTAATACCTTTCTGCATCTGTTTTCATATAAAATGATAATTACTCCATGCATGCATCATTCCAAATATACAGGGTAGGTAACAAGATGCTGTCATGATGCATGTATGTTTCTGTTTACCTCAGCTTCCCTGTGTGAGAAAGTGTCCAGCTTCCACTGGACCATGTTGATCCATAATCTGTATCGTGGGGAAATCACAAAATCGTTGCTGGATATCCCCCTAGATTTCAGAAGGAAAAAAATCCTTTGTTGTATGCCCTCTATGATGTGTTTATTGCTGTATCTGCTGTTTTTGTCATTTTAAACTGAATAAAACCCATGTAAATGTACCAGAGAGATCTTAAATTGAGTTTGCTACTTGAAAGGAATATTTTACTCTTCTGAATTGTAACTATTCTCAAAGAAAGTGATTGTGACATGTATTGCTTTCTGTTACTTCTCCTCTCTCAACATGTTCATGTTTTGAAACTGCAAGT
>NC_140990.1:186672743-186675243 GCF_052327205.1 Somniosus microcephalus
GCATAGAACAGGGATTTCACTTCTCCATCCAGGAGACGGAGACCTGGTGACTCGCTTTGCTCCAGCATGTCTGCTAATTCATTTATGTATATGTTGAACAGGGTCGGGCTCAAATTGCAGCCCTGCCGGACGCCTCTTCTCTGGGTGAAGAAATCGGTGCGTTTGTCTCCAATTTTGACCCCGCATTTGTTTTTCAGATACATTGATTTAATAAGGTCATAGACTTTGCCCCCTATTCCACACTGAAGAAGTTTATAATAGAGCCTTTCGTGCCATATAGAGTCAAAGGCTTTCTTGAAGTCGATGAAACAGGCGAATATTTTCCCATTTTTTGTTTGGTGTATATGTTTTCCAATGAGGGTGTGAAGGGTATAGATATGGTCGGCTGTGCGGTGTTTTGGAAGAAAGCCTATTTGGTTTTTTCTGAGGATATTATGTTTGTTAAGAAAATCAAGTAATCTACTATTTAGAATACTGCAGAATAACTTCCCTAGACAACTGTTACATAGATACATAGAAGATAGGAGCAGGAGTAGGCCATTCGGCCCTTCGTGCCTGCTCCGCCATTCGATGAGATCATGGCTGATCCTTTAATTCAGTATCCCGTCCCCGCCTTCTCTCCGTAACCCTTAACCCCTTTTGCCCGTAGAAATATATCTAATTCCCTCTTAAATATATTTAATGAGCTGGCGTACACTGCCCTCTGTGGCAATGAGTTCCACAGGTTCACCACTCTCTGAGTGAAGAAATTCCCCCTCATCTCTGTCCTAAATGGTTTAGCCCTTATCCTTAAATTATGTCCTCTAGTTCTGTTCTCACCCGCCAAGGGAAACATTCCTTCTGCATCCAGTCTGTCTAGACCTGTCAGAATTTTATACACTTCTATGAGGTCCCCTCTCAATCTTCTAAACTCCAGTGTGTACATCCCTAAACTACATAGTCTCTCCTCATAGGTCATTCCCGCCATTCCTGGTATCAGCCTGGTGAATCGCCGCTGCACCCCCTCCATGGCAAGAACATCCTTCCTCAGATGAGGCGACCAAAACTGTACACAGTACTCGAGGTGTGGTCTCACCAGTGCCCTGTACAGCTGCAGCAAGGTATCCCTGTTCCTGTATTCTAACCCTTTTGCTATGAAGGCCAGCATACCGTTTGCCTTCTTGACCGCCTGTTGCACCTGCATGCTCGCCTTCAGTGACTGGTGTACAAGAACACCCAGGTCTCTCTGTACTTCCCCCTCTCCCAATCTATTGCCATTTAAATAATAATTTGCCCTCCCGTTCCTGCACCCAAGGTGGATAACTTCGCACTTGTCCACATTATAGTGCATCTGCCATTTATCCGCCCAATCGCCCAGTCTGTCCAAATCGCTCTGGAGCTTCCTGGTCTCTTCCTCTGAGCCCACCCCCCCTCCTAGTTTAGTGTCGTCTGCAAATTTGGAAATGCTGCATCCGACTCCCTGATCCAGGTCATTAATGTAAATTGTGAACAGCTGGGGGCCCAGGACAGATCCCTGTGGTACCCCACTTGTTACTGCCTGCCATTCAGAAAATGAGCCGTTTATTCCAACTCTCTGTTTTCTATCTGACAGCCAGTTCCCTATCCACGCCAAAACTTTCCCCTTTATCCCATGAGCCTCAATTTTCCATGCTAATCTTTTATGTGGGACCTTATCGAAGGCCTTTTGGAAGTCCAGGTACACCACATCTACTGGCTCTCCCCCATCTATTCTACCAGTTACTCCCTCAAAAAATTCCAATAGATTAGTCAAGCACGATTTACCCTTTGTAAATCCATGTTGACTCTGTCCTATCCTGTCCCCATTTGCTAAGTGCTCCGCTATTTCATCCTTAATGATGGACTCCAGCATTTTGCCCACAACTGATGTAAGGCTTACAGGTCTGTAATTACCTGCTTTTTCCCTACCCCCCTTTTTGAATAGTGGGGTAACGTTAGCTACCCTCCAATCCATCGGTACTGTTCCCGAGTCTAATGAATTCTGAAAAATCATCCTTAGTGCATCCGCTATCTCTAGGGCCACCTCCTTCAGTACCCTAGGATGCATGTTATCAGGCCCTGGGGATTTGTCCACCTTCAATCCCTTTAGCTTCCTTAACACCATATCCTTAGAGATATTGATTTGCGTCAGTTCCTCCTTTGCCAATGTCCCTATTTTTCCCGATATCCCAGGGAGGTTTTTTGTGTCTTCCTTCGTAAAGACTGACCCAAAGTATGCATTTAGTTGATCTGCCATTTCCTTATTTCCCATTATATATTCCCCCGTATCTGACTGCAATGGACCAACTTTGGTTTTCACCAGTCTTTTCCTTTTGATATACTTATAAAAGCTTTTGGAGTTAGTTTTTATATTTTCCGCCAGCTTGTTTTCGTAAGCTATTTTGCCCCTCTTGATTATGCCCTTTGCCCTCCTTTGCTCTATCTTAAACTGTTCCCAATCTTCCGCTCTGGCGCTTTTTTTGGCTATTTTATACGCCCTATC
>NC_140990.1:186680243-186715997 GCF_052327205.1 Somniosus microcephalus
CTCTCTCTGTCTCTCTCGCTCTCTCTCTCGCTCTCTCTCGCTCTCTCTCTCTGTCTCTCTCTCCAATTCCAATTCCAATTTTCCAATTCAAATGCTTTATTGGCATGAAAGTTTACAGAGAACCATATTGCCAAAGCTTACATAGCAAAAAGGTACAGTTTTCAACATTCTGTAGGTGTCAATCGATTTGACATTTGTTGGGTACATACAATATTACTTTTAACAATATTAATTTTAAACAGTCTTACTTTTAAACAGTCCTCAGGTTGTGACATGTTGTTACATATTTGGCCCCAAGGTATGGTCTGTCTCCTTCTCCCAGGACTAATCTCAATTTTGACAGATCATCCAATTCCTTGAAATCTGGGGTTGTTTGGCTTAGCTTGTTGAATAATATGTTTCTTGATGTGTTGAATTTTTCGCATTTTAGGAGGAAATGCATTTCTGTTTCAACCTCGCCGGCCAGACATTGATCGCATATTCTATTCTCTCTAGGCTGCCAGGATTTCTTGTATCTGCCTTTTTCAATTTCCAGTTGGTGGTCGCTTAGTCTGTACCTGGTGAGGGTCTGTCTCTGTTTTGTGTCTCTGATGGTCGTTGAGGTAGTCTGCCAGTTTATAATCTCTTTTTAGGCCCGGTAACATTCTAATCTGCTTTGGCTTTCGGTTATTTTGTTCCAATGTTCCAGGTAGGTTTCTTTGCATTTTTTAATGATTTGGTTCACTCGGATTGGTGTTTGGACGGCTGTGTTGGTCTGGGGCTGGTCAGGGTCCGGCTGAGTACTTAGTTTCAGTAGCAGCTGACTCAGGGGACTCTTTTCTGGGTTTAGCTCTTGGGTCTGAAAGGCTTTGAATGAAGGGTGTCTGGGGAGCTAGATTTGAGGTGATTTAGGAAGTTTAGTGCTCGTTTTTGGATGTTTATTATCAGTGGGTATCTGCCTAGTTCGGCTCTGCATGCATTTGTTGGCGTTTTTCTTTGGGTGCGAAGGATGCTTCGGCAGAATTCTGCATGTAGGGCTTCTATTGTGTGTTTTTCCCATTTAGTGTAGCTTTGGTGATTTAGCGGGCCCCCATACTTCACTACCGTACAGTGCAATGGGCAGGATTATGCTGTCAAATATTTGAGCCAGATTTTGATTGGGATTTGGATGTTGTAGAATTTTCTTTTTATTGCATATAGGGCTCTTCGAGGCTTTTTCTTTTAGTGCATTCACTGCTATGCTGAAGCTCCCTGATGCTGTAATAGTTAGACCAAGGTAGGTGTAGCTCATAGTGTGTCCTATAGCGGTATCACTGAGGGGTAAATTGGTATTTGTTTTCCTGACATCTGGGCCTTTTTGAAAAATCATGATGTTGGTTTTCTTCTGATTTACTGTTAGAGCCCAAATTTTGGCAGTATTTGTCGAGTAGGTCTAGTTGTTGCTGTCAATCCCCTGTTCTGTGGGAGACAGCAGAACCAGGTCGTCCGCATAGAACAGGGATTTCACTTCTCCATCAAGGAGACGGAGACCTGGTGACTCGCTTTGCTCCAGCATGTCTGCTAATTCATTTATGTATATGTTGAACAGGGTCGGGCTCAAATTGCAGCCCTGTCGGACGCCTCTTCTCTGGGGTGAAGAAATCGGTGCGTTTGTCTCCAATTTTGACCCCGCATTTGTTTTTCAGATACATTGATTTAATAAGGTCATAGACTTTGCCCCCCTATTCCACACTGAAGAAGTTTATAATAGAGCCCCTTCGTGCCATATAGAGTCAAAGGCTTTCTTGAAGTCGATGAAACAGGCGAATATTTTCCCATTTTTTGTTTGGTGTATATGTTTTTCAATGAGGGTGTGAAGGGTATAGATATGGTCGGCGGTGCGGTGTTTTGGAAGAAAGCCTATTTGGTTTTTTCTGAGGATATTATGTTTGTTAAGAAAATCAAGTAATCTACTGTTTAGAATACTGCAGAATAACTTCCCTAGACAACTGTTGACACAGATGCCGCGGTAGTTATTTGGGTCTGATTTGTTTCCGCTTTTTATATCTGGGGCCGAAGGATTGGCACCAGATATCGGGGAAAACAGCCTGAACGTAATATCATGTTGAATAATTTGAGTACCGCACCCTGCATCTCCATATTGCTGAACTTGAGCATTTCATTTTGATGTTGTCTGGGCCACAGGCTTTCTTTAGGTGGAGAGATTTTGTTTTTGTGGCCAGTTCTTTCCATGTGATTGGGGAGTCTAGAGGGTTTTGGTTGTCTTTAATTGTTGCTTCTAATGTGTGGAGTTTTTCTGTGACCTGATGTTGACTTGGGTTTGTTTCGTTTATTGGGATGTCCTTTGTAGAGGTTTTCAAAATGTGTTCTCCAGATGTCGCCATCTTGGATTGGTAATGCTTGCAATTGTGTTGTACTCAGGTTATTCCACATTTCCCAGAATTGTTTTGGATTGGTGGAGTTTTCAATTTCTTCGAGTATTTTGTGGGTATAGTTTTGTGTTTTGTTCCTAATGGTGTGTTTATATCTTTGAGGGTTTCATTGTATCTAGTACGTAGGTCCGGATTGTTTGGTTGCCGATGCTTTGGTTTGATATTTTTCTCAGGTCTTTTCTGGCATTTTTGCATTCGTGGTCAAACCAGTTCTTATTTTTATTTTGTCTTTTGTGACTCTTCCTCTTCTGTTTCACGAGGTCGGCTTTTACAGCTGCCTCATGGAAGATCATATTTATATCCTCTATGGCCATGTTTACACCATCTCTGGTGATCTCATATAGATTTTCTTTAAATTTTGAAATTTTACTTGTGAGATCAGGTGAATTTAGTGCTGTGATGAATTATCTCCACTGTCTGTGGCCCATCTGTATGTCTGGTTTATTTTATGTAGCTTAATGGGTTCCTTTTTTGTGTCTGTAGTTTGGGCAGAAAGTTTAAGGTACACATTTATTTGGTTATGGTCTGAGAGGGGGGATGCTGCCTGACAGTGAATGCGTTGATATCGCAGGGGTCCAGGTCAGTGATTGTATAATCCACCACACTAGACCCAAGAGTTGAGGAATATGTGAGTCTCCCTAGGGAGTCCCCTCTGAACCTACCGTTAACTATGTACAGGCCTAAGGCTCGGCAGAGTTGCACTACCTCCCTACCGCTTTTATTTATTACACAATCGAGGTTGTTTCGGTTTGCGATGGCTGGTGTGACATATAGAGGGGTCTGGCCAAACACATGGTTGTTGCCCTGTGGGTCTATGAAGTCAGGTTCACATCCTGTCCTTGCATTTAGGTCCCCACATAGTAGCACCTTTCCTTGGGCCTGGAAATGGCTGATTTCCATGTGGAGAGTGTCAAATATCTCCTCTTCAAAATATGGCGATTCTATTGGAGGTATGTAGATCGCACATAAGTAAACATCGTTTTTTGCTATTCCTATATTTTTATCTAATTTTAGCCATACGTGTGATTTTCCCTGTTTATCGGTGAGATGTGTTTGTTCAGTTCTCCTTTATACCACACCAGGATTCCCCCCGGAGGTTCTGCCTTGCGTGTCTTAGTGTTCTTTACTGAGGGCACAATGATTTCATGGTACATTGGAGGACAGTGGGTCGGCATGTCCTTTTGGCACCATGTTTCTGTTAACACAATTATATCAATGTCTTTTATAGCTTTTAGGAATTCAGGGTCTGTACTCTTCATCCCCAAAAGTTGAGGAGCGGAGGGCCCTGGATATTCCAGCAGCTTATGTGGAAAGAACGCATTTATATAGTTCAATAAAACGAAATAAAATGGACCTATTTTGTGGGATGCGTGTGGGAACACTATTTTCTATAATGCTAAATGATGATTTAGTATAAATTTCATGGAGGCATGCGCATATATCTATCTAATAATAGTAATAATACTGATAAGATAACAATAATGATAATGATAAATAACAATATTAATATTTCTCCGGCTTTCTATCAGGCTGTTCAGCATCGTCATGATCTTTCTCAGTTCTTGTCTACAGTCTGTGTCTAGAGGGGGGTCTTGGGTCAGGTATAAAAGCACGGTTCTGTTGTTGGTTTTGTAAAGGGGGGTGGGGGACATTGGGTGGTCCTGTTTGGGTTACGGCTCCCAATGGTAGAGGGGGGTGGGAGGGCTGCGTCTTTTGGCAGTGTTTATGAGGTTTCTTGCGAAGACCCACATCCGCTGTTTGAGTAGATGTATTTCGTCATAGAGGTCCCTTGTGTTGATGTTTGGATGATGGGCCAGGTAGACGTTGGGGAAGACAGAACATCTCGTGTCGATCTCCCTGTTGGTGTTGTGGATTATATAGGCTGGGGTGTCCTTTCTGGGCAGTAGTGTGGAGATCACGATCCGCGCCTCGGGGAATTCCTTGCTGCCTTTTCCGCATCCTGCTCACCGCCCTAGCAGTGCCTTCCTGTAGGGTGCGTAGGGTCGTTTGTTCCTGTGTGGATCACAAGCCATTTGGGGCTTCCAAGGGATTCTTTGTTCAGGATCTCATTGCATGGTCTGTGTTGCTGCACCATTTTTTCAGGACTTGATGACCTGGGAACAGCCTCTGGGGGTCCAGAAACTTTCCGTTGGAGTCGGTCAGCAGGACCGCCTGAGGGGCTGGTTTTTCAGACTGGGTAGCAGTAGTCTGGGCAGGACTCGACTGAGGGCTGGGTGTTGGCTGGGTTTCTGGATATGTTGTGGTGGCAGGAGCGGGGTTTGAGGCTTTCGGGTGTGTCCTCGTGTGGGGTGGCATCCGACGGGTTCTGTGTCCCTGTGTGTGAGGGACTGGGTAGCGGTAGTCTGGGCAGGACTCGACTGAGGGCTGGTTGTTGGCTGGTTTCTGGATAAGCTGGTGTGGCAGGAGCGGGGTTTGTGGCTTTCGGTGTGTCCTCGTGTGGGGTGGCATCCGACGGGTTCTGTGTCCTTGTGTGTGTTGTTTTTTGGACCTTTAGGAGGTTTGTGTTGCCTGCTGAGCCCTTTCTACCGGCCTCTATCGTTTTGTTTAGCTGGGTATGGAGTTCTTTGATCTTATTTCTTTGTTCCTCTACGGTCCTTTATCAGCCTTGTGGATGGTGGACTCGTTTTCCGTTTTCAGCTGTTTTGAGTTCCTCCGTCCAGTCTTGGTCTGTGTTTCTCTGTATTCGTTGAATTCGAGTTCTAGTTTGGACAGACTCTCTTTCAGCAGTTTGTTTGCGTTGAGAGGTGTGGGAGGGGTGGAGATGGTCAGGGAGGTGTGTGTCTCTGCTGGACTCTCTTCTTCTTCCTCGCCTTGGTTCTCATCATCCTCGTTCGACTCTCTTTTGCCTCCTGGCCATTGGTCCTATTTGTGTCTGCCTTAGTTTTCAACTGGGGGAATTCCTTTTCGAAGGAGTCCAGATTTTCTACATTCCCTGTATCATGATCTTTCCTTTTTTGTTGTAGTAGCTTATGGTTAGCAGTGGGGTCATCTTTATCTAGATTTCCATCTTTACATATTTTCAGTCTGCTCCACTGCCAATACCTTCGCTGGAGACGTATGCGTAGTATTTTTGTAAAGGCTCCTTCCATGAGGGAACGGAGTCGGTGTAAGGAATATGAGGTTGTTCTTCGTCTTAATCCCTTGTGTGTGGTATAGTCAACGTAGAGGACCTCTGGGTTACTTTTTAGTGTTATGTCCCTTGTGTTTTTCCTTTGCTTTATTTTTTTGTGCATTGCTCAGGATATTTCATTTCCCTGCTCATTGTAGTCATTTGTTTTGTCTCAGGTAGATAACTTTTTTCTCTTTTTTTGTGTCGTGTTCCACCTTATCCCACTTTTAGGTCCAAAATTGAGAGTTTTTCAGGGGTTCATCTTTGATATAGCTGCTCTTAAAAGTTTCTCTCTCTCTCTCTCACAGGTTCCTGGTTCGGGTTGTTTTATCGTTTCTCTCGGGTTTCTATTCTTTTTCTCGCGGGTTTGTTGTTCTTTTTCTAGGTTAATTAAATTTAGGTAGATCCAGGTAAAGCTTTTTTCCTCCGGACCCGGAGTTTTCCCCTCTCTCCTCGCGTCGGTCTCGGGCTGTTTCTGCTCTGGTCCCAGCCCCTCGGCTCGGCTGTGCAGTCCCGGCCCGGCCCGGTGTTTGTCCGAGTTTCTCCGACCCCGGAGTTTCTCGGGTTTCAGGCCCCGGGCTTGCTCTCTCTCCGGGCTTCTGCCCTGGTCCCAGCCCCTCGGCTCGGCTGTGCAGTCCCCGCCCGGCCCGGTGTTTGTCCCGAGTTTCTCCGACCCCGGAGTTTCTCGGGTTCAGGCCCCAGGCTTGCTCGCTCTCCGGGCTTCTGCCCTGGTCCCAGCCCCTCGGCTCGGCTGTGCAGTCCCGGCCCGGCCCGGTGTTTGTCCGAGTTTCTCCGACCCCGGAGTTTCTCGGGTTTCAGGCCCCGGGCTTGCTCGCTCTCCAGTCCCGACCCGATCCGGCACCCCTACCTCTCCACTCGCCTCTTTGGCTGGCTCGGGCCGCTCCTCCCGGTCTGGGTCTAATCCTGTTGCTGCTCGCTCTCCTTCTCTCCGGTGCCTCCCGTCGCTCTCTCTCTCTTCCTCCCCCCCGTCGCTCTCTCTCTCCTCCCCCCCGTCGCTCTCTCTCTTCCTCCCCCCGTCGCTCTCTCTCTTCCTCCCCCCGTCGCTCTCTCTCTTCCTCCCCCCCCGTTCGCTCTCTCTCTTCCTCCCCCCCGTCGCTCTCTCTCTTCCTCCCCCCCGTCGCTCTCTCTCTTCCTCCCCCCCGTCGCTCTCTCTCTTCCTCCCCCCCGTCGCTCTCTCTCTTCCTCCCCCCGATCGCTCCTCTCTCTTCCTCCCCCGCTCGCTCTCTCTCTTCCTCCCCCCGTCGCTCTCTCTCTTCCTCCCCCCCGTCGCTCTCTCTCTTCCTCCCCCCCGTCGCTCTCTCTCTTCCTCCCCCCCGTCGCTCTCTCTCTTCCTCCCCCCCGTCGCTCTCTCTCTTCCTCCCCCCCGTCGCTCTCTCTCTTCCTCCCCCCCGTCGCTCTCTCTCTTCCTCCCCCCCGTCGCTCTCTCTCTTCCTCCCCCCCGTCGCTCTCTCTCTTCCTCCCCCCCGTCGCTCTCTCTCTTCCCTCCCCCCGTCGCTCTCTCTCTCCTCCCCCCCGTCGCTCTCTCTCTCTCTCCCCCCCGTCGCTCTCTTCTCTTCCTCCCCCCCGTCGCTCTCTCTCTTCCTCCCCCCCGTCGCTCTCTCTCTTCCTCCCCCCCCGTCGCGCTCTCTCTTCCCTCCCCCCCGTCGCTCTCTCTCTTCTCCCCCCCGTCGCTCTCTCTCTTCCTCCCCCCCGTCGCTCTCTCTCTTCCTCCCCCCCGTCGCTCTCTCTCTTCCTCCCCCCCGTCGCTCTCTCTCTTACCTCCCCCCCCCGTCGCTCTCTCTCTTCCTCCCCCCTCGTCGCTCTCTCTCTTCCTCCCCCCCGTCGCTCTCTCTCTTCCTCCCCCCCGTCGCTCTCTCTCTTCTCCCCCCGTCGCTCTCTCTCTTCCTCCCCCCCGTCGCTCTCTCTCTTCCTCCCCCCCGTCGCTCTCTCTCTTCCTCCCCCCCGTCGCTCTCTCTCTCTGTCGCTCTGTCTCTCTCTCTCTCTGTCTCTCTCTCTCTCTGTCTCTCTCTCTCCCTCTGTCTCTCTCTCCCTCTCTCTCTGTCTCCTCTCCTCTCTGTCTCTCTCTCTCTCTCTGTTTCTCTGTCTCTCTCTGCTATACAATCAAAAGTTATAGAGCGTACCTACACATATGTTATATCAAAAGAAAGCTCATCATTAGGGGACTCTTGTAGGCGTATTTACTTTTTGTTCGGACAAAAATTGTGCCGACGGTCGGACAAAAATTGTGCCGACGGTATCCAAAAAGGTTCAAAATTCCTCTCCTTATCCGCTCATTTGCATCGAGTGGGGGCGGGTTCATTGTGTGTGCTGGGCGGGGCCATCCTACAGTTGAGTGACGTGATGATTGACCAATCCTACAGTTCAGTGACCTGACGGTTGACCAATCGGTGCGTGTGTGGGCGGCCTTATCATTTTGAAACGAGTTGAGTCGCCGCCATCTTGATTCCAAACTTTTCATTTCTTTTTCCCACTTTTTGCGTGTTTCTTTTCAAATCTACATTTCCAGCAAAAAAAAAAGTTGCTTTAAAACACACATTGTTTTTTAAAAAGCTAATTCATTTGTAAATCTTTTCTCTAACATCTAGAATTTTCCTACCTTTCACCGTTTTTCCAGGCCTGTAAGCCTGGGCCTCTGTTGCCCAGCCATGCCGAGCTAGGCACCTCCCGTCGCGCTCAACAAGCGGCTCGTGATCGCCGCCATCTTTGTGAAGGGCTGGAGGGGCGGGCCTGAGCCGAGCGTCACCATCGCCGCCATCTTAGTAAAGATGGGTGGGGCAGGAGTCAGCGCGCGCGACTTGTGTCCGGCCGGGCCTCACGCGGTAGGTTGCGCGGCGGCGTCTCTCTCTCTGCTCTTGAAGCCGGCTCGGGTGGGGGGCGGGGCTCGGGAGATCCGGGGCTCGGTGGGGGGGGGCGGGGCTCGGGAGATCGGCGCTCGGGGGGCGGGGCTCGTGAGATCGGGCTGCGGGGGCTCGGGACATCGGGGGGCGGGGCTCGGGAGATTAGGGGGGGGGGCTCCGGGACTCCTCCCCCCCCCCCCCAATCATCTCCCCCTCCATCCCCCTTCCCCCCCCCCCCCCCCCCGCAATCGCTGGCAGAGGGGAGAGGGTCTGCTGGCTCCTCCCTCCCTTTCTCCCCCACTCCTTCCCCCCACCTCTTTCTCCCCTCCCCTCCTCCTCCCCCCTCCCCCCCACTCCTCCTCCCCCCTCCCTCCTCCTCCCCTCCCCCCTCCTCCTCCCCTCCCCCCTCCTCCTCACCCTCCTCCCCTCCCCCCCGTCGCGCTCTCTCTTCCTCCCCCCGTCGCTCTCTCTCTTCTCCCCCCCGTCGCTCTCTCTCTTCCTCCCCCCCGTCGCTCTCTCTCTTCCTCCCCCCCGTCGCTCTCTCTCTTCCTCCCCCCCGTCGCTCTCTCTCTTCCTCCCCCCCGTCGCTCTCTCTCTTCCTCCCCCCCGTCGCTCTCTCTCCTCCCCCCCGTCGCTCTCTCTTCCTCCCCCCCGTCGCCTATCTCTCTTCCCCCCCCCGTCGCTCGCTCTCTCTCTTCCCCCCCCCCGTCGCTCTCTCTCTTCCTCCCCCCGTCGCTCTCTCTCTTCCTCCCCCCGTCGCTCTCTCTCTTCCTCCCCCCGTCGCTCTCTCTCTTCCTCCCCCCGTCGCTCTCTCTCTTCCTCCCCCCGTCGCTCTCTCTCTTCCTCCCCCCGTCGCTCTCTCTCTTCCTCCCCCCGTCGCTCTCTCTCTTCCTCCCCCCGTCGCTCTCTCTCTTCCTCCCCCCGTCGCTCTCTCTCTTCCTCCCCCCCGTCGCTCTCTCTCTTCCTCCCCCCCGTCGCTCTCTCTCTTCCTCCCCCCCGTCGCTCTCTCTCTTCCTCCCCCCGTCGCTCTCTCTCTTCCTCCCCCCCGTCGCTCTCTCTCTTCCTCCCCCCCGTCGCTCTCTCTCTTCCTCCCCCCCGTCGCTCTCTCTCTTCCTCCCCCCCGTCGCTCTCTCTCTTCCTCCCCCCCGTCGCTCTCTCTCTTCCTCCCCCCCGTCGCTCTCTCTCTTCCTCCCCCCCGTCGCTCTCTCTCTTCCTCCCCCCCGTCGCTCTCTCTCTTCCTCCCCCCCGTCGCTCTCTCTCTTCCTCCCCCCCGTCGCTCTCTCTCTTCCTCCCCCCCGTCGCTCTCTCTCTTCCTCCCCCCCGTCGCTCTCTCTCTTCCTCCCCCCCGTCGCTCTCTCTCTTCCTCCCCCCCGTCGCTCTCTCTCTTCCTCCCCCCCGTCGCTCTCTCTCTTCCTCCCCCCCGTCGCTCTCTCTCTTCCTCCCCCCCGTCGCTCTCTCTCTTCCTCCCCCCCGTCGCTCTCTCTCTTCCTCCCCCCCGTCGCTCTCTCTCTTCCTCCCCCCCGTCGCTCTCTCTCTTCCTCCCCCCCGTCGCTCTCTCTCTTCCTCCCCCCCGTCGCTCTCTCTCTTCCTCCCCCCCGTCGCTCTCTCTCTTCCTCCCCCCCGTCGCTCTCTCTCTTCCTCCCCCCCGTCGCTCTCTCTCTTCCTCCCCCCCGTCGCTCTCTCTCTTCCTCCCCCCCGTCGCTCTCTCTCTTCCTCCCCCCCGTCGCTCTCTCTCTTCCTCCCCCCTGTCGCTCTCTCTCTTCCTCCCCCCTGTCGCTCTCTCTCTTCCTCCCCCCCGTCGCTCTCTCTCTTCCTCCCCCCCGTCGCTCTCTCTTCCTCCCCCCCGTCGCTCTCTCTTCCTCCCCCCTGTCGCTCTCTCTTCCTCCCCCCCGTCGCTCTCTCTTCCTCCCCCCCGTCGCTCTCTCTCTTCCCCCCCCCGTCGCTCTCTCTCTTCCCCCCCCCGTCGCTCTCTCTCTTCCCCCCCCCCGTCGCTCTCTCTCTTCCTCCCCCCGTCGCTCTCTCTCTTCCTCCCCCCGTCGCTCTCTCTCTTCCTCCCCCCGTCGCTCTCTCTCTTCCTCCCCCCGTCGCTCTCTCTCTTCCTCCCCCCGTCGCTCTCTCTCTTCCTCCCCCCGTCGCTCTCTCTCTTCCTCCCCCCGTCGCTCTCTCTCTTCCTCCCCCCGTCGCTCTCTCTCTTCCTCCCCCCGTCGCTCTCTCTCTTCCTCCCCCCGTCGCTCTCTTCCTCCCCCCCGTCGCTCTCTCTCTTCCTCCCCCCCGTCGCTCTCTCTCTTCCTCCCCCCCCCGTCGCTCGCTCTCTTCCTCCCCCCCCGTCGCTCGCTCTCTTCCTCCCCCCCGTCGCTCGCTCTCTTCCTCCCCCCCGTCGCTCGCTCTCTTCCTCCCCCCCGTCGCTCGCTCTCTTCCTCCCCCCCGTCGCTCGCTCTCTTCCTCCCCCCCGTCGCTCGCTCTCTTCCTCCCCCCGTCGCTCGCTCTCTTCCTCCCCCCGTCGCTCGCTCTCTTCCTCCCCCCGTCGCTCGCTCTCTTCCTCCCCCCGTCGCTCGCTCTCTTCCTCCCCCCGTCGCTCGCTCTCTTCCTCCCCCCGTCGCTCGCTCTCTTCCTCCCCCCGTCGCTCGCTCTCTTCCTCCCCCCGTCGCTCGCTCTCTTCCTCCCCCCGTCGCTCGCTCTCTTCCTCCCCCCGTCGCTCGCTCTCTTCCTCCCCCCGTCGCTCGCTCTCTTCCTCCCCCCGTCGCGCTCTCTCTTCCTCCCCCCCGTCGCTCTCTCTCTTCCTCCCCCCCGTCGCTCTCTCTCTTCCTCCCCCCGTCGCTCTCTTCCTCCCCCCGTCGCTCTCTCTCTTCCTCCCCCCCGTCGCTCTCTCTCTTCCTCCCCCCCCCCGTCGCTCGCTCTCTTCCTCCCCCCCGTCGCTCGCTCTCTTCCTCCCCCCCGTCGCTCGCTCTCTTCCTCCCCCCCGTCGCTCGCTCTCTTCCTCCCCCCCGTCGCTCGCTCTCTTCCTCCCCCCGTCGCTCGCTCTCTTCCTCCCCCCGTCGCTCTCTCTCTTCCTCCCCCCCGTCGCTCTCTCTCTTCCTCCCCCCCGTCGCTCTCTCTCTTCCTCCCCCCCGTCGCTCTCTCTCTTCCTCCCCCCCGTCGCTCTCTCTCTTCCTCCCCCCCGTCGCTCTCTCTCTTCCTCCCCCCCGTCGCTCTCTCTCTTCCTCCCCCCGTCGCTCTCTCTCTTCCTCCCCCCCGTCGCTCTCTCTCTTCCTCCCCCCCGTCGCTCTCTCTCTTCCTCCCCCCCGTCGCTCTCTCTCTTCCTCCCCCCCGTCGCTCTCTCTCTTCCTCCCCCCCGTCGCTCTCTCTCTTCCCCCCGTCGCTCTCTCTCTTCCTCCCCCCCGTCGCTCTCTCTCTTCCTCCCCCCCGTCGCTCTCTCTCTTCCTCCCCCCCGTCGCTCTCTCTCTTCCTCCCCCCCGTCGCTCTCTCTCTTCCTCCCCCCCGTCGCTCTCTCTCTTCCTCCCCCCCGTCGCTCTCTCTCTTCCTCCCCCCCGTCGCTCTCTCTCTTCCTCCCCCCGTCGCTCTCTCTCTTCCTCCCCCCGTCGCTCTCTCTCTTCCTCCCCCCCGTCGCTCTCTCTCTTCCTCCCCCCCGTCGCTCTCTCTCTTCCTCCCCCCCCGTCGCTCTCTCTCTTCCTCCCCCCCCGTCGCTCTCTCTCTTCCTCCCCCCCCGTCGCTCTCTCTCTTCCTCCCCCCCCGTCGCTCTCTCTCTTCCTCCCCCCCCGTCGCTCTCTCTCTTCCTCCCCCCCGTCGCTCTCTCTCTTCCTCCCCCCCGTCGCTCTCTCTCTTCCTCCCCCCCGTCGCTCTCTCTCTTCCTCCCCCCCGTCGCTCTCTCTCTTCCTCCCCCCCGTCGCTCTCTCTCTTCCTCCCCCCGTCGCTCTCTCTCTCTTCCTCCCCCCCGTCGCTCTCTCTCTCTTCCTCCCCCCCGTCGCTCTCTCTCTCTTCCTCCCCCCCCGTCGCTCTCTCTCTCTTCCTCCCCCCCCGTCGCTCTCTCTCTCTTCCTCCCCCCCCGTCGCTCTCTCTCTCTTCCTCCCCCCCGTCGCTCTCTCTCTCTTCCTCCCCCCCCGTCGCTCTCTCTCTCTTCCTCCCCCCCCGTCGCTCTCTCTCTTCCTCCCCCCCCGTCGCTCTCTCTCTTCCTCCCCCCCCCGCCGCGCTCTCTCTCTCCTGCCCCCCCCCCCCCCCGTCGCGCGCGCCCTCTCTCTTCCAACAGCAACATGCTCTCAAAAAACCCTCGGCACCGCCGGGCACTTCAGCTAGTCTATCTATCTATCTATATATATTTGAAAAGGATAGTGGTGTCTGTCTGTCTGTATGTTTGTCTGTCTGTCTGTCTGTCCGCTATACATTCAGAAGTTACAGAGCATACCTACACATATGTTATATCAAAAGAAAGCTGATGATCAGGGGAGTGTCATAGGTGGATTTACCTTTTGGTCAGACAGAAATTGTTCGGACAGTATACAAAAAACGTTCAAAAATCCACTCATTTGCGGTTGACCAATCCTACCGCTCATTAGTGTTGAGTGACGTGATGGTTGACCAATGCTACAGTTCAGTGACCTGATGGTTGACCAATCGGTGCGTCACGGGGGGGCGTTTCATGGCGTGTGTGGGCGGGGCCTAATCTTTCAAACTGCCGTTAATTCGGCCATCTTTTCCTCAGCTTTTAGTTTTATTCACATTTTAACAGCTTCATTTTTCCCACTTTGTGTGTGTGTGTGTGGTGGGGATTTTTTTGTTGCTCAGCTCCGTTTGCGGCCGCGGGCCGGAGACTCTGGCTTTCCCCCCCTCGGCCCGGTCCCAGGGCTCGGCTCCGGTTGCGGCCGCGGGCCGGGGACTCTGGCTTTTCCCCCCTCGGCCCGGTCCCGGGGCTCAGCTCTGTTTGCGGCCGCGGGCAGGGGACTTGGGCTTTTCCCCCCCTCGACTAGGCCGCAGGCAAGCCGCTGCGACGGTCCGGAGCAGGAGCCGCTGCACACGGCCTTCCCCGCGGGCCGGCCGTCAACCGCGCGACCCTGTAAACTGCCGTTCTACAAAAAAGCCTAGGCAATGCCGGGCCCCCCCAGCTAGTAAGTGTATAAGTGTTCCTAGCTTTTCACATTTACCCAGTGGAATCTTGTAATGCACAGATTATCCTCTAGATGATGCTCTTGTTAAAGAAGGGATGTTCACTTTTTTAAAATTCAAAGCTACAGCTAAAATATTTTTAAGGCATTAAAGGAACCAAAAAACAGGATATTTTAGGTGTTTTCAGATGTCCTAAGACCATTTTAACCTGAAAAAGTGATTTTTAACTTTTTATTTATACATATTTTTTAAACAAAATTCTCTGTTTAAGTGTTACTGTTGGAAAGTTGGAAGCAGATTTTTGTAATTTTTCCAAAATAACTATGCATTCATGGTGGCGTGAATGACAATCTGGAAATAAACCTGAGGCAATTCCCTACAGAACTGTTCCACATCTGAAACAAAATTAAGGAAAATCACACCACGTTTTCAGGTTTTTATTGTGTTTGCGCTTAACTCTTGTACTCTCTGAAATTTAAAATCACATGTTGTATTAATGTATCTTGCAACCTAAAGCTTTAGGCTGTGATATTTAACTCAGCTGAATTTCAGTGGTTAAATAAGAGATTTGAAAACTGAAGTACAACAACATCAACAACAACAACATACCTATTTAGAACCTTTAAACTTAAATGTCCCAAGATGCTTCACAAGGGTGGAAACGGGCACTGGATACAACTTGGGAGAAGGGGAAACAGACATGGAGAGGGTTGTGAGGGGTGGGAACAGAACAGACATCATAACAGCAGTTGGGGAAATGAACACTGGAGTAGGAGTTGTGGGGAAATTGATGCTATGTTAGGAGGCAGAAGGCCACTAAAGAATGTATAGAGTAATTGGGTGATTCCGCGGGGCATATTCAGGTAGAGTCCCAAGATATAGCTGAGGTTTTCATTGCTACTTTGCATCAGTCTTCACTACTGTTGATGATTCTTAACTACCAATATAACAGCATAGTGTTCATGCTAAAATTAATCGTGTTAAAGTAGATATGTAAATTATCTTTGCCAGAATTGGAACTTTTAAAGCAGATCAGGCTGCTCACCCTGATGATATTCAGCCTAGGGTGCCTAAACAAATCGGCCTGTGTGATGTGGCCCACTGGCTCATATATTTAATTACTGCCTGAGATCTGGAATTGTTCCCAGGACTGGAGATTGACCTATTTGATGCTTATATTTAAAATGGGAAATAAGTCAGAACTAGGAAATTACAAGCCCATTAGTTTAACATCAAGGCAAATTGCTCGAAGGGATTATTGGAGAGGCGTTATATGAACATCCTAATAGAGCAGGGACTATTAGGGAATCGCAGGATAGGTTCTGAAGAAAAGTCTTTTGTTAAAGTAATGCACAAAAGACTGCTCAGGAAGGTTGCATCTTGTGGGATTCATGGGCAGATATTAGGCTAGATAAAGAATTGGTTGCATTACCAACCAAGGTAGTTATTAATGCTCTGCCTGGGGACCGGTCACTGGAAGAGTTTCGCAGGGACTGGTGTTGGTGACGTTGCTCTTCCAGAACATTAGTAAAGATGGTGATGAAGGCATTGGAGAAACAATCCACAAGTTTGCAGAGGATATTAAGATATGTGGTTGTAGACAGATTTGGACACTGAATCGTCCTGTGTTTGGTAAATATGCTTTAACATTGCGAAGGATAGAATGATGAATTTGGGCAGGGGCATTTCCAATCATGTATAAGGCCTTGGTCTGGCCACATCTGGAATAGTGCGCAGTTGTGGTGCCCTCACATGATAGGGTATCGAGACACTGGAAAAGGTTCAGAAAACTCCTTGATTGATACCTAGTTTAAGGGCTCTTAGTTAAGAACATAAGAAATAGGAGAAGGTAGGCCATACAGCCCCTCGAGCCTGCTTCGCCATTCAATAAGATCATGGCTGATCATCCACTTCAACTCCACTTTCCTGCCCGATCTCCATATCCCTTGATTCCCCTAGAGTCCAAAAATCAATCTATCGCAACCTTGAATATACTCAAAGACTCTGCATCCACCGCCCCTCTGGAGCAGAGAATTCCAAAGATTCACAACCCTCTGAGTGAAGAAATTCCTCCTCATCTCAGTCTTAAATGGCCTTCCCCTTATCCCGAGACTATACCCCCTAGTTCTAGACATTCCAGCCAGGGGAAACAACCTCTCTGCATCTACCCTGTCAATCCCCCTCAGAATCTAGTATGTTTCAATGAGATCACCTCTCATTCTTCTAAACTCAGAGAGTATAGGCCCATTCTACACAATCTCTCATCATAGGACAGCCCTCTCATCCCAGGAATCAATCGAGTGAACCTTGCACCGCCTCCAAGGCAAGTGTATCCTTCCTTAGAGAAGGAGACCAAAACTGTGCACAGTACTCCAGGTGTGGTCTCACCAAGGCCCTGTACAATTGTAGCAAGACTTCCTTACACTTATACTCCAACCCCCTTGCAATAAAGGCCAACATGCCATTTGCCTTCCTTATTACTTGCTGTACCTTCATGCTAGCTTTCTGTGTTTCTTGCACGAGAACACCCAAATCTCTCTGAGCACCAACATTTAAAAGTTTCTCACCATTTAAAAATATTCTGTTTTTCTATTCTAAAGTGAATAACCTCACATTTCCCTACATTATACTCCATCTGTCACCTTACTGCCCATTCACTTAGTCTATCTATATTCCTTTGCAGACTCTGTGTTCTCCTCACAGCTTACTTTGTATCGTCAGCTAACTTGGATACATTACATTCGGTTCCTTCATCTAAGTCATTAATATAAATTGTAAATAGCTGAGGCCCCAGCACTGATCCTTGCAACGCCCCACTAGTTACAGCCTGCCAACCTGAAAAAGACCCGTTTATCCCTACTCTGTTTTCTGTCTGTTAACCAATCCTCTATTCATGCTATTATATTACCCCCTACCCCCTTATCTTGTGTAATAACCTTTTATGTCGCACCTTATTGAATACCTTTTAGAAATTCAAATACAGGAAACTCTCGTTTAAACGGCACCTAAATATCCGGAATTCTCTATTAACCGGCAAAATTCTCACTCCGAAAACAACACCTCAATAACCGGCAATGTTGCCGAGTCCGAGTCTCCCGCGGTAGCCAAAATTAGTCAGTGGGGGTAGTTCTCCAAACTGCCACTACTCGTTTTTTTGGCGCTGTCGGAAGTCAGATCACCTCAATACCCCTGTAACAGGAGTCTGACTCTCCCGCGCTGCCGGTAGTCTCTTCTGATCCACCATTTTACAGGGGTACTGTGTGTCTCCCACACTGCTGGTAGTCATTGCATTGCATTACCCTCAACTGGCAGTACTGTACTTAATCGAGCATCTTCCACCATCCATTTAACACAACATTCTGTAGGTGAGTACCCAATTACTGTATACTGCACATTTCTTGATTTAAAAAAAAATTTTCTTTGTTAAAACTAGCCTCGATAGATAACCCTCTCCGTCATCCGGAATCTTTGATCAACCGGCGACACGTCGGTGCCGGATACCAAAGAGTTTCCTGTATACTACATCCACTGGTTCCCCTTTATCTACCCTGCTAGTTACATCCTGCTAGGATTCCAGCATTTTCCTGACGACTGATGTCAGGCTAACTGGCCTGTAGTTCCCTGTTTTCTCTCTCCCTGCTTTCTTGAATAGCGATGTTACATTTGCTACCTTCCAATCTGCTGAGACCATTCCTGAATCTAGGGAATTTTGGAGATCAAAACCAGTGCATCCACTATTTCACTGCCCTCCTTTCCTCCCTAAATCTCTCCCTCCATATAAACTCTTCTACCCATATACACGGCCACCCCTTCGATTTTGTCATTTCACGTAGCCTTGCTACTCCCACCGTAACTATCGCTGATGAGAAAATTTCTAATCATTTCCTTATATTGCTCTCTACCCATATTCCCCTTCTCCCCCTCAACCAATGTTCCTTGTAAGCTGCGCAGCCGGCTTGCTGGCTTTTCAATGAGAAACACCGCGCATGCGCCAAACAAAATTACAGGGAACATTGCTCCCAACCCCACTTCTTTCTGTGTCTGCCCCTGGAAAAAACACACTCATCCCTTACTACTGTACTTTCAAATTCCCAACTATCTAGCCTTTGGCCTACAATTTTTCACGACATTTCTGCAGCTACTGATTTTCTATATCACACACACCCTCTCCACCACCTTTGATGCCCTTGTCCCCATTAAAACCATTACACTCTCTCACCCTAATCTCGTTCCCCTGGCATACCCCTCATCTTTGCTCCCTTAAGTCCAAGGGAATCAGATTTGAACGTCTTTGGTGGACAACTGGTTTAATCATCCATCACCAGATATGGCTGGATCATATCAAGCATTATATCGGGTCCTGCTCTCCATCGAAAAACTTCCCACTATCCTAAGATCATCCAGGAAGGCAAAGATGACACCCAGCTTCTCCTCTTCACCACAAACTTTCTTCTCAAACCACCCTCCTGTGCCTCCTCCTCCCTCCAACAATAAGTGCGAAGAGCTCATGGACATTTTTGTTACAAAGATCGAGAGCATCCGTTCAGCTGCCTCTGCTGCTTTCCTCACTTCTAGCCCACCGGACCTAACTTCTTCTAAGGTTCCGCCCTGAATTTGTATATTTCTCTAGTTTCCTATCTCCCCTCATGCCCTCTCAAAGCTCATCTTGTTGATGACACCCTCTCGACCCTATTTCCACTAAACTGCTGACCACCCAATTTCCCTTCCTGGCTCCCACGTTAGTTGATATTGTTAACGGTTCTCTCTCCTTAGGTACTGTCCCCCTCTCCTTCAAATCTGCCGTCATCACCCCCTCCTCAAAAAACCCACCCTTGACCCCTCCATCGTTGCAAACTACTGCTCCATCTCCAACCTCCCTTTCCTCTCAAGTCCTTGAACGTGTTGTCGCCGCCATGTTTGAATCCTTCCATTCAGGATTCTGCCCCTGCCACAGTACTGAAACGGCTCTTACTGAAGTCACCAATGATATCCTAGTTGACTGTGACAAAGGTAAACTAACTCTCCTCGTCCTTCTTGACCTGACTGCAGCCTTTGACACGGTTAATCACAATTCTGCTCCAACGTCTCTCCACCATCGTCCAGCTGGGTGGGACTGCACTCTCCTGGTTACATTCTTATCTATCCAGTTGCAGCCAGAGAATCACCAGCAGCGGCTTCTCTTCCTGCTCCCGCACCATTACCCCTGGTGTCCCCCAAGGATCTATCCTTGGCCCCCTCCTATTTCTCATCTACATGCAGCCTCTCGGCGACATCATCTGACGACAGCGTCAGTTTCCACATGTACGCTGATGATACCCAGCTCTAGCTCACCTCCACCCTCCGCTACCTTTAAACTGTCAGACTGCTTGTCTAACATCCAGTACTGGATGAGCAGAAATTTCCTCCAACTAATTATTGGGAAGACCGAAGCCTTTGTCCTCGGTCCATGCCACAAACTCCGTTCCCATGCCAACGACTCCATCCCTCTCCCTGGCAGCTGTGCGAGGCCTAACAAGACTGTTCACAATCTTGGTGTTATATTTGACCCTGAGATGAGCTTCCTACCTCACTAAGACCACCAAATTCCACCTCCATAACATCACCCGTCTCTGCCCTTTGCCTCAGCTTATCTTCTGCTGAAACCATCATCCATGCCTTTGTTACCTCTGGCCTCCCTAGTTCTACCCTCCATAAACTTGAGGTCATCCAAAACTCTACTGCCTGTGTCCTAACTCGCACCAAGTCCTGCTCACATCTCCCCTGTGCTTGCTGACCTACATTGGCTCCCCATTAAGGAATGCCTTGATTTTAAAATTCTCATCCTTGTTTTCAAATCCCTCCATGGCCTCACCCCTCCCTATCTCTGTAATCTCCTCCAGCCCTACAATCCCCCCGAGATCTCTATGCTCCACTAATTCTGGCCTTTTGAGTATCGCCAATTTTAATCGCCCCACCATTGGCAGCTGTGCCTTCAGCTGCCTAGGTCCTGAGTTCTGGAATTCCCTCCCTATACCTCTCCGTGTCTCTACCTCTCTTTGTTCCTTAAAACCTATGTCTTTGACCAAGCTTTTGATCATCTGCCCTAATGTGACTCGGTGTCAAACTTTGATTGATAGCGCTCCTGTGAATCGCCTTGAGACGTTTTACTACGTTAAAGGTGCTATATAAATGCAAGTTGTTATTGTTTAGTTGACTGGACAGACTTCGAGAGCTCGAACTCCTTACCTTGAAAAAGCTTGGACTAAAGGTGATATGATTGAGGTCTTTAAATTATGAAGGGATTAGATTCTGTCCGCGTGAATAGGTTACTTGAGCTAGGTAGACTGCGAGAATTCAGCGCATCAGTACAAGTTACAACCTCTGGAATAAGTTGCCAGTACATGCAATGAATGTAGATTTTCTGCAAGCATTCAAGAGATCTGCAAGAGTTCCTGAGTAAAAGACATCTTGAGTTATAGGGTAGGTAGGTTGACTGGGATAACGGTAGCAGCAGTCTCCTGGAAAATGCTTGATTGCTTTTGGGGGTCTGAGAGGAATTTCCCAGAGTTTTGCCTGAATTGGCACAGGTTTTTTTTTTCTCTGTCTGCCCCAGGAGATTGTGGGGGAAGAGGGAAATGGTGTGCAATGGGCTTGTCCTTTTTCATAAGTTCGTATGACCCTTTTTAAAAAATAAAAAAAAATCAGAGTTGGTGAATTAGTTACTCTTCTCTCTTTAAAAACTGATGCCACTGATTGCCTCATTGGCATTTACCACATTCAGCAGCGCAAGGATGCTGAATTACCAGAGAGAGTGAGAGGTCCTGAGAATCACCAAGTTAATGGGTGTGTCTATTGGTGCTTTCGCTCCTTCCTTCCCACTGCCATGCTCAGTTACTTCTCTTCTGCCCTACCTCCTGCCCCAAAGATGTTATCCGTGCTCATTGTTTGGACAACTTCATTTTTAATTTATTTGTAATGGTGAGGAATTAATTACAGTGTGAATGAGCAATGAAGCATTTCCTTTTCAATTTTGTACAACTTAAACATTCAGCAATTGGGTGTTTGCCTAAATTGAGTTGACTCTGTTCATCAGTGCTCCGGGGTTAGTTCAGCTACTATCCAAGCAAACACAAGAAGTTAAACAAGGAAACATTTACAAGTGCACTGGTCAGGGGTGAGACTACTCTGCTTTAAATAAGTATAAAAAGAGGTTTAGCAGATCAGTGGCTGGAAACAACTGGTCCTCATTAAGATCATTACACACTCAGAGAATTTAGTGTATTTTGTTTTTGGGTAGTCAGCTGAAGGTAGTTGTAATTGTTTCCTTCCTCATTTGAAAGCGTTCAATGTAAAATGCAATTGAATAAAATTAGTCTGCTATAATACAGTGGCACCACAGGCCTTTTTTTCCTAAACAAAACAAATTTAAATCTCATTGTGTTTCTCTATTCTACTTGAAGTATTCCTTGTCTCAATTCAGTTTCTCGTTTGGTTGGAAATGGGGAGAAATGTATATAGACATTTTTTTATAATATTTTGTAAAACGAATCTGGATTTGCATATGCAGTCCTAGAGTTTCCTAGTAATATACTACACGTTGACACTGGTAAGCTTGAAGTATGGATAACGTGGGCTAGATTTTCTTAATTTATTACCCATTAATGAAAACCGGGGAATGCAGTTTTGTTAGCAGTGGCGGTAAAATAGCAACCGTTCACCATGCACCTATAACACTTCGCAAACAACTAATGAGCCCCTTAACTAGTCTAAATGTCAGAGGTCATTAATCCAGTTGTGGAGTACACAATTTTGGAGGAAAATGGCTCAACAACAAGAGAATAGCCCGCTTACTGACCAAGCCTTGCACGTCCTGGTGAGCTTTGTTTTTGAGAAATACAAATAGGTTATGATTAGGGAAATTGGCCCCCAAATCTATATATATAAACGGGTCATTCTTTCTGTCTGTCTGTCCTTCTGTCTGTCCTCGGGTGTGCGTCTGTCCGGCTATGCGCTTGAAAGTTATACGGCGTACCTACGCGCGCGTTACCTCCGAAGAAAGCTTACGCTTCCGGGACGCTCGTAAGCGTATTTACTTTTCGGTCGGACGAAAATTGTTTGCGCCTTATGCAAAAAACCTTCAAAATTAAACTCATTATCTGCTACTTAGCATTGATTGACTGACGTCAAGGTTCGACCAATCCTGTGCCGTCACGATTGACCAATCCTACAGTATGGTCCCCTGATGGTTGGCCAATGTGTGTGTGTGGGGGCGGGACTAATCGTTTTCATCTCGGGGATGTGGCAGCCATTGTTTCACTGCCATTACTTCAGCTTCCAGCTCAAACTACTTTGATCATCCAGCTTTGAAAAAGTTAGTATCTCTTTTAAAAATAACATAAGATTTACCAAAAACGTTTTATAAGTACTTTCACTTTCATCTTTCAAGGTATTAAAAGGTAGAAATGTTGCCCGCCAGCAGATTCACAAAGGGACACAGACAGGGCCCTAAAGCCTGGGACTCGATTTAAAATGTTGCCCGGCAGCAGATTCACACAGGGACACAGAGAGGCCCCAAAGCCTGGCACCCGATTTAAACCGCCCGCCCCAAAACAGCCCTGGCAAAGCCGGGCTCCCCCAGCCAGTCTATCTATATATAAAACAGTATGTTTCTCTGTCTGTCTCTCTGTCTGTCCGGCTATACAATCAAAATTTATAGAGCGTAGCTACACATGTTATATCAAAAGAAAGCTCTTCATTAAGGGACTCTTGTAGGCGTATTTACTTTTTGGTCAGACAAAAATTGTGCCGACGGTATCCAAAAAACGTTCAAAATTCCGCTCATTATCCGCTCATTAGCATCGAGTGGGGGCGGGTTCATTGTGTGTGCAGGTGGGCCATCCTAGAGTTGAGTGACGTGATGATTGACCAATCCTACAGTTCAGTGACCTGACGGTTGACCAATCAGTGCGTGTGTGTGCGGGCCTTATCATTCTGAACTGAGGTGTCAGCCATCTTGATTCGTAAGTTTATTTTTTTCCCCCACTTTCTGCGTGTTTCTTTTCAAATCTACATTTCCAGCAAAAAGAAAGTTGCTTTTAAAACACAAATTGTTTAAAAAAAAAAGTTAATTAATTTGTTAATCTTTTCTCTAACCTCTATAATTTTCCTACCTTTCACCGTTTTTGCAGGCCTGGAAGCCTGGGCCTCTGTTGCCCAGCCACGCCCGAGCTAGGCACCGCCCCTCCCGCTGGGCCCGCCCCGCGATCGCCGGCATCTTTGTAAAGGCTGGCGGTGCGGGACTGGGCCGAGCGTAGCCATCGCTGCCATTTTGGTAATGGCTGGTGGGGCGGGAGGGAGCCTAGCGGGAGGTGAGTTGCGGTCACCGCGGGGCTCGGGCTCAGCTGATCGGGCGCTCATCAGGGGTCGGCCCGCAACACATCGACCGGAGGAGCGGCGGCTCTCTCTCTCCTTCCCCCCCACCTCCCCGCGGCTCGGGCGGGGGGGGCGGTGCTCGGGAGGGTGGGGCTCGGGAGGCCGGCGCTCGGGAGAGCAGGAAGGGGGGGGGGGGAAGGGTTACTCCGGCAACCGCGCCCGGCCCTCTCTCAGCCTCAAGCCGGCTCATGCCCGTTCCCGCGGCTTGGCTCCAGCGCAGGCCCAGCCGCAGTCGGTGGTCTTGAAGCCGGGGCTCGGGAGGGCGTTCGGGGGGGTGGGGCTCGGACTGACCGGGGCGCTGCGCTCGGCTGCGCCGTGTCAGTGCGTGGGGCGGCACGGAGCTCCGCGGAGCCATCGCCTGCAGAGGGGAGAGGGTTTGCTGGCTTCCCCCACTCCCTTTCTCCCTCCCCCCCCCCCCCCCCACACCCTTCCCACCCCCCCACACACACGCCCCCTTCCCCTCCCCCCTCCTTCCCCTCCCCTCCCCCCTCCTTCCCTTCCCCTCCCCCCTCCTTCCCTTCCCCTCCCCCCTCCTTCCCTTCCCCTCCCCCCCTCCTTCCCTTCCCCTCCCCCCCTCCTTCCCTTCCCCTCCCCCCCTCCTTCCCTTCCCCTCCCCCCTCCCTCCCGTCCCCCCAGTCGCTCCCTCCCGTCCCCCCAGTCGCTCCCTCCCGTCCCCCCAGTCGCTCCCTCCCGTCCCCCCAGTCGCTCCCTCTCGTGTCCCCCCCCCCCCCCCCCCCCCGTCGAGCCCTCAAAAAAGCCTCGGCACCGCCGGGCACTCCAGCTAGTATGTAATAAATCACTGAAAGGGTCATTATAGCGTTAACTGCTTGGAGGACCTGGCCGGAGGTCAGAAGTTGCACAGCTTAAAGAAGAGAAAGGATAGCCAGGCTTGGGTTGGATGAGAAAAGGTAATATAATTGGAAAGTTACTTAGGAAAGAATTAAAATTAAAAGCACTATATCAAGAATATACAGTATAAATTTATCCCAGTGTATGTAATACGTTAAGATAGCGTGTTGCACATGAGTATGTGTGTGTACCTAGCATGAGCACATTGGGAAATTTGTCCTTATTCAGTCTGGAACTGCTACAGTGTTAAACTCCAAGTACACAAAATGTGTGTTTAATCATAAATAGGCAATTTCTTTTACAAAATATTACGTGCAATAAATTAGAATTCTATACCATAGAAAAGATGTAAATTTACAGTATTCTCTAATAATTTTATTTATAAAAAGGTACAACTGTGGTGGTGCAGATCGTGACTGTGAAGTGCATAATATAATATATCAACGTGCGACTGTGAGGTTCAACTCACTGCGGCCAATAATATAGTGGGTGCTCTGGATAATCAGGCACTATGGCCTGCGAGGCATGCATTGCACCCCAATGCACATTATCTGGTGAGGGCCACCAATTTGTCCGATTTATATTGTCAAAAATGTCCCAGGCTAACCTCTATGTTGGGCAAATTACTGAAAAAATTTTTAGAAAGGCACATATTAATCAAGGACAGTCAGCATGAATTTGTTAAGGGAAGGTCATGTCTGACTAACTTGTACCATTGTTTAAAAAGGGTGTAAGGGATAGACTGAGTAATAACAGGCCAGTCAGCCTAACCTCGGTGGTGGGCAAATTATTGGAAAAAATTCTGAGGGAGAGTATTAATCATTTAGAAAGGCACAGATTAATCAAGGACAGTCAGCATGGATTTGTTAAGGGAAGGTCGTGTCTGACCAACTTGATTGAAGTTTTGAGGAGGTCACAAGGAGGGTCGATGAGGGTAGCACTTTTGATGTAGTCTACATGGATTTTAGCAGTCCTTTTGACAGAAAAGTAAAAGCCCATAGGATCCAAGGGAAAGTGCCAAATTGAATCCAAAGTTGGCTCAGTGGAAGGAATGGTCGATGGGTGTTTTTGTGACTGGAGGGCTGTTACCAGTGTGGTTCCATAAACCTCCATACTAGGTCCTTTGCTTCTTGTGGTATATCTCAATGATTTAGACTTAAGTGTAGGGGGCATGATTAAGAAGTTTGCAGATGATACAAAAATTATCCGTGTGGTTGATAGTGAGAAAGAAAGCTGTAGACTGAAGGAAGATATCAATAGACAGAAAATTGGCAAATGGAATTCAATCCAGAGACGTGTGAGGTAATGCATTTGGGGCGGGCTAACAAGGCAAGCGAATACACAATAAATGGTAGGATACCGAGAAGTGTAGAGGAACAAAGGGACCTCGGAGTGCATGTCCACAGATCCCTGAAGCTAGCAGGACAGTCATAGAGTCATAACAGCACAGAAAGAGGCCATTCAGCCCACCAAGTTCATGCCGACCGGTAGATAAGGCCGTTAAGAAGGCATATGGGATACTTTCCTTTATTAGCCGAGGCATAGAATATAACCACAGGGAGGTTATGCTAGAACTGTATAAAACACTAAATAGGCCACAGCTAGAGTTTTTTTAGTTCCTGGGATGTGGGCGTTTGCCAGCGTTTATTGCCCGTCCTTTATTGCCCTTGAGAAGGTGGTGGTGAGCTGCCGCCTTGAACCGCTGCAGTCGGTTTGGTGATGGTACTCCAATAGTGCTGTTGGGGAGGGAGTTCCAGGATTTTGACCCAGTGACGATGAAGGAACGGCGATATAGTTCCAAGTCAGGATGGTGTGACTTGGAAGGGAACTTGGGAGTGGTGGTGTTCCCATGCATCTGCTGCCCTTGTTCTTCTTGGTGGTAGAGGTCGCGGGTTTGGGAGGTGCTGTCGAAGAAGCCTTGGCGAGTTGCTGCAGTGCATCTTGTAGATGGTACACACTGCAGCCACGGTGTGCGGTGGTGGAGGGTGTGAATGTTTAGGGTGGTGGATGGAGTGCCAATCAAGCGGTCTGCTTTCTCCTGGATGGTGTTGAGCTTCTTGAATGTTGTTGGAGCTGTACTCATCCAGGCAAGTGGAGCGTATTCCATCACGCTCCTGACTTGTGCCTTGTAGATGGTGGAAAGGCTTTGTGGAGTCAGGAGGTAAGACATTCGCTGCAGAATACCCAGCCTCTGACCTGCTCTTGTTGCCACAGTATTTGTGTGGCTGGTCCAGTTAAGTTTCTGGTCAATGGTGACCCCCAGGAGATGTTGATGGTGGGGGATTTGGCGATGGTAATGTCGTTGAATGTCAAGGGACGTGGTTAGACTCTTCACATATTGGAGATAATCATTGCCTGGCACTTATGTGGCGCGAGTGTTACCTGCCACTTATCAGCCCAAGCCTGAACGTCGTCCAGGTCTTGTTGCATGCAGGCATGGACTGCTTCATTATCTAAGGAGTTGCGAATGGAACTGAACAATGTGCAATCATCAGTAAACATTCCCACTTCTGACATTATGTTGGAGGGAAGGTCATTGATGAGCAGTTGAAGATGGTTGACCCAAGGATACTACCTTGAACTCCTGCAGTGATGGGGCTGAGATGATTGATCTACAACAACCACAACCATCTGCTTACAGTTCTGGTCACCACATTGCAGGAAGGATGTGATCGTACTAGAGAAGATACTGTGGAGATTTACGAGGATATTGCAAGGATTCGAGAATTTTAGCTTTGAGGAAAAATTGGATGGGCTGGGGTTGTTTTCTTTGGAACAGAGAAGGTTGAGGGGAGATAATTGAGGTGTATAAAATTATGATACACAAATTGAGCATGATAAAATCAAGTTCCTAGATAGAGAGGTCAATAACCAGGGGGCATAGATTTAAAGTAATTGGTAGAAGGATTAGAGGGGGAAGTTGAGGAGAATTTTTTTCACCCAGAGTGTGGTGGGCGTCTGAAACTCACTACCTGAAAGGGAGGTAAAGGCAGAAACCCTCAGTGCATTTAAAAAGTACTAGGATGCACACTTGAAGTGTCGTAACCTACAAGGCTACGTACCAAGAGCTGGAAAGTGGGATTAGGCTGGATAGCTCTTTTTCGGCCGGCACAGACACGATGGACCGAATGGCCGCCTCCTGCGCGGTAAATTTCTATGAGGTGCTGCTGGCACAGTATTTGGGCAGCGTTATTGGCTCAAATGCTCACTTTTGGTGCTCTGGATTCTTCTGAAGTAGAATGCCACAGTGCACATCCTCAGTGATGGTTGTGACTTTCAAGAGCCCGTTGTGAACAGTGGGTATAATCCAGATGAGTACACATTAAATGCTGGTAGGAAGAGATTGTGTTGTTTCAGTATGTGTTGGGATGCACAGTGCATTCTGGCATTGTTGGTTTCAGCTGTTATGGAGTTAATACATTGGCCCAGAAATTCGGGTCGGAGGCTTCCCACGGGTGCAAGCCTCCGGCCTGCACTTACCTAGTGTGCCGGCCGTTGAGCTGTGGGCCCGCGTGGGATTCCGATCCTGGGCCTCATCCAACTGCCGGCGCGCAGTGCTTGCGTATCCCAGGGGCGCAGTTAGTTCGATGCGTCCCCTGGGATCACGTGGGCCATGGAGAGCCAATGGTAGCAGGGAAATGCCCATTCATAAAATTGACAGGAAGAGCTGACAAAACTATAAATACTATAAGCCCCAAAACATCACTAAAACTTCAAATACATTTTTAAAAAATCACATTTTTAAAATAACTATAAATTACATAAAGTAACTATTTTAAACAATAATTAAAATTTTGAAAAAATTAATTACATTTTCTAACGGGGCTAAAAATAAACTTGCCTTTCTTTAAAGTATTTAAAAATAATAAACCTGTGGAAAAAATGTTTTAATTTTAATTAATTCGCCACTTACCTTGTTAAAAGCCGGCCTTGCGCCTGCTTTTTACATGTGTAACTCCTGGAGACATCCCTCCCGGAAAAACCTGCAAAAAAAAAAACCGTAAGTTCCATGCGCACGCGCTGCCTCTCCGGCATACGCGTTCGACCTCTGAACCCTTTCCTTTAAGGGAACGGAAGTTCCGGTTTCCCGCGCATGCGCAGTGCATGCACGAAACTGGCACTTCCATTGGACCTACAGGTGAGTACCCCATGCGTACTCGCCCGTGGAGACCCGAATTTCTGGGCCATTGTTGCTATACTGCTAGTCCATCTCATTCGGTGAGGGTCAGTGGGGGAAAGGCAGAAGAGCATTTATATAGCACCTTTCATTTCATCAGGCTGTCCCCATGTGCTGCACAGCCAGTGAAGTATTTTTTGAAGTAATAACTATTCTTATGTCGGCAGACCTGGCAGCCAGTTTGCACACAGCAAGGTCCCACAAAGAACAGAGATAAATGGCCAGTTAATCTGTTTTTGATGGTGTTGGAGGGGGATAAGTGTTGCCTGTGACACCGGGAGAACTCTCCTGCACTTTGTTTATCTGAACAGACGGATGCGGCCTCGGTTTAACATCTCTGAATGACGGCCCCTCCAGCCCCTCTCTTGGTACTGCACTGAAGTGAGATTAGGCTACTTTTTACTAGTTTCACGTATAATTTGCATCGGTATTACTATGATTTTCATGCTCAATTTGTGTATCATAAGGGTATCATCTATGAACATAGTAGTCCTGCTTCACAAGTGGTTCCTCAGTTTAATTAAGATTAAACTGAACTAAATGATTTGCTAGATGATGGTCAAACATTTGTTTCATGATGCTGTCAAGTCATATGCAAAACTGTTGGTAAATAACCCATACATTTAACTTTTCACTTTGTTTTAAAATGCATTCTTTTCATAACAAGTTCAGGGATTGTAAATAGCTATAAAGTTGCATTTAATTTATAGACTTCTCCCCTAAAATTAGCAGGTACTTGCCATAACCACTTCTGTATGTGCATGTGTTGTTGTCCCTTAAACTGAGAAATTACAAATCATTCTGGGTTAGAGACTGCCTGAGGATTTCACTGGTGTTTTTAAATTGCATTTGTATGGAATTATTTGTAAGATACACAATGAGGGTAGCACTCAATATTTGACAAAAAGACAAGAGTGAAGGGAAACAAATGCTGTAATTAATTGAGTTCAGATGCCCTCCTAAAGCATAAGTTGCTTTCTACAATCTATTGTTTTTTAAAATAACATACAGGGTCTGCTGTCTTGTAACTTGCAATGAACTAAAACCCGACATGAGGTTTCCCAATGAGGTTGCACACTCCCCAACTGTAAATGTGGTTTCTCTGCCTGATCTCATCTCACACCCGTAGCCGCCACCTGTGGCTGAAAAGAGCACGCCACCCGCCAGTCTGCAACCCTTGGCTGAATCTCTGTCCGCCGCCCCACCATGATTACTGCTCATACCAACTGGTGCCTGCAACACCCACCCACAAAAGAAGAAAAGTAATCGGTGTGTCTGATTTAAAATGGACATTGTGGTTGTCATTGTATTACTTTGTAAATCTAAAGCATTTAGGAGCCTAGTGTGTATATTCTGCTGGATTTATAACCATGAGAAAATATTTTGTAAGAGCTGCCTTAATACCAAGCTAGTAATCCATGCAAGCGTTTGTGCCCCACTCCCCAACTATCTAGTGATTTGAACATGTCACTTTCTAATGTGGAAGCAGATGCAGTATTATTTTACTGAGGTCTTCATGTAGTTCATGGTATTGCTGACCTACAATATGTGTAAAACATACATAAAACAAAAGATCTTGCAAAACTGCAAACACATAAGCGGTGATGCAGTTAGCTCAGAACCCTTTGTCATACAACATAACATTGGTTAATGCTGTAAAACTGGATGATCTTGCCCCTTTTTGATTAACAGATGTGGAAAGGCATTCAATAGTGGAGCTGACAGACAAGGATCAATACATTCTGTTTCCGGAACAAAAATTCTGAAATACAATGTGTTTATACAGAACTTGTAGCTTTTGGGCTTTATCCAGTTTCTACCCTTCATTATTCTGGATTACAGTTAAACCTGAAAACAGCAAACTGGTTGAAAGCACAACTACTCTGCTGCTACTCAAAAGTCATAGAGTAAGATGGGCTTAAATGTAAATGACACAATGCAATCAGGCAATGGTGTGCATGGTGGGAAACTATCTGTACCCTCATCTCATGATTTAACTATTTAGAACCAGTTGCAAACAGTAGTTACCTCACAGGTGAGGCAAAGGCCCAACATGATTTCAGTGTGATTGTATTGAATTTTCAGATTTTAAAACAAAAATGAGAGGTGAGGGAGAAGAAAAAAATACTCGCCAAAATACATGTACCCTATATGTGGGAGTACAATGTGATTTTTGATAGTTATAAATGATTACTCATTCTTTCCATCTACTTATGGATAGCAAACAGTTTAACAACAAAAGATATTCAGACCACTTCCAACTCAATTTGCATGCTACAGGCTTTCTCATCTGTTTTAAGATAACTATTAGAAACCACCCAGTTCATTTCCAAAGTTCTGTTAATATATACAGCTCTGAACATGGTAAATGCCTTTATGAAATTTTAACTGAATGTGTGCTTAGCATTTGATGAAATAAACTTAGGAATTGTAAATTTGAATGGAGTTATTTTGTGTTGTAACTAATCAAAGTCTTACACACAATTGAAGAGTGACCTTTTAGTATGACCCAAACGCCTTGTATATTATTATAAGCTACATTTTCAGTGCAGCTTTCACATTGTAGACTAAAGTATTTTCAGCAGCAATGTTTTAATATGGCAATTTTATGTGTAAAATTGCACTTGATGAAGGTTCCTTGAAGACCAAATAAACATCATTATAATTAGTAGCTGGTGAGTGAAAATGCCACAGTCTGGAGGCCCTCCTTAACCCTCTATGTACTGCGCATCTTAACCAAAACAACGAATGCTACTATATATGTATTTCCACACTAGCTGCATCATACAAAATGACAACTGGACTGAAAGTAGTAAGTGCTGTTGTGCAGCATCGATTACCTTTAACGTCTCTAGAATATTGAGCAGCTTATCTAAAGCACAGAAGAAAGTTTTAAGCATTCAGAGCTCAAAGGGTCTGATTTTTAAATAGCTAATTTTTACTTCTGCATATATAAATTTGTCGTTTCAGCAACTACCCTTTTCTGCGTATTGTGATACTGCAAGTTTCCAGCATGCATTCAATGACCATGTGTTTGCATTAGTTTGTAGTGTTACATAATTTAGCTGCCAACTATCCCATTTCCTGGGGTGCTTTATTTCTTCCTTTTTCAATGGGGACTAATGGATGGGTGTAAGAAAAGCCATTAAAAATAGTCTCTTAAAGGTGAAGGATATCAATATTGAGAAACTGAACATTTTACACTTTCAGCACCAGGTGTAGCTATCGTGTCCACCCAGCTCAGGTATACTACAGACTTGGTACAGATGAAAGTCCCTTTATTCTGGCTTATGCCCAGCCTTAGAAGAGTACTTTCTTTTCAGCAGTGTGGTATTTCTAGTTCTGAAACAAACCATCCTTTTTAACTTGTCTGAATGGAATTGCCAGTTTATGGTGAATTATGAGTCTCTGGTGATTAGGAAGTGAGATGAGAGTATCTGAACTCATTTCTTATAGAACCTCTATAGCTAGCTGAAAGAACAGCTACTCAACCCATCAGTCACTTGCAAAAACCTAAGTAACAACAGAAAACGCTGGAAAAGCTCAGCAGGCCAGGCAACATCCGTGGAGAGAAATTAGAGTCAACGTTTCGGGTCAAAACCCTTTATCAAGACTAAAGAGGCACAGGGAATGAAATAGATTAAGAGGCCATGCTGGGAGAGAACAAAAGAGAAGAGACATTAAGAGGTATTCAAAACGAGACGAGATGGTGATAGGACTAGTGGAGACAAAAGACAGTTATTTCGGATTTCCAGCATCTGCAGTATTTTGCTATTGTACTTGCAAAAACCTAATACTGTATAATGCTAAGTGACTAGTAACTAATATTCATAACAAAGTACAGTACTATATATATTGCTACAAATTCTATTTTTTTTTTACATGGTCATTGTTTGGAGTTGGCACTTACTACCTTCACAGCATTCGTATATAATGTAGAATTTGGGAACGTAAGACATAATCCAGAATTTGTGAACATAAGACATGAGGTGCCTCATTCATTGGCATCTCTTACGTTTTTTTATTTTTTAAAATCTTTCTGCTTGTCCTTGAAGCTAACTAAAGATTTTTAGGACCATACATCTTTTAAAGCTGCAGTTTTTCTTGATGGCTAATGTGTTTCAGAGTAGTCTGCGTCACCTAGTGATGTGATTAGGGCTTGCGCTTTTAATGGTATTTAATTGGAATAGCTGTGGAAGGATATTTTGGAAGTAGGACATGAAGTAACTTAATAAATTAATAATCTGTAAATTGTAATTAGACTGCAAAGCTCCTTATCTGAAGTAACTTTAGTAGAGAAATTTGTGGCTGTCTTGCAAAATTGTCAAAGATAAATTTGTCAAAAGTTACTCAGTAATCAAAAGATACTTTACAACAGTGTGTCTGAACTTCAGCTCCTCACTGGGCCGTAACATGTTAATGGCTATTTTGTTTCACTTTTAATAATCAAAGTTTATGGATATGTCAATATTGAGCAAACTGGGACACTTTCAAGCTTTTTCAAAAAAAGTTGTCTGTTAGCCACCTGCCCCCTATGGGAACAGTGCTTTTCTCATTGGATGAGGTAATGCAGAAATCAGACTGTTCTGCTGCATTGAACTTAAATATTTTTCTTGGTGCCTTGTGAAAGATAATAAAAATATTGGAACCCAGAGATTGTAGGCCACGGTGAAAACCTATAAATGGCTGAGTTATTGCTGTCCAGACAGGACAGTGGTGGTTTAAGGAGGCAGTATAGACTGGGAATAAATGGTCTGAATTATTCCTATTCCCTTGTTATAAGGAGATGTACCATGATTTATTTTTACGGGTGTCTGTCATTGGAATTCAGTGCAGAAAGCCACCCACACACTCCCCATACACGTTAACTGCTTCACAGCTATTCCACATATTTGTATAAAAATGAGGAAAGAAATACCGTGCCGCTGAGCTGAATTGCTTATAAAATTGACAGCAAGTGAATAAACTTCAGTCTGGATACTGTCTGCACTGCTATTTGTTTCATTTCTTGATACAAATGTGTGTGCCTTAGTGTGGTAATGGGCAGGAGGCAGCTTTAGCACCGGGTGCACTTGGCAGGTCTCCCTGGGGTCTACAAACACAGCTGTACAAACAGTGCGGGGCTTGTGTAGGAAACTGGGCCAAAGGGAGGGAGGGGGGAGGAGGGAAGACAGAATGACACGACTTGGCACAGGCAGTTCCTGAGAGGCAAGCTAACCTCTAAATATCAGCTGTCTGTTTACAAAGATTTTATTGATGGTACTGATTGGTGTAACAAAAAATGTCACGTAATAGTCTCCCTGGAGTTGGGTCTAACATCAGAATGATTAAACAAAATATACTCTTGACTATGAAATTAGTTTGAAAAATTAATAGACAATCCTTAAAGGTTTGTGGTTTTCCATAATGAGATAAAATGTGCAACTGAAGTCTGTCAGTAATATGATCGGGTTATTATAAAGCGCACACTGCGATTTCTTAGTCCTTATGCTTTCCATTGGCAAATTATAACCCAATTGCTGCTGAAGAAGTCATTTGGTATCATTTGTTTAAAAAGGGGTATTGCATTTTAATGTTGTAATTTCATGGTTTGTGAATTGTAGTGCATCTTGATATAGAAATGCACCACAAAAAATTTACTAGGCTTTCTGAGGATAAACCTCTCTTTTTATGAAGGGAGGGGAATAATTCTACTCGCGCAATATAATGTTATACGCACAGCATTTAGTTTAATTAGCTGAACTCAGATCCCAGAAAAAGAGGAAAACAACTAATAAGCAAAAAAAAGAGAGAAAATGCTGTTCTCTTGAATTTCTTTTTCTAATAGTCCAGAAAATCTACTGAGAGTATGTCAAAATATTTTGAGCTTTTACCAAACAGTTTTCTTCCCAGCTAAATACTGATTATGAAAACCTCACATTGTTATTTTTGTTTTGTATTAATTATTTTGACCCGAGTGCTGCACTTGAAATTTTTCAATTTAGCTGCTTATTCAGAAGTTTAGGGACTTGCCTTGGATATTCTCTTGGTACAGTGTTGCATTTATACAACTGCCTTTGCTGCTTCCAGCCTTTCCCATGTCCACCTAGCCCTAAACCCCCGTCTTTCATTTTGTCCATGAGACCCACCTCTGACCTTTGACATGGTCAACCACACCATCCTCCTCCGACGCCTCTATTTTGTCGTCCAGCTCCATTGGACTGCCTTTGGTTTTTCCCACTCAATTACTCGATCATAACTAGAGCAGCTTTACCAATGGCTTTTGTTCCTACTCCTGCACCATCACCTCAGGAGTCCCCAAGATCTATCCTTGGTCCTCCCTTCCTCATTTGCATGCTGCTGTTTGGCAACATTATCCGCAGGCATGGGTTCTGCTTCCACATGTATGCTGATGACATCCAAATCTACCTTCTCCATCACTTCCTCGACCTCCACAACTGCTGTCAAGAGTGCTTGTCTGAAATCCAGTCTTGATGAGCCGTAATTTGATCCAGCTAAACATTAGGAAGACTGAAGCCATTTTCTTCAGCTCTTACCACAAACTCCATTTCTCATTACCAGCGCCCATTCTCCTCCATGGCCAAAGTCTCATGTTGAATCAGATAAATGCAAAGAGCAAAAAACTGCAGATTCAATGATAGAAACATTCAACAGGTCAGGCGGCATCTGTGGAGAGAACCGAAGAGTTGACATTTCGAGTGTGGAGCAAACAATGGTGATTTGACAAAGCATCCACACCTGAAACATCAACCCTTCTGTTCTCTTCACAGATGCTATCTGACCTAAGTGTTTCCAGCATTTTCTGTTATCTATATATATAAATCGGTCGATCTGTCTGTCCTTCTGTCTGTCCTTCTGTCTGTCTGTCCTTCTGTCTGTCCTCACGTGTGCGTCTGTCTGGTATGCGCTCGAAAAGTTATAGAGCGTACCCTACGCGTGCGTTACGTCGAAAGAAAGCTTACCTTTCCAAAACGGTCTTAAGCGTATTTACATTTCGGCCGGGCAAAAATCGCGCCCGCGGTATCCGAAAAACCTTCAACATTCCGCTCATTAGCATCTCATTATCCGCTCATTAGCGACAGAGTGACCTCGAGGTTTGGTGACCTGACGGTCGACCAATGTGGGGGGCGTGTGTGGGCGGGCCTTATCGTTCTGAACCGAGGTGAGTGGCCGCCATCTTTATTCTCACCTTCTGTGTGTTTATTTGTTAGGAGCGATTTTTTTTTTAATGTGTAAAACGTCAAAACACAATGAAGATGGTGTCCCATCTTCTTAACAGCGTTTAAAAAAAAAATAACTTCTGGTGTTTTCAGCAAGAATGCGCGTTCCTTCTCCGTGGCAGCTTTTTAAAAACATTAAAAAACTTTCAAGATGGCCTCCCATCTTAACACCCGTTTATTAAAAAAAATGTAAAAAAAATTTCTGTTGCTTTCACAGACTGCGCAGGTTACCCCGGCAACCGGGCCCGCCGGCCGTCTCTCTCAGCCGCAATCGGTGGACTTCAAGCCGGCTCGGCCGGGGGGCGGGGCGGGGGGGGGGGCGGGGCTCTCGGGGACTGCGGGGCGGGGCTCTCGGGAGTGCGGATCTCGGCCGGGGCTTGCTGAGCGTGAAGGGTTACCCCGGCAACCGGGCCCGCCGGCCGTCTCTCAGCCTCAAGACGGCTCACGCCTGTTCTCGGCTCGGGAGTGCGGGTCAGGGCTCTCGGGAGTGCGGGGCGGCGCGGCGCGGCAGGGTTACCCCGGCAACCGGGCGTGGCCGTGGCTGTCTCTCAGCCTCAAGCCGGCTCACGCCTGTTCTCGGGGTTTGGGCTCCATTTGCGGC